>NC_137471.1:153725432-154140554 GCF_964235325.1 Thermobia domestica
GGGGTTTTGACCTAATATATCCCCTTTGATGAGGTGTTATTACCTTATATGGTTATATGGTCGTATACAGGGTCCATTACCTTTCATAAGACATGGGTATATTAATGCACCCCTTGAAAAATGTGGGAGGGGTACCTTGGCCCACCCCTTAAATTTTGGAAATTGACCAATTTAAACATTGGGTATTATAGTATAGGACCATAATATTTATTGTGATAAATTTGGGTGGTCCACCTCATTTCCTTTTAGGGGTACAAAATTGCCAAATATATAAACGTAAGCAATACGTTATACCACGTGTTTGGTTTTTGGTCGATTTTATCCCCTTTGATGAGGAGTTATTATCCTATATAGTTATATGGTCATGTATAGGGGTCCATTCCCTTTCATAAGAGATGGGTATATTTGTGCACCCCGGGAGGGGTACCTTGGCCCACCTCTTTAATTTTGGAAATTGCCCAATTTCAACATTTGGTATTGTACTACTGGACCCTAACATGTATTATGATGAATTTGGGTGGTCCATCTTGTTCCCTTTTAGGGGTACAAAATTGCCAAAATTATAGTACAACCACGTGTTTGGTATTTGGTACATTTTATCCCCCTTTGATGAGGTCCTATTACCTTATATGGTTATATCGTCATGTATAGGGGTTCATTATCTATCATAAGACATGGGTACATTGGTGCACCCCGGGAGGGGTACCTTGGCCCACCCCTTCATTTTTGGAAAATGCCCAATTTAAACATTTGGTATTATAGTACAGGACCTCAATATGTATCATGATAAATTTGGATGGTACACATCGTTCCCTTTTAGGGGGTACAAAATTGCCAAATTTGTACCACGTATCTGGTTTTTGGGCCATTTTATCCCCTTTGATGAGATTCTATGATTTCAGGAGTCCATTTCCTATCATAAGACATGGGTATATTGTTGCACCCTTCTTAAATTTTGGCAATGGGGGTCCACTGAAATTGTCCAATTTAAGCATAGTACAGGACCTCAATATGTATCGGTGGTCCTATTGTCAAAATTTTAAGTACAACCACGTGTTCGGTTACTGACTCAATTTATCCTATTTGATAAGGTATGGACGGGTATCTCCTTTCAATTTGGTAGGACACTTCGGGTGTAGTACAGTCACGTGATCGATGATTTGGTTTTGATGCGCGACGAGGTCCCTGGTCAAAGTTCTCTGGGAATTAGGTGGAAACTTTGAACAAGATTCTTGGCATTTTAAACTTTTTTTTCAACTTTTTAAACTAAAAAAAATCAAAACAAAAATTGAAACGAAAACTTTTAAACAAAAATCTTGAAACTAAAAATTTTTCAAAACAAAAATTTGAAACGAAAAATTTTGAAACGAAAAAATTTGAAACAAAAATTTTGAAACGAAAAATTTTCAACAAAAAAATTTGAAACGAAAAATTTTTAAACAAAAAATTTTGAAACAATAAATTTACAAACAAAAATTTCAAACAAAAAATTTAAAAAAAAAATTTGAAAAAAAAATTTCAAACAAAATTTTTGAAACAAAAATTTCAAAACATATTTGAAACGAAAAATTTTTCAAATATAATTTAAATCAAACAGTGATCAGCTTTCACGGTTAACCGTTAAACTTTATCCGGTTTTTAACTATTCGATTAACAAATAAACGGTTTTGAGCATATTTATGAGTGAGTGCAAAATGTTGAACGAAACCAAGATTTTTAAATGTTAAACAAAACTTAAAACTGAATGCAGCAAAGATTTGAAAATCAGCAACCAATCAGATTGCACGAAAGATAGTGATCAGCCAATCAGATTGCACGAAAGATAGTGATCAACCAATCAAATTGCATCAACAATAACTTTGCCAGTGTTGTAGCAGGTATTCCCTTAAGACTATGGGTCATAAGATTCAATAAGGTTAGCTATGTATCCCTGTACACTACCTCATCAAGGTCAATCACGTGGTACATCGTATTGCTTACGTTTATATTTGGCTATAATAATCAATACGAATGACTCAATTTCATTTGACAATTCTCAAATTATCCTACAAAGTTTAAATGTACCAATGTCCTGGACTCCTAATCCCATCATAGGTCAATAACTGATCACGTGATCATAATAATTTACCCAATGAATGAGATACTATCCAATTTTAAGAACAATTACCAATTATTGATATGACAATAAGAAATGTACCCCTCCCAAAATTTAAGATTGGTACACAAATACACCTGTGTCTTATGAAAAAGTAATAAATCCTGTAGTTATTCAATAATAAAGCCGGTCAATAACTTTTAAATTTTGAATATTTGGCCATAAGAGGAACACCAACATCTACAATGGGTCCTAGAAAACGTTTACCAAATTATGTTATTTTATAATTCCCAAATTTAAAAGAGAACATAAACATATAAAGGTAATAAACTATATAACGTGCTAAATACTTACCAAAGGGTCAATAACCTCCGAAATTTGATTTTTGGTAATTCTTTACTCATGAAAGGGAACGATGTGGACCATCCAAATTTATAGCGGTACATATTGAAGTCCTGTACTATGATACCAAATGCTTATATTAAACAATTTCTAAAACCGAGTGGATGAGCCAAGATACCCCTCCCAAATTTTTAAAGTGTGCGTCAATGTACCCATGTCTTATGATAGGAAATGAACCCATATGCATGATCATATAACCATATAAGGTAATAGAACCTCATCAAAGGGGAGAAATTGGGCCAAAAACCAAACACATGGTACAACATATTGCTTATGTTTATATTTTAGCAATTTTTACCCATGAAAGGAAACAAGATGGACCACCCAAATTTATCATGATACATGTTGAGCCATGTACTATGATAACGAATCCCCTCTCGGGGTGCATCAATGTACCCATGTCTTATAATAGGAAATGGACCAATATATACATGACCATATAACCATATAAGGTAATAGTACCTCATCCAAGGGGATAAATTGAGCAAAAACCAAACACGTGGTTGTACTAAAATTTGACAATTTCGTACCCATAAAAGAAAACGAGGTGGCCCACTCAAAATTTATACTAATCTATATTAGGGTCCTATATTATAATACCAAACATGAAAAGGGCAATTTCCAAAATTAAAGGGGTGGACCAATGTATTCCTCCCAAGAAATTTAAACGGGTGCACAAATGTACCTATGTCTTATGATAGGAAATGAATCCCCATACATGACCATATAACGATATAAAGTAATAGGACCTCATCCAATCGAATAAATTAGGTAAAAAACGAAACATGTGGTACAACGTATTGCTTACGTTTATTTTTGGGCAATTTTGTACCCCTAAAAGGGAACGAGGTTATAGTAATATATATTAGGGTCCTGTACTATCATACTAAATGTTTAAATTGGGCAATTTCCAAAATTTAAGGGGTGGGCCAAGGTACCCCTCCCAAATTTTTCAAGGGGTGCATTAATATACCCATGTTTTATGAAAGGTAATGAACCCCTGTATACGCCCATATAACCATATAGGACAATAACACCTCATCAAAGGCAATAAATTAGGTCAAAAGGCCAAACCCGTGGTTGTACTAAAATTTGGTAGTTTTGTACCCATGAAAGGGAACGAGGTCGACCTAGTGATGGGCAGTGGGAATATTCCCGGTGGGAAGGAATTTAAAAATGGGAATATTCCCGGGTTTTTTCCCTGGCCTATAAATTCCCGGGAAGGAATTTATTTCCATTTCTTTACTTTATCTTCCAAATTATAAGAACCATATGACTAATTACTTTATTTTATAGTTTACTTCTAGGTTTTAAAGAATTTGGAGGTTTAGTCCTTGAGCCAGACCCCGAAAAATGGGGTGTCTGGTTTCATTTAGAGGGAGTAAATGCCACCTGCATTTCTGAGTAGCTAATATTCTGAACTTTCAGATTTGGCATGATA
Organism: Thermobia domestica; assembly: GCF_964235325.1. NCBI lineage: Eukaryota > Metazoa > Arthropoda > Insecta > Zygentoma > Lepismatidae > Thermobia > Thermobia domestica. The sequence continues at coordinate 153,729,371 of NC_137471.1, forward strand.
CTTCTCTTAAAGCGGTAGCTTTCAGGGGGTAACCCCCCCAATTTAGAATCTTACAGACATTTTTTACTTAGCTCAGTGGTCTTTTGAAATACCTATATATCTGTCCACTTTAGTCATAGAACATTGAATTATACCTCTTTCGATTCGGAATTAAATAGGCTTTAAAGTGATGTAACACACTTCCCTATAGTACTGACGAAAGGGAAGTAATAAGGGAAAAATTAAGAAAAAATTCCCTAAAAATTCCCTTTTTACCATTTTCTTCTCTTATTACGTGGCAACACTGCATGAAGAATAAAGGACACCTATATTTCAGAGTAGCGAATACTATAAGCTTTTATATATGGTATGATACTTCACTGTGGGTGGTAGCTTTCAGTTGCTAAAACCCCCTTTTTAGATTTCTAATGAAAATGGTAACGAAATCCCGTGGTCTTTCGAAATTCCTCTATGTTCGTTATGATCACAGAAGTAAAAATTACGTCTCTTTAGTTTTAGAATTATATAGGCTTTTAGATGATTAATACAGTTTTCAATAGTACTGACGAAAGGGAAGTAATAAGGGAAAATGTAAGAAAAATTCCCTAAAAATTCCCTTTTTACAGTTTTCTTCTCTTATTACGTGGCAACACTGCATGAGGAGTGAAAAACTCCTATATTTCAGAGTAGCCAATACTGTAAGCTTTCAGATATGGTATGATACTTCACTCTGGGTGGTAGCTTTCAGTTGCTAAAACTCCCTTTTTAGATTCTTCAAGTAAATGGTTACGAAGAATGGTAATGGTTCGAAAGAGAAAGATATTCGTGTAGCCCTACCTGGAAATGTTGTGCCTGGTAAATTTACTCAACTTGCTTGCGATAACATTGATAGGTTGGAGGAGACCCTGTCTGGAGCGGGAACCTCTCATCGTATGAATGGAATAGCAATACAGTTAGAATCAAAGTCACAAATTAGTAATCTGGTTACAACAAAAATAGCAGTAAAGACAAGACAACGAACTTTTGTTGTTGCCACGAAAGAGCTAACGCCTTACATTCCTGGGAAAAGAGTTGGTCCAGTTATAATTGGGTATGATGATCCTATTTGTGAAGAGTTCGTTGCAGCGTCAAGGTCTAAGAATTTATTTTGGATTATCTTGCGGTGTATAGATCCCCAGAATCAGCTAATTCCAAGTTGGACTGGATTCAACATCAATCTACTGAGGGATCGTGAAATTCAACCAACAAGCATTAGCTACCTACCAACAATAAATTCGCCAGCAAGCAGTATGACTACAATACGTGAGATACTAAATCGTTCACTCATCATAAAGAAGCAACTACAACTTCAGTCTGTAGTTCTAACTGCAGATCAAGCTATTTACTCAAAAGCAAATGAAATTGTATGCAAGAATACTGAAAAGTACCGAAAAATAGTTTTAAATCTTGGAGGATTGCATACTATTTGTAACTTCATGGGCATAATCTGTAGACCATTTCAAGATTCTGGCTTGCCGGAGCCCTTATCCGAATCAGGAACTGTTGCTGAGAGGGATCCATATTTCGAAGTTTACAAGGGAAGCACTATAAGCGTGCTATTCGTATGCACAAGCTAGCATTTAAGTCATTGATGAGAATAATCCTCAATGAATTCCGGTTATGGTTACAGTACGAGTACATAGATATCTTTCCTGTGCTGAGTCTAACATATCTCAATTGTTCCAGGAAATAGGAGACGCCAGTACTGAGCAGTTATCTCAAATTTTGTCAGAACAGTCTTTTGTAACAATTTGGAAAATGTTTGAAGCATATCTGGACCATCTAAGGCACGAAAATGGTGAGCTATCTTCCTTTTGGATATCCTACGTCGATATGGTAGATGTTCTTTTAATGACAGTTCGCGCAACAAGAGAAGGTAACTGGCCGCTTTATCTGGTAAGTATTCGAAAGATGATCCCGTGGTGTTTTGCATATGACCATCTAAATTATGCACGCTATCTTTCGGTATATTACAATGAAATGTTAGGTCTTGAGAAAAATCTTCCAACTGTGTATGAAGCATTTCAGAGAGGCGAGTTCTCCGTCCAAATGGGGACAGTCAATCCATTTGGGAAAATTCCTGCAGACCAAGTAATTGAAGAGACTGTCAACAAAGATAAACAAGGGCCTGCTGGAATAATCAAATTTAGCACCAGGCAAGCTGCTGTTGAAAGGTACTATTTAGTTTCAGATGTAAGGGCAGAATTTCTACGTATCCTTAGAGAAGCCACAAATTCTTCGCTAAAAAGTAAAATCACTCATCATGACCTTTCACCATCGAGAATCAAGAAGGATGAAAAAAATGTTTCGTCGATGGTTGAGATATTGACGAAGGAATGGACAAATCCTTTCAAGGAATCTAATCTGCTAAATATATCTTCTGGTATGGTAGCTTCTGTAGACACTACAAACAACTTACTTAATGCTTATGAGAAAGGTGAGAAAGAATATAAGAACTTTAAAGAGCAACGCCTTTAAAGGGAGAGACGTTATTCTGAAAGCAGGCAGGGGTATTTTTGCCCAGATGGCTATAATAGCTCAAAAAAGGAATCTGAACATGAGGGAAGTGCTTGTTTATCCTCTTGGACCATTACCTTGGTCTCTGGCAACGCCACAGGGAACCATTAGGAAATCCGTCAAGTCAAAGTTGATGCATATGTTAAGTAGAAACTGCGAGTCAGAAACAATACCGGAAGAGACTTCAGCATACATTGTTGACGCAATGAGCCAGGTGCACAAATTAATGGAAGTACCTAAAACATTTTGCCTCCTAGCAAAAAAGTTACTTTCAAAAATATTACTTGATTCTGGTCGTTGTCCTCGTGTTGATATCATATTTGATACCTATGAAAGTAGGTCTATAAAAATGCAGAAAGAATGCGGAGGGTCTCTGAGGACAGTATGTATATTCAAAACATCATGGCTGGACATCCAGTCAGAAACTGGAGAAAATTTTTGAGCAACACTAATAACAGATGTGAGCTCATTCACTTTCTGTGGAAAGAATGGCAGCTTTCAAAGTATACTCAAAAACTGGGTAACAAAATTGTGTTTTAACATGCGAGAAGGAGTGCTGTCAACTGTCTTCAACATTACCAGTGACAAACATTCCAGAATTATGGTCTTCACAGGAGGAAGCAGACACAAGACTTGTGCTTCATGCGTTTCATGCTCTTAGATCAGGCTGCTCTACCATTATAATCAACAGTGAAGATACAAATGTTGCAGTCATAGTACTGAGCACCTTTGACGAACTAACAAAGCATGGAGGACATTTTCCTGAAGAGTGGAACATCTAACCGTCTTTGTTACCACGATATGAACAAGATATATCACGCAAATGGGGAAAACATTTGTGCAGAATTAGCAGGATTTCATACTATCACAGGCTGTGATACAGTGAGTGCTTTTGCTGGTAAGGGAAAGTGTAAAGCATTTACACTTTTTAAAAAGGGAGAGTTTGTACACGCACTGAAGGAACTGTCAGAAAGTTTTGAACCCAAGAAAGAGACGATGGATATAGTAGAAAAGTTCGTTTGTAGGTTGTATGGTCACAATGTGAACTCTGTAAATGAATTAAGGTACTCGCTGTTCTGTGCAAAGAAAGGTTTAGTTGAATTCCATCTGCTACCACCATGCAAGAAGGCTCTTGAGAAACATACCCAGAGAGCTAACCACCAAGCAACCATTTGGAAGAAAGCACTGGAAGCGAATCCTGACATACCAAGTCCCAATCTTCATGGCTGGAGGACAAACGCATCGGGTGAGCTTGATATCGATTGGATGGATTGTCGGCCTGCACCAGAAGAAGTGATGGAGCTGTTGTCGTGTACGTGTGCTAAGAACTGTGTGCCATCCGATTGTGAGTGCATGAAACATGAATTAGAGTGTACTGACATGTGAAAAATCCAAACATGTGCCAATTATCAAGATGAAGAAATATCTGAATTGTTAGACGAAGTTGTAGACTTAGATGAAGATAAATGAATCAAAATAAAGGATATAAGTATTCAACAAATACTGTGAATATGCAATTGGCTACAAACTATATCATAAGACACGCCTATTTTTCCATGTGATTATTATTTTCATGGCATATTTGAATGATGATCAACATAACTAATGTAATGTAAATAGAATGTTATTTAGATCTTGATATGTGAAGAATATTTCTTATTATGCTGTAAACATTACCATACTGAGTTACGAACTTCTCTTTAACTTACATATCGCCATGATATTTTACAATCAAAATATTTTCAAAGTTAAAATATTATGTTTTCGAAATGTTTATAAAGCATATAGATCTATTCTCTTCCATCATTCAGTTCACTTCAAACATCAAACAATTTACGAACGGTCTGTGAAAAAAAAAAAACTGAAACTGAAAAACATAACCCCCCTTCCTGCCTCCGCTTCTCTTTCCCTACAGAAACTTTAGAATTTTCTGATCTTTCATGGTCAGTTATTCAATTATATAAAACCAGGATCAGAAAACTTATTACAGTTTTTTTACATCAACTTTTCTCGAAATCATTACTAAATTTTCTGCCTCTCAAGGACTAAAGAATCTGAAAAGGGAGATATTATTCCTTGAAAGCTACCGCTCACAGGCAAGTATCATACCATATCTGAAAGCTTGTAGTATTGGCTACTCTGAAATATAGGAGTTTTTCACTCCTCATGCAGTGTTGCCACGTAATAAAAGAAGAAAATTGTAAAAAGGGAATTTTTAGGGAATTTTTCTTACATTTTCCCTTATTACTTCCCTTTCGTCAGTACTATTGAAAACTGTATTAATCATCTAAAAGCCTATATAATTCTAAAACTAAAGAGACGTAATTTTTACTTCTGTGATCATAACGAACATAGAGGAATTTCGAAAGACCACGGGATTTCGTTACCATTTTCATTAGAAATCTAAAAAGGGGGTTTTAGCAACTGAAAGCTACCACCCACAGTGAAGTATCATACCATATATAAAAGCTTATAGTATTCGCTACTCTGAAATATAGGTGTCCTTTATTCTTCATGCAGTGTTGCCACGTAATAAGAGAAGAAAATGGTAAAAAGGGAATTTTTAGGGAATTTTTTCTTAATTTTTCCCTCATTACTTCCCTTTCGTCAGTACTATAGGGAAGTGTGTTACATCACTTTAAAGCCTATTTAATTCCGAATCGAAAGAGGTATAACTCATTGTTCTATGACTAAAGTGGACAGATATATAGGTATTTCAAAAGACCACTGAGCTAAGTAAAAAATGTCTGTAAGATTCTAAATTGGGGGGTTTACCCCCTGAAAGCTACAGCTTTAAGAGAAGTATCATGCCAAATCTGAAAGTTCAGAATATTAGCTACTCAGAAATGCAGGTGGCATTTACTCCCTCGAGATGAAACCAGACAACCCTCTGGCTCAAGGACTAGTTAAAATATTTAAAATTATTTGACTGTACTTTATATAACTAATAATATGATTTTTTAAGTTCCATTTCCATTTGCACTAAAAAGTAGGGTAACTGTTTAGTATTGGATGCCAAAACTAGCAAAAAGTAGGATGATTTACGGAAGAAATGAGTTGATAATGATGTTCAAGTTGTCAAGAAAGTATCGAACATATTTTTTTAAGGCAGTAGGGGATTTATACAAAACGGAAAGGTAAGTGGAAGTGATTTATGTGAGAAAAGAAAGTGAATTATTGGTAACGAAGATAGAAAACAACGTTCCATGCGGGGATCTAACCCGCCTTCATTCGCTAACGCTCGCTCTGCAATGCTGTCTGAATTTAATGTTGGTAACGTAATTTAACGTGTGAAACCATAAAACAACCGCATCGGAATAGAATATCGCAAAAATGTAGGTGTAAAAGCTGGCCCCCAATGCTAAAGAACAGCCAAAATTAGCAAAATACTAATTTACAAATGATGAAAAGGAACCATTTTGTAAAGTAATTTAGAATTATGTAGAAATAGAGATGAAGTACTATTAATAAACCCTGAACCACCATTAGTAATAGACGTCGGCCTGTCTCCTCTCTCTGGCTCGAATTTCTGAAGAGGTACTCGGACTTCTTTTACATGTGAATTAACGTATCGAATTTCGAGAAATAGGTAGAATGAAAGGTCGTGTATGGCAATGTTACGTGCTAAAATATAAAGATAAGTTAGTATCTTGCATACTTTGTGAACATAAATATGTATGCGCAAATGTTGATAAATAAGTCAGACATGTATCTTCTAGCATTTACCCAATCTAATTGTTATATAACATTTATAAACTTAATCCGCCTTATGCAGAGTGGTTTCGAGTGTGATTAGAATCATACTAGAACACTGACTACTGCAGGAGACTTATGGTAGTCGAACTCTTTAGTATGGCACTAATCGCGCTTCAAAACGACTCTGCATAGGGCCCAATGTGTTTATAATATCAGTAATAGACTCAAGTTGAGCAAATCCACTTACATATAAATTTAAACTTTTACTATATAATTTACGATATAATTTTCTCACACATATTTAATTGATAGAACATATTGTAAATAAATATACATTTATGCGTACTCTCTAAATATAGTAAAGTGTTAATAATTAACATAGTACCGTTCAGAATATATAGATTTTAAGGAATCCTCTGTGGACAATAGTAATAATATGCTGTGATATAAAAATTAATTCAACTTTGAAATCATAATATAGTAATAGAATGCAATTTTCTTTCTGATTGAACATAAATTCCCGGATAAATTCCCATTTTGGGAATCTTCCCGGGAATATTCCCAGGGAATATTCCCGAAAAATATCTTCCCGGGAATTTACCCATCACTAGGTGGACCACCCAAATTTATAGTGATACATACTAGGGTTCTATACTATTATACCAAATGTTTAAATTGGGCAATTTCTAAAATTGAAGAGGTGGGCCTAGATACCCCTCCCAGGGTGCACCAATGTACCCATGTCTTATGATAGGTAATGGACCCCATTACATGATCATATAACCACATAAGGTAATAGGAACTCATCAAAGGGGATAAAATGGACCAAAAACCAAACACGTGGTACAACGTATTGCTTACGTTTATATTTTGACAATTTTGTACCCCTACAAGGGAACGATGTGGACCATCCAAATTTATAATAATACATATTGAGGACCTGTGTTATAATACCAAATGCTTAAATTGGAAAATTTCCAAAGTTTTAGGGGTACCCCTCCCAAAAATTTAAAGGTGTGCACCAATATACCCATGTCTTGTGATAGGGAATTAACACCTATACATGACCTTATAACCATATAAGGTAATAGGACCTCATCTAAGGGGATAACTTAGGTCAAAACCAAACACGTCGTACTACATATTGCTTACGTTTATATTTTGGCAATTTGGTACCCCTAGAAGGGAACGAGGTGGACAATCCAAATTTATCTAATACATATTAGGGTCCTGTACTATAATACCCAATGTTTAATTTGGTCAATTTCCAAAATTTAAGGGGTGGGCCAAGGTACCCTCCCACATTTTTCAAGGGGTGCATTAATATACCCATGTCTTATGAAAGGTAATGGACCCCTGTATATGACCATATAACTATGTAAGGTAATAACACCTCATCAAAGGGGATTAACTAGGTCAAAAACCCCCGAAATTTGAATTTCTGGCAATTTTTTATCCATAAAAGGGAACGACATAGACCCCCAATACTGATAGGGGTACATACTATGGTCCTAGGCTACCATACCAAATTTTTAGATTTGGCAATTTCCAAAGTTTAAGGTGGTGGTCCTATGTACCCCTGCTAAAATTTAGAGGGTGGGCATGGACCCCCGCCAAAATTTAGAAGGGGTGGTCCTATGTACCCCTAGGTCATTGACCCCGGGCCAAGGTCATTGACGTTTGACCTATGACGTCACAAAAATTTTTGCTGATTCGGCTCAATATACGGGGGGGGGCCTACTACTCGCAACTAGTGATGGGCAGTTGGAATATTCCCTTTGGAAAGGAATTTAAAAATGGGAATATTCCCGGGTTTTTTCCGTGGCCTATAAATTCCCGGGAAGGAATTTATTTCCATTTCTTTACTTTATCTTCCAAATTATAAGAATCATATGACTAATTACTTTATTTTAATATATTATGATTTACTTGTAGGTTTTAAAGAATTTGTAGGTTAAAAAATTTAAAATTATTTGACGGTACTTTATATAGCTAATAATATTATTTTTAAAGTTCCATTTCCATTTGCACTAAAAAGTAAGGTAATTGTTTAATATTGGGGGGCCAAAACTAGCAAAAAGTAGGATGATTTACGGAAGAAATGTGTTGATAGTGATGTTCAAGTAGTCGAGAAAGTATCGATCACATTTTTTTTAGGGAAATAGGGGATTTATACAAAACGGAAAGGTAAGTGGATGTGATTTATGTGAGAAAAGAAAGTGAATTGTTGGTAACGAAGATAGAAAACAACGTGCCATGGGGGGCTCTATCCCGCCTTCATTCGCTAACGCTCGCTCTGCAATGCTGTCTGAATTTAATGTTGGTAACGAATTTAACGTATGAAACCATAAAACAGCCGCATCGGAATAGAATATCGCAAAAAAATAGGTGCAAAAGCTGGCCCCCAATGCTAAAGAACAGCCAAGATTAGCAAAGTACTAATTTACAAATGATGAAAAGGAACCCTTTTGTAAAGCAATCTAGAATTATGTAGAAATAGAGATGAAGTATTGTTAATAAACCCTGAACCACCATTAGTAATAGGCGTCGACCTGTCTCCTCTCTGACTCGAATTTCTGAAGAGGTACTCAGACTTCTTTTACATGTGAAATAACGTCTAGAATTTCGAGAAATAGGTAGAATGAAAGGTTCTGTATGGCAATATTACGTGCTAAAATATAAAGATAAGTAAGTATCTTGCAAATTTTGTGAACATAAATATGTATGCGCAAATGTTGATAAATTGGTGAGACATGCATCTTCTAGCATTTATCCAATCTAATTGGTTTATGACATTTATAAATTTAATGTGTTTATAATATTAGTAATAGAGTCAAGTTGAGCAAATCCACTTACATATAAATTTAAACTGTTACTATATAATTTACTATATAATTTTTCACACATATTTAATTGATAGAACATATTGTAAATAAATATACATTTATGCGTACTCTCTAAATATAATAAAGTGTTAATAAAGTAACATAGTACCGTTCAGAATATAGATTTTAAAGAATCCTGTGTGGACAACAGTAATAATATGCTGCGATATAAAAACTAATTCAACTTTGAAATCATAATATAGTAATAGAATGCAATTTTCTTTCTGATTGTACATAAATTCCCGGATAAATTCCCATATTCCATGGGAATATTCCCGAAAAATATCTTCCCGGGAATTTACCCATCACTACTCGCAACCAGGTAGCATTTGGAATTGAACGAAGCTCAGGAATTTTGTCACTTAAAAGGTACTTCACTTTTCCAGACAGTCCTGCTTCCTCCCGTCAGACCAAATTAGGCGAGGAATTTCGCTACTCTCATGCTCAACGCCCACACAGTATAAACTCGTGCAATGACGACAGATTTTACGTGATAACGTAAAATTTACCTATTTTTATTGGGATTATCAGTGTCGTTAATGTGGTTTCAATTGACACATGGATCATCCATTATAAAACATCAGTGAAACTATGAAGTCAAAATTAAGTGTTTTCTATGAACTATATTTTAGTTTGATTGTGTGTTTCTACGCTGCTTAACTGGCAACTATGTGACGCATCAAGAATCGCGTCAGAGTATATACATCTTTCATTTGAGTTAGGTGTATTAAGGTGACACTCTTCACGTAAACCATTGAAGTGCATAGGATTCTAGTGTATAAATTATTAAACAGAATCCAAAATGGTTTCCAGCATCGTAATGTTACAATGCAACTTAAGAAATCGTAACAATTTCATCTATCAGTAAATGATAAAACAGCAAGACAATAAAATGGAAATTCACAGTACGCAGTTCCTGACAGTTTATAGACCAAATCATACTTTTCACGCATCCTAATGGAAATGAAATATCTGCAGTGAACTTTTATCATCGTTCGAATCATCGCATCCGCCGATCGCGAATACCGTGCGCGTTAAGAATACCGTCCCGTGATCGCATCATTTATTAGCCAATTCGGTTTTGACTGAAATATAATCAATAATTTGAAAATATTATTGTGTTGTTTTAAAGTCGTATGTAATTTGTTCAGTGAAAGTGAATATTAATACAAATTTTAGCTACAAAAATATCCAATCATATATTTATTTGATAATCTTGTGCTTTCTTTTTAGTGGCTGAAAGATATCAACCTAAATGGATACTTAATTTCATCCAGGATTTGAGTAAGGTATAGTATCTCCGAAGTGGATCAAACCAAACATTTATTTGTATTCCGCAGCTTATCTGGGTTACAGTTAAGGAGACGTACTTCCCATTTAGGAAGGACGAGAAACGCCATACTTTCAGGAATTTTTCATTGAATATCTACCTACTTAAAAAGTTGGTAATATATCCAATTTTAATCAGTTAATGAGTGATTTGAAATATAAGAAGACGTGTGTTTATTCCGTTCTCGTTGTGTTTTGAACCTTGTTTACATACATTGACGAGTTGCGATTTGCACATGTTCTACGTCTGGAATCATGGAAGTGCGTCTGCGCAGTTTGATATAGGCGGCAGCTGAGTGGAGGAGGAGGGAGAGTAATATGGCGACGAGGTGCACGTGGAATGTGTTGATAACACGGTAAGAAAAAATGTGGGGGGAAGTGATTACCACCCACACAGCAAGGAATATTTCCTCAATCAAAAGAAAATATTTTGCTTGGTTTCCAAAAGGTTTTCCTTCTCAAGAGATTTCCATCCTGGTTCCCCCAATGCTTTCCGAACATTTCCCGAAAATATTTTCCCAAAAATGTTTGTAAAACATTTCAGAAATTACCGGGAGTACATTTTGAGAATGCTTGCCGGAAAGTAAATCCAGGAAAATATTCACAAAATATATTACAAATATTGTTTTGGATCTAATTTAATATGTTTTTACTGTAGAGAAGGGAAATATTTTTGAAATGATACTAAAAATGTTTTCTATACATGATACGGAAAACAATGAAAGGAAATATATTCCACATATTTAAAAAATGTTTTCTAATACGTTATTTGCAATATTTTCTATTTTTACGAGAAAACGTATTAAATATATATTTTTAGAAACATTTAGAATATTTTAAAAATAAATTATTTCGTAATATAAGAAATATTTTTCAGAAATGTTTTAAAAAGTTTTACTTAATTTTTAAAAAGTATTTTGGTAATCTTATCCTACAACTTAAATTAAATATTTTCGTATGATATTTTAGTATTATTTCCAGAATATTTTATCGAATTTTGAATTTAAAACAGGTGAAAGAAAACATTAAAAATGAATAGAAAATGTTTTCAATTGTGTTTTGGAAGATATTTTGTGTCTTTAGTGAACATTTTCTGATATAGGTCTATTATAGAAACATTTTAACATTTTCAGAATATACTCTTCCGTTACTGGGGAAAACATATTCCTTGTTATATCTGAAAAGTATCCTAAATATTTGCCGGAAATATTTTTTAAAATGTGTTTGGAGAACGTTTAGTGAAGTACAGGAAGCAGTGGCGTTAAATAAGCTTTCCGAGCTTAAGCCCCCGAAATTTGTTTTACTAAATTAAAGTAAATAAAATATCCTGCACAATTTTCACATTTCCAGGAATAAAGTTAGCAAAGATACCCTCCATGAAACAAAAACGTAAATACGCCACTGACAGGATGTGCATTTTTAGAACGTTAGTAGGAAAATAATGTAAGGAAAATTTTCACAAATTGTAATAGAAATATTGTGTTGAATGTAATGTAATATGTTTTCAATGTTGAGAGCAGGGGTAAAAGTGAATCTGAAAAGGTGGGGGGACGGTAGGTAGCGGATTGCGTCACGCCATTCCCCCTGCCTATCTTTGCCCATTGTAATTTTTTTTTTAGGAACTGGGGAGACGCCGTTCATATTTTTTTCGAGGTGGAGGCGGCGTGCCCCCGCACTTTTTACCCCTAGTTGAGAGAGAAAATATTTTCGAAGTAACATTAAAAATGTTTTACATACATGATAAAGAAAACAGAATAGGCCTGTGAACAGAATAAAATGTTTTCCAACATGTCATTTACAATCTTTTCTATTGTTACAAGAAAATATATGAAATATAATTTTTAAAATATTTCGAATATTTTAAAAATAAATTCGATCGTAATATCAGAAATATTTTTAAAACGCCTATTAATTTTGTATGGAAATGTTTTTGTTACCTTGTCCTGTAACTTAAATGAAATATTTTCATGCAATATTTTAGAATTAAGTATTTCCGCATTATTTTATCGAATGTTGAATAAATTCTCTCACGAGAGTGTCGTAGTAGCATTATTACTAATCATTATAACAATTATAGCAGCATCAAAGAAATATATTTGTTAAAAATTTGAAATTTATGATATCCTGTATGACCGCATGTATGTGAGATTGCAAATTAGCATTGCTACATCAACCGTCGTTTGTTTATCAAAAGTACCAACATTCCTTGCGCGCTATGTTGAATTTGGGCAGTCAGCTAGGCAGAGAGAGAACTAACAATCATAATTTTACATCGTTTTTATATATTAAGGATGTGGGTGAAACAGACTTAAGTCTGCACTCTTCAATTTTTAACACCCATTGTTAGGTGAGGTGGAAGTTGAAGTGGAGATAGGCTGTAACGGAGCCGTGACCTCAGCACACGAAGTCGGTAAGTATAACGATTACATAAAATAATTTAGTTTTATTGTCTGTACAAGTTTATGTTTACAAATTATAAAGGTATGTGGGATGCTAGATTTCTATTTTTTATCTCTATACATAAAATACCGTGCAGGTTATACATAAAATAGCGTGCAGGTTTAATTTTTGCTCACCATTCGAAATAATAGCTGAAAAATAGATTCTTTTAATAATTTTCTTGTCTCTTTAATGATTTTGCGCTAGGCGATTTGAAATACGTCACATGACATAGATGAAATTCAAAGGGAGCGTCGGAAGTAATTGTTGGAAAATTACAGTAATTCTTGTATGATTTGCGTATATATATATATATATATATATATATATATATATATATATATATATATATATATATATATATATATATATATACATGGGGCCAGATGTATGACGTAAAAATTACAATGCAAAAAATACAAATCAGCCTGTATTACGTAGCCACTAAAAAGCACCAATAGGCAGGGTTCTAGAACACAGGTTCCTCTTTCCATTTATCTGTAATAAAGACAGAAATCAATGTGCCCTGCGGGGCTCTAACTCGTCTTCACTTGCTAACGGTTGCTCGGCAATAGTATGTGAATTAAATATTTTACTTCGGTACCGAAAAAAAACATCTATTAACCTATATGGGGGACATGTGTTCTAGAACCTTCTTGCACCATACTCTCTGAGTCAGAGCATTGCGAAGGCGGAGGACAGCAGGAGCGAGGGCATGCTTCCAAAGGGACAATATGCGGGCAAGTCTTTACTTTAGGCAAGGCAGTGACAATAGCTAATTCATCTGAACCGGTTACTGCAGTTACAGTTCCCAAGAAGGAAAGACAGAAAACAACGTGCCCTGTGGGGCTCTAATCCGCCTTCACTCGTTGACGCTCGCTCGGCAATACTATGTACTGACATAAAATCGCTGCCTGGCATAATGGAAAGAGTTACCAAAGTTGCGTACATTACCATTTTTATGACAGGTTATAATAATTCTGCGTGCAGTTTTACTTCTGGTGTGTTTTCTTTCAGAAGTAATGTTCCGGGGGGCATTGCTCATGCTATTTTAGTTATTGTAAACGTATTATTTTTATACTGCTCGAAATACTTAGTGAAATATAATTCTTTCGCTATTTTCCTTCGTGTCTATTTAATGATTTTCGCTAGGCGACGTATAAATTTTTCACTTGGCATAGATAAAATTCAAGGGGACCGTCAGAATTAACTGTCGAAAAATTACAATTCTTTTACGATTTGCGTATTTATACTGATTCCTGTGGATAAGAAGTACAGTACAAAAAAGACAAACCAATCTGTGTTAGGGGGCTACTAAAAAGCATGAATGCCATCTAACCGACTCAGGGAGGGTGAAGGCGGGTGGCCCGAAGGGAGCACACACGTACATTTCTATTTTGGTGATGGGTTAGTTGCGCGTATATTACCATTTTAATGACGTATTTACGATTTTTTTCAGGGGAGAGGGGCTTAGCTAACTTTGTTCTGCAAGATAATTCATTTACTTTAATATAGTAATTACAATTTCAAGGGGCTTAAGCCCGGAAGCCCCTCTTAAATACACCACTGGGTTATAATAATTCTGGGGTTCAGTCGAGCAGACGTTTACACCGAGCACAAGATTTATAGTTAAAATGTAATGTGAAATATTTTTGGTGAAGGAGTGAAAGTGTGAATGTTAGTTATTTCTGGCACTGCACAGCTTACTGAAATTGATTTTGGGCTTAAGTTTAGAGTTGCCCCTCCAGTCTGAAGTTGCCCTTGGAGTTTGTAACATACAAGAACAGTGCTTAAAGTATTAAAAATTGTTACATTTCACTTAACTTCTGTACTCTGTGTGTTTCACAAACATTTAAAAGGTTTTCTTCATTATTTTTGCGCATCCGTTGCACCTGTTCGCCATATTCGCCATATTTTACAACTAACATGCTGCTTAAACCTTGCGCAATGCTTCCGCATCCGGCAAATAGTACTAACTTCCACATATCTTTTCTCGTATTAAACATAACTCTCCTGCCGAAGTCACATTCCTAAACATCAGATAAAAACTTCAAATTATCATTTCTCCTGTAAATTTTCCTGATTTTTATAAAAAGCGGAGGGGTAACTCTAAACTTAACCCGGATTTTGAATGCAAATAGGGTAGAAGCGCTGGGAATTTGTGGTTCATACGTTAGTTGTGGACATCTGCGATGGCCGTAATGTAAACATTTAAAAAAAAATATTGTGTAATAAAGAGAGAAGGATTATAAAGTTTTTCCAGAGTCATGGTATGGTGAAGCGCGTAAAATCAACTGCGCGAAGTGTGGAAAAGATTTATTCGAGAAGAAATATTCAGAACAGAGGCAATAGCCCTACATACACTGTTTTCTGTCGTAAAGGAAAGAAAGGAGATGTAACACTCGTGTATTAGCTGGGAAATTTTTTTTTTTTTTTGTAGGATCGAAATTAAGTATTTCTAAAGATAAGAATAATTACAAATATTGTAAATGTTTTTCCACCGTCCTTGTTTATGCGTACCCCCCTCCCTTGTCGCTGACGTGCCTGCTCGCTACGCTGTCGCTCGGGCCCCCCTACTGTGCTTCTGCGCTTACTCAGTTGGCATTTGTGCTTTTTTACTGGCCTCCTAGCAGAAGTTGTTTCCCTTTTTTTTTGCTCCTCATTTAGTGCATAGGAGGCCGCGGTTGCTCAGTGGTATAGCGTTCACCTCCGGTGCTTGAGTTCCCTGGTTCGATCCCAGCTCGTGCCGTGTGGACTTTGTGGTGGGTTTTTCTCGGTGTTCTCCCGTTTCCTCCTACTTTCTTCATTTCACTCATTTCTCATTATGATCGCCTCCTTTAGCCTAACCAGCATAAGCGTGGGACGTTAAACAACGATTTCCTTTCGTTTAGTGCAGTTCTGCAAAAAGGAACCGGAAGATGCAAGAAATGCGTCAAAATTTGGTAAAACAGTCCGCTCGAGTATTGCCTAATTCTGCGTGCAGGTTTACTGTTGCCTCGAAATAATTGTTGAAAATTTTTAATTCTTTCGCTAATTTTCTTATGGTCTCTTAAATGATTTGCGGTAGGCGACATGTAAATATTTCACCTGGCATATATAAAATTCAAGGTGGCTATCAGACTAGATTTGCCGAAAAATTACAATTAATCTTTTGCGATTTGCGTATATATATGTATTGTATTGTATTCAGAGTTTGCCCAAGTGGGCCCAGCCCGGAAACACCCACCTGGGTTTTTGAGCTTTTCGTTAGTATATTATTGGTCCAATTAAGGTGATCATATTGGAAGTGATTCTTATCAGATTTTGAGCTTCGCTTGGGCGAATTAGGTGCTTTCACGTTAAGATACACAACATTCAACGTAAGACCTTTATTAAGTTCTGAATGCATTAAAAAAACCGTACCTTAGATTGAGATAATTATAGAACAAATTAATGTATGGATTGTGCTTATAGCCTATTTGAAGTAAAATATGCAATTTTATATTTTAGAAAATATTTGTCGTGAATAGTGTGCTCGCCCACTCGGCGTCGCCGAAGGACATTATACCTCATACATCTGAGAGGTTTAGGGCCATAGGTGCTGGTATTACTAGTAAATATGTAGTGTATTAATAAAAATATTAGTATTTTTTTTAATTATCTTTGATGGTAACACTAAACAGTTTAGTTTAGTTATTTGTTGCTAGTTTTCAAATAACCTTTCTGTAGAATCAACAGCAGCAATAGCATAAAAATTCGTGTCAAATTTAAGAATCTTAATGCTCGGAGTTTCGAAGAGTACGTAACGCTTACTATTTCAAGTGCTGAATTCAAACTTCGTACTAGTGGAAGTTTTGATGTACAATATAGAAAGCTTGCATTTTCGGAAAATAATAATAAACCTTCGTCGCAAAAGAAGTGCTCGGGAAATTCCCGCAATTGAACGCACAAAGCACCGGAACTAAATACTTCAACAATAAAACTATTTGAAAAAAATGAAATGAAATCTTTCAGTTTTAGGTCCTACGATTATGCCTGTTAGGTTAAAGGAGATTGTGATTATCAGAAATGAATGAAATGGTGGAATGAGCAAAGTGGGAGGAAATGGAAGAACCCCGAGAAAACCCACGAGCACTTTGTTTGACCAAAAAGTCGACATGGCGCGAGCTGCAATTGAACCAGGGACCCCAAGCACCGGAGGTGAACGTTCTACCAATGAACCACCTCGTCCCTAATAAAACTATTCATTTTACGCTGTAAGATATTTAGTTTCATTTAAGACATATTGAAACATTTACTTTGTGAAATATGAATTATACAGGGTGTTTCAAAACAACAACGACAACGTTTGAGAGATTATTCCTGAAACGAAGATCAGACAAAAGTATAGACCAGCCTGGGTGCACAAATGTTTTTTTTTCGGACTTATAGGCTGCCGGAAATATGAAAAGATGAACTTTAAAGGTCTATAGCGCCTATCGTAGTCGTGTCGAGACTTCACTTAGGAACTAAAATGTGCACTATCCAAAAATACACGTTTCAGAATCCTGTGGTACTCACGCAACAGTTTTTATAGAGGGAGCTTTGCTACGGGCATATAATTTGAAGTACTCACCAACTACCTCTGTTTTCGGCAGTTTATAACTCCGAAAGGAAGCATTTGTTCACCTAGATTGATCTATACTTTTTGTCTTATCTTGGTGTTAGGTACCACCTCCCAAACGTTGTCGGTGTTGTTTTGAAACACCCTGCATATATATTAATTGTTTTAAATTAATTTTCTGGGAGAACGGTCTTGCAACAAGTGCTCGGGAAATTCCCGTAATTGAACACACAAAGTATCGGAAGTGAAGTTCAACAAAAAAAAAAAAAACATTTATTTTATAAAACATGAGTTATAGATTGAGTTGTTCTAAATTAATTTAATATATTTGTTTTAAATTAATATATTTGGTGTTCATATTTGGCGAATGTCACTGAGGGTATTGGGCTGATTCGTTCTACATTTGTTCGTTCGTCTGCCTGTACCACACTACAACAGGGTACCACTTTCCATCTTTTAAGTTTAAATTTTCAGGTAAAGTATGAGACACACTAAATCTCCTGTACAGATTTTGGCAACATACTAACCTAAAATTTCAAAATAGCGGGTTTACACGCCGCAATTTTCTGTTTTTCAAGTTTAAATTTTCAGAGTAGAAGCACAGGACACTCTACATTAACTGTATATATTTCGGCGGCGATCCAACGTAAAATTTAAAAATGACAGTCATGTTTCAAAATAGCAGTGAATAGAAAATTGTTGCAAACTGTGACAATAATCTTGAAATATAAATCACATTTTAACACTTTTACCCCAAAAGCATTAAAATATTTAAAAAAAACTCAATTACACCCAAAGAAAAACAATTAAACCCGAAAAACCCCATATGGGCCCAGGTGGGTTGGGGCTTATTCAAAAGAGCCCGGGTTGTTTAAAACTCTGATTGTATTGTATTTATTTTTACCCGTTTTCATAGAAATTGTTCACAACGTGAACGTGTGAGTTGGACACGTCACCAGAACATTGAATATGTACATATTTATACATTTAAATCTACATGCAATAATAAAATAGCGTTAATTTAAGTAAAAGAGATACAATTTTTCATTATTCTAATTTACATACAACGACATAAGACAATATAACTGTTAATAAAACCTTACATTATACGTATGCAAAAATATATATACATTTTAAACCTTATTTATTACAGACACTTGTAATATAAGTGATTATTGAATTGCGAGATATCCTCCTACAGAATAGAAGCAGTGCTCGAATAGGTGGTACTTGATTGCTTTATTGAAACAGGATGTTTTGTTTTTTAAAGTGGAAGGAAGCTTGTTATAAATATTCACTGCCATAGGAAATGTACTATTCTTATGTATTTTTAAACGTGAAGACCCCATGAAGATCCGACGCTTGTTTTGTATTATGCATACGAATATCTGAGTTCAACCGGAAATTGCTTGTACCTATCTATATATTTTTTCTTACAAATTTTAGAAGTTCATATATATATAAGAAGTTCGAGAAGAACTACATTGCCAAGAATAAAAACCAACTAAAAGTCATACTAGTAGTGCTTCACTTGTAAATATAAAATACAGCTTCTGTACACTGTGTAAAAATACGGCGCCGGTGGAAAATAGTATCTTATACAGTTGTCTTTCATATGCACTTACGTATTTTATCCGTCGTAAAGCATCTGTAATTATTTTACACTTGTAACGCTTCACTTATAAACCTAAAATACATGTATATTACTTTGAATTTAATTCTATCGCCTGCAGAAATTTATTTTTTATAAATGTGTCTTTTCATGCATAGTTTTGAATTTTACTTGTATATCTTTCAAAATGTGGTGCGCCGAAAGTAAACCAGCGCCTAAAATTTAAAGGTCTGACTGATCCTCGCACAAGCCAAGCCGATTAACTTAAAACCTTGAAATTTCGACAGTACATGGGATTTGTGACGTATGGTACTACTAAGCAAGATTTTTTGGTAATTCTACGGGAAAGGGGAAAAATGGGTGGGAAGTACTTTAATAAGGTGGCTATATTTCTGAATCTCGTAGGCTTAGATGCTTGAAGTTTTATTTGGACTTCTCATTTAAAATAATTTGATACGCTTTTAAAGGTTTTTTGATATTTTAGTAAAAATGGGAAGATAAGAGGGGAAAATGAAAAACAGGGGATGGGTTTGCAATTATTATAATCAAATATCGATATCCCGGAACATTTGAAGGTTAGGAACATGGAGTTTGGACTCATCATTTAACATAATTAGACACGTATTTCAGTTTTTAAATTATTATTATTTTGACAACTTAGAATGGAAGAAAAAGGAAGGGCGCTGACGGCGATGGAGGGAGAATGGAGCTGGTAAAAATTAGTAGACACGTGTCCGAGTTTTTGAAAATTCCGTATATTAGAGTGAAAGGGGCTTAATTGTTGGTCTGACAGCGAAGCGAGTACGTGTAGACCTAGTTGAAACGTTTAGAAATTACGTAGTTCATATCTGCTGCATGGGGTCCTTGGTTCGATCCCAGCTCGCGCCAAGCGGGCTTTGTGGTAGACAAACCGTGTGCGTGTGTTTTCTCGGGGCTGTCCCGTTTCCTCCCACTTACTTCATTCCACTATTTCATTCATTTCTCATCATCAGCGTCTCACTTGACCTCGATGCATAAGCGTGGGACGTTAAACTAAATGTTTCATTTCATCTTAATTTCCATGTACAAGTATCTTTTGAATCTATGAACAATGCTAAACTAGTGTATTAATATAGGTTATAGTGCCTACATTTCTCCGCAGAATTTGATATTTATGAATTCTGAACAACTTCGTGTGGGCTTTGCTTTGGAAGTAATTTGGAAAGACGTGACTTGTTTTTCAATGCATGCTGGGAAGTATCTCATCCATCTTGAAGTTCGCGAATAGTTTTTGTTTTCTGCATTACTACTCCCTGAATACAGCGTGGGTGTAAAGTCAGTTCTTATTCGTAACAATGAATATTTCTAAAAGTAAGCAACCTATCACAGTTTTATTTTCATCGAATACGTTATTACTGTACCATTTGGTTATTAAGTTACATTTCAACGTATATATCCACATTTTCCACAACTTCTAAAATGTTACAGTATTACACGCCAGCTAAAGCTGATGCTAGTTTCTAGCATAATCTAGATTAAAAATAGATATTGATTTTACAACCACCGTGTATATTCTGAAACTGTTAAATTATTCCTCGTCTTCCTGTAGATTTCTTAATAATTTTATAGATACGTTGCTTTCATCTATAAAAAAAACTGGTTTAAACCAAAAAGATAAAAAGAACGAAAAATGCTTTAAATCATGTGAACTTCATGGTGACGTCTCCACATATCACACCATCTGCATTACGTTTATCTACTTTTCAACTTTTAATCAAGGGGTCACGTGTTGAATTCTCGGTCGAACCACAACCTATCTTTCAAGTGTAAACCAAGTAGCGATTCGAGGTGTCCCTTTAAGCGAAAGTCTTCTCCGTGATAACTTGGTATTTCGTAAGGATGTTAAACCTAACATACGAAACGAAACCAAATTGTATATTTCTACTTGCCTGAATGCCTGTTGTTTTATAAAGAAGCCAAGGTTGCTTACATATATTGATAGAAATTGGCAAAATGTGTCAACTGCCTACGTAGCTTCCAACATCAGCTTGGATTCGACTTTGTTTTAATTTTGTTGAATGTTATCTACATAACAAATTTGTAATTTAATATGATACGTTGACCTTAAAATTTTACATACAAATACATTTAAACTAATAACAGGATTTTCTCAATGGCTAAGGCGGGAGTTTCCCGATTTATATGTAATTCTGTATAATGTTTTTACTTGTGTAACTGCTTATCTTTTTGTAATTCTGAAATGACCCTTGACAATTATATTAACAAGTAGATCTATGTAAAGATCAGTAAAACGTATTTTTATCAGGAGTCCGTGAGTGAGTCGGCAATCTCATTTGTAACCAATTAGTTCCGGTTTGGTGTCGAAATAGACAATTTCTGATGGATGTAAGCCGAGAAGCGGTTTGGAGTCCCTTCCAGCATAACCTTGTTGTTGCATAATAACACCAAGACGAAATAAACTAATGTCTGTCCATATCTAATATAAATACATAGAGTAAATTAATAAACCAGAAAAACCTGGTCTTTTGGATTTTCAATAAAAAACATGGTTTTTGCCTACCCTGTACAACTGCTTGAAAATTAGTATGTAACTTTCTTTTATTGGAAAAACTAAATGTTAGTGCAAGTATTAATTTTTGAGGATGCGCCAATTGCACCTGACTCGGTGACACTGTCGTTTAAAATCAATGTAATTTGTTTAAGAGCATCAGTTGTATGCTCTAAATTTCCATTACTATTACTTGAGTGCTTAGTGTGTATTTCGTTACAGGTCTAAGAAATGAAAAACTTGGATGTCACAGCTCAGAAGCCATCACAAGAAACATCACGGGTGAAAAAGACGGGTGCAATAGCTGAGCAATTTAGTTGGCACGGTGCAAAAGGAAAGAGCATCTACTCATTAATCACTAACACAATAATAGGTAAGAAACTCTCCCTACTGTTCTTTAATCTCATTTACAGAGTGAAAAAATTATAGAAGTTGTCATTTGAAGAGCGATACACTATGTTTAAAATCTTGTATATACATATAAAACTTTCTGGTGCCCTTTTTATTTTCCTTCGCTTTAAATTCATACTATTGTGCCATGAATACTTCTCAGAATCATCTTCCTGTAAACTTTATTTCCCAAAAGCATGTACTACAAGCGCTGTTATAACATTTAAAACACTTTGAAAATCCTTATTTTAGCAAAATGTGCAATTTTCCCATTTTCAAGTGATACGTTACATTTAAGTGGAAGAGAGAGCTGAATATGTATAGAGTATATTTCATCCTTTTACTGAATTGTTCTGTTATGTTGGTAGTTTTCTTGAGCATTTCATGATTCATTCCTACATTCGCTATTTTTTATATTCTTTACAATGCACCGTTATCAAAATTATTCATTTCTATAAGGCAAAGTAATATGTATGGCCTGCTCCGTGGGAAAGAAATCGAGCAAGGTAGCGGTCATCAAGGCCTTAGTAACAATCTCGGCATTCACCTGGTGCGACTGAGGGGAAAAGAATGATCGGGTCCAGATTTGAGATCGGAGCCTTCGGAATGAGACGCTAGTTCTTCATCAACTCAAATGCTGCCACATGTTCTCTTTTTTTTTAATATTAGGTTTAAAATTTATAAGATGCTGTACTTATTAAAAATAAAAGTGTGACCGCTTCAACATGTTACAATGTCCTTAATTAAGCTACAGTCTTAGGTATGCCACTTTCAGCTGAAGCTGTTGTCTTCCTTGCCATTTACATTTTCTTCAGGATGTTACTTTTGTAATACAATATTGTCTTCACAAGCTGCTGTAGGTCCTACACAAACATTTTAAATATTTTTGTAAGTTTAAGATGTAATAATTGATCTTTAATAATTCCATGCTGTTATTATGTTATTAAACGCTGCCTATTTTATTTTCAGAAACTGTGTAACACAAGAAAAACGTAACTAACGATGAGATCGCGTAGAATATTGGGATTTGGCTTCAACATGCCATACAGAGACGAACAAGAAGATCAGTTAAGAATTCAGCTGCAGTTCCACAGAACTTTAACTGACAATTCGCAGCGTCGAAATTAGAGTTACTTGTGGTAATCAAAAGTGACATTATAAAGAAGCAAATATGTATTTCTTGTTATTCAGCAATGTGATATTTCTTGAAAGTAACAAAAAGTGACATTTCGTGAAAATATCTATTCCCCATGCGCCGTAGTTTTGTAGAACATTTTCAGCAACACACGTAAATATTGTTATTGTTGATTTTTATTTAATTACTGTCAGTGACATAATTTTCTAGAACAAGTGTTTACAAGTTAAAATGTGAATTTCTGACATTTGAGAAGATTGTTCTTAATGTATAGAAACAAATAATACGAGCAGCATGAAGATGCTGCTGAAGAGAATTTAAATAAAGCCAGAATAGTGTACATTTATATTTTTATTTAACTACTAACTGATATAAACTGATATATATATATATATATATATATATATATATATATATATATATATATATATGTACGTTTATTATAGTGGACAGTGTAAATTACAACTACATAATGTTAACTTGCTCTCATTAGGCTTTTTTTTTTTAAAAAAAACACTCAAAATCTTATTTACTCAATGATTCTGGGTGTTCCATTGCTACTACTGGTATGTGGCCACCCAGTCTATGTATGTTGGGTTGTCTTATGTGATGTTACGAGGTTCAAACTGCGAATTAGAGCCTTCACAATCATCGCGTGCCAGTTTTCAAAGCGGCTATGTTGGATTTATTATTTTTAAAATAGGAAAAGGATTGCCAACAATTGTTTCCTGGATTGGATGTCTAAACTTCAATCCTTTTCGTATTTTTATTTTTTTAAAATAATCCAATACAGCCGCTTTCAAAACTGGCAGGCGACGATTGTGTACACACTGATATGCAGTTTGAATATCGTAAGTCACATAAGACACTCCGATATACACGGCATGGCCACATACCAGTAGTACCAGTGAAACACCCAGAAACATTCTGTGTAAATAAGATTTTGAGTAAAAAAAAAGTAGTTATAATTTACACTGTTTATTATTATTTTTGTTTTTATTTATTTATTTATTTTTGTCTGAGTCTGTGGGCCGCAATGGTTCTGTGGGCCAAGGCAAAGGCGTCCAAGCAGGTAAAATTATACAGAAGAATCTTATGTTTTTTTCCAGCTGATATGTCACAGCCTGGCCACCTTTTTTCAACCCACTATTTGTTCCTAGCAAGAAGCCGCTATATATGCAGTGACGCAATATTCCGGAGCCCATAGGTCAACTCGGTCCATGGGTACTATTGCAGATATGATAACAAGGTAAGATATTTAAGGACTCTTTTAAATTCCAGCAACACTTTTGTTTTTTGTACTAGTGTACCGCTCAATAAAGAAAATGCGTTACCATGCATCATGTCGGGCTACACGAATGAAAAGAATGTGTGGTTTGAAATTAGCTACACCGAGAAGAATTGAAAGGAGACACAGTGAAGGAGAAACATGCAAATGCAATATCCACACCAGTGGCATAGCAACCACGGTGTTGGGGGGAGCGGAGCAGATACGAAGGACGCGAAATTGGGTCTTGCACTACATTTTTCATTGTGTCTTTCCGTTCCCTTTGGTCCAAATAATTTCAAAGCACACTTTCCTTCATTCAGTGTTATCCAACAGTCGCAGCGTTGTACTTTTCGTTACTATTGGGCGGTATACTAATATAAAAACAAAACTTGCTGCATTTTAAAAAAGTTCCTTCTGCATCTTACCTTGTTTTCGTATCTGCAGTAGTAACCGAGTTGGCCTATGGACTTTGTGTTCTATCATGTACAGAAAATATTCTGTAAATATTTTGTCATGTACAGAAAATATTCCCTAAATATTTTATCATACACAGAAACTATTCTGTAAATATTTTCTGTGATGTACAAAAAATATTCACTAAATATATTTTGGGATATGTAGGAAAATATTGTCTGTGTTATTGGTAAATAATTTTAAAATATTCCATCAGAAACATTTTAAAAACCATTCCGTTAACATTGTATAAAACGTTTCAAACACATTTTCAGTAATGTTTGGAAATCGTACAGGAAACATTTTTTGGAAAACTTTTCTAACGGCGTATAAAATATTTCTACAACGTTTTTGAGTGTATTTGGAGAATATTTTCAGTACTCTTTGGAAAATGTTTTCAACAACATATGGAATATATTTCCTTAAGGGAAGTAGGATACATTTTCTGAAGGAAAATGATGGCACGTTTTAGAAACGTTTTGAAAATATTTCATTGCTGTGTGGGCAGTGTCTATAGTTATGTGAGTGTGTGACTCATGGAATATTATTGAGTAGATGTTGTTGAAATAAGAATTACCTCGAAGGGAAAGAAGACAGTTTGAAGTCGCTCGGTTGTATCCTTGAATCATATGAGGTATGTGAAAATGAATGCTTCGTGGCCCTTTTTCTCTTTTTCGTTGTAATTCTTAATTTGGCCCTTGTACTTAAATGTGTATCCTTGTAGTGCCCTTGTAATCCTTCAACAATTTGAGGTATGTAAAAATGAATGCTTCCTGGCACTTTTTCTCTTTTTCGTTGCATTTCTTAATATGGCCCTTGTACTTAAATGTGTATCCTTGTAGTGCCCTTGTAATCCTTCAACAATTTGAGGTATGTAAAAATGAATGCTTCCTGGCACTTTTTCTCTTTTTCGTTGCATTTCTTAATATGGCCCTTGTACTTAAATGTGTATCCCTGTAGTGCCCTTGTAATCCTTTAGCCATTTGAGGTGTGTGAAAATGAATGCTTCTTGGTCGTTATTCTCCTTTTCGTTGCATTTTTAAATGTTGCTCTTGTACTTAACATATATGTGTAGTGCCCTTGTACTTAATGTATGAGTATGTGTGGGGGCAATTGAACGCATATCGCATATTTCGTGCACGTGGATACTTCTTAATGTTGTACTAGTTATAAAATTGATATCATTTGATGTACAAGTGGTAATATAACACATAAGAAACACAGATCACGTTGCATTCTCACTTTATATTGGAGTGTGAATACAACATGATTTGGGTTTCTTCTGTGTTGCATTACCACTTGTACATCAAATAGAATCAATTTTGTAGCTAGTGCAATAGTAAGAACTATCCTCGTGCGACGGAGATAAGAAGTAGCTGTTCTTAACAATTACCCTCATCTGGTGTTAAATTAGCGTATAGATCCCCTGTTGTGTATTTTGTTACAGGTTTTAATGATGTTGTCCGCAGCTTGACACGGCAGTGATGGTGGGCACACGGCAAATACCTAGTTTATTATTACGCCCGGATCTTGAGACCGCGGGAGAGAATTCCTGTTATGTTGTCAGCATTTCAGTTCGTTAATTTTATCTTGTGATCCCACTCGACCGTGGAACTGAATAATATCTTGAAGTGGTTTTCTCATTTGAAAGGTCCAAGGTTCGAACTCGTATTCTTATATCTGGCTTTCCCAATCTACGACATGTTTTTTCGAACCCAGCACCATTATATCTGACATATAAAGGATTCCAACCCCAACTCCCATTATACACTCACCTAGTACTCATCAGTACTCTAGAATGACAGTCAGCTGGATTTTAGATCTTGTACTCAGTCGATGTACTAAAAAATGAACATTCTCGACGTTACATATCTTCTAGATATTTCATCCGCTTGTTCATTCTTCTAAATTATTATAAAATATATCATTTGGACCAAGCATATACATCTTCTATAACAAAAGAGACTACTACTGGCTACTAAGGGGAGCTTTGAAGCTCCCGTAGCCTTTCCCTTGACTTAAGGGGAGGTTGCGGGCTGGTTTGACCCTGTGTGAGAACTCTGCAACGCAAATTATCAAGTGTCGCGTACGTGGCCCTTAAGTAGCCCACAGAATAACTGTGCATATGGCCCTTCGCCCGCATACAGAAAACACTACAAAGTGATGAACGCTACATTTGTGTCGTCCTCCCCCTAACCCATCTGCCACAAACAAAGAAAACCTATTATTTCGTTGGTACTACATGTATTCTAATTTGTTCCAAAGCAACAGAATTAGTTCTGTTATACTCTCTAAGTAAATTTACAATCAATAGTGGTGGGGCTAGAACGACTTCATCAACCGTGATATCATCAGTTATTATAAGAAAGCATTTTAAATCGTTTGTGCTCCATTTCGTCTATTTTGTTCTACACTATCAACGTTTGTTATTTAACACTTTCAGAAAAAAATAAGAAAAATAATTGTGGTGACGATAAAAAGAGGGCGCTCTGCCCACCCACATAGATAGATAGATAGATACAGAGATAAATATAAAGACTTAATCATTTGTTCTAATTTGGTCTAGAGTATCAAAGTTTGTTCTTTAACCGTTTCAAAAATAAAGAAAAATAATTGTGGTGTGGCTACAATGACGTCGACCTGGCCCTCACACACCGGCGCAAATCTGTCTTCAGCATTGGGGGGACGGGAAAGAACGTTCCAATAATATATATATATATATATATATAAAACCGATGTTTAAAATATTTAGGAAGTTGAAAAACAATGATGTAGAGGATCTAGGGAGTAGAATTATCTTCAGAGGCGTACTTAGGGGGCTATGGGACTCAAGATCCCCTGAAATAAATTTGTTAGTTTTTCGCATTTCTCGTGCAACAATAATCTTTTTTTTTACCATTTCTAGGAATGTCATTGATTTTCCATTTTCTTATGCTCTTTGTTCAAAAATAATACTGTATTTTTCAAATTTCATTCCATTTAAGAACTGAGTCATTTTGCTCTTTCATTTTTCTTTCTACTTTTCTGTACCTTTTTCCTGATGTTATTTTCTTTCGTTTCGCCTATGATTTTTTATCGGCCGTTGTCAGTTGTGATTCAAGTCAGCCCATCAGTAACACCAAAACTAAGAGGAGTTGATAAGTGAAACTGGTATTCCACACCAACTTGCCCGGATATACACATGACGGGACTTTAGCTATTATAACAAAGAAAAAATTATATCGTTTGGTTATTTCTAAAAGAAGAAAATGTTTGAATTAAAGAAAATCAAAACGAGGGAGTAATTAGCTCGGGAAATTAGGTAGGCCAAGAGGGTGCTTCCTTTTTCTTGTATGAATAGAATAACGGGTTAGATTCACTCCAAAATTTTTGTATCATATTATATAGGATTCTCAAACTCAGGTAGGCAATATTCTTCCCTGTGTTGGGCATAGACCCTCGAAAAAAAATCCTAAATACGCCTGTCTTAATATTGGGAGGTGAGCAGATTTGAGGCTTACTCTAGGAAAGGGAGATGAAACTCATATTACGGTAGATGAATCTGATTTCTGAAGTGAACCTGATGAAGAGTATATAATATATTAGGCGATGTAGATGAAAATGAAATGAAATCTTTAGTTTTACGGCCCACGCTTATGTCAGTTAGGCTAAAGAAGACGGTGATGATGAGAAATGAATGAACTGGTGGAATGAAGAAAGTGGGTGGAAACGGGAGAACCCCGAGAAAAAACAGGAGTGCGGTGTTTTCCACCACAAAGTCCACACGGCGTCAGGCAATGAAGATGAAGTGGTAGTAGTACTTATCAGTATTACAAATCACTGCCGTGAACACATTCTTAACTCTGAATACATGAATACTTATAATTGATATGTTTCTAATTAAGCATCCACGTTAAAATTGTTTTATAATAATTAATAATATAAATAATGACCTCGAAAACTATGAAGAAAGAATATCAATTATGTATGACGTAACAATACTCTTATTTGAGGAAAATGATGATTATCTAAATAGTATCACAGAAATCGTTACAGAAATATGACGCGTTATATTCTCTTTAGTTAACAGATGTAACCGTAAGATTGGGGAGAAAAATATTCCAGTAATTGAATTGTTTTCTTTGCTTACGAAGTATTCCCTTTCAAAAGAAAAAATGGTACACGGGGAAATATGTAGGAGCAGACCATGGTTCGTCCAGGAATACATTAAACTAGAAGAGAAGATAAAACAGGCAAAATTACGTTGACTACAAAATTCGAAACAACTAACTACACAAAATTTCGTTGACATCAGGCGGGAAACTTCGAAAAATTTTAAAACAAAGAAACGCGATTTTTCTTTCACTTCTACTCCTCTCTCACGTACACACGCACTTCATGTGCGTGTGCATGTTCAAAGTTAACAAGGAGAAAGTGGCCGATACACTTGGTGTGGAAAATGTAATTAACTGGTAACTTCAGCGTCAAGCTTTTTGTGCTCTGGGGATAACATCTCCAGTCCTGGTCACCTTTGAAAGAAATACTGTTTAAACGCAAGGGAATAAGGAAAATATATTTTTATCATCTGGGTTACCCAGTCTCTGTTGAATTACCGGGTCACTACGGGTTTGAATCCTAGACCCCGTTGTGGTCCATAAGCTAAACATCATCCGACTGACACTATGATCCGTTTGAGCTCTAGCGTGTTCATTCTCTCTGTACAAATTACGTTATACCCGCAAGAAATGAAAGTGATGCTTGATATTCGAAACACGTAAATCTTCGGAAAAGACTAGAAAATGGCCATTTCTTTGGTCATTTGAAAACAAAAATTTTATTTATACTAGTTCGACATAAATTTGCTTGCATCTTATAATTCAATGTGATTTATTCATGTTGAAATTAGAAACATGCAAAGTCTTCTGCATCTATAACGTACATCCCATTTTCCATTTGAACATTTGAAACTTTTTAATATGATACGGTTTGGACTTTTAATATAAGATATACTGATAAAAATTTACCAATAAAATGAATTCATACAATTTTATCTTTCTTCTTTTCTTCTTTTTTCTTCATTTTGCATTAGTTATCTTGAATGGAAGTTATGACCTACCTACTGGGTTTATTAGAATATAGTTTGCATCAGTACGTCCAAGGAACACTACCGAATCACGCAGAAACAAAGCATCTGCGTTAAACTTTTGACATTACCTTAGATGTGTCTGTGAGATCTACAGTTCTACTGGAAATTGAGTATGCTATCCTTTATGAAAGGAACATAATGAGTCTCTAAAGCATCCTCTATATATTCGAACAGTCCTGAAAAAATATACAAAAACAAACGTTATTTCTATATTACTGTTGGATTTCTGGTAACGGAACTTTATAATGTTAGGTTCTTTTCTAACTAAGTCTAAAATTCCACATTTTTATCTGTTCGCCCGTTTCTTTTGATTGTTCTCTCGCCTTCTCTCTCTCTCTCTCTCTCTCTCTCTCTCTCTCTCTCTCTCTCTGTCTGCCTCATTTCTGAACCTCAGTGTAATAGACATCCATTGGTTTCAATTTTTCATTGTGTGTGTTTCAGTTTCTCCCTAAATCAACTTATGAATCTTGTCTCATCTCTGTTTTGTTATTTCCTTTTATCGATAGTAATACGTGTGTAGTTTGAATATAGAATTGCGTTCATATTGTTAGGGTAAACCATACAGTTATTGGCCGGGTGACAGCTATTGGCCATTTCACGAACTAAATTCTGTATTAAGCACAGCTGTTTTTTTCTGCATCACCATTATAGCAAAGGAAAGAGCAATCCTTTACTTGTGTGTTGGGTTTGTGTTGGTGAACTGAATTGGTCGCGTGAGGATATATGGCGGATTGCATGTAGACATCTTGTTTTCGACAGGTAATTCTTATAGATTTCTTAAGAAAATCTTTCTAGTTTGTTAAGATCCTAGCTTATGCATTGAGCCTAATAATGTATTAGTTTGGCATTTTTGAGATTGTAAACGTATAACGTGACAAAATTATTTAAAAATAGCTGACATTTCGATTGCCAAAACGTCAACAATGGGGTGGCTAATTACTCGACCATTAAATTTTCTTCTTTGACAGTAATTAGCCACCCTGGTCAATAACTACATTTTCTATGTATTGAATTCTAACTTGCTTTTTCTATCGAGAAATAATCGTTATATTTAAAATTTTCATCTGTAAAAATTTTACGTTCCTACGATGTTCGGTTACAATTAATAGCCGGGGTGGCTAATAACTATCTTCTGCATGGCTAATAACTATCGCCCTCCCTTTTTTGAATAACATATTGCATTTAAGCCAACTAACTGATAGTTTTATTTTATTTTACAGATTACACAATGCCAAAACGACCATCATATTCACCACAAGCATTACACATATTCGCCACAGAAATAACATAACGAACGAGCGATTGAGTCACTCTAGTAAGTGCATGTGTAAGTGAAGAGAATATAAGAAAATGGTTCAAAGACATTTCCGAATATATCCATGAGAAAAATTTAGAAGATGTCCTGAAAGATCCCTCAAGAGTTTTAAATGGCGATGAAACAGGTTTCCAAATATGTCCAAAAGCAGGTAAAGTCCTTGTTGAGAAAAAGTTGCTAAATATGTATACAATGTAGAACAAGGCTCGCCAAAAGAACAAATCACTGTTCTTCACACGTTTGCTGCTGATGGATCTTCCTATCCTCCTCCAGTCGTTTATCCTTACAAAAGAATTCCTGACAAGATTGCTACATCAGTTCCATCTACTTGGGGTGTAGCACGAAGTGACAACGGGTGCATGACAACACAAGTGTTCTATGAATATGTAGACAATGTTCTGCATCCATTCCTCGTCCTGCAAAAAGTAACATTTCCAGTAATTCTTTTCCTGGATGGGCACAAGGCTCACCTAACTTATCAACAGAGCGTATTATGCAACCAACTACATATAGAGGTCATAGCACTGTATCCGAACGCCACCAGAATTTACTGCCAGCTGATGTAGGAGTGTTTCCACCCATCAAGGTAGCGTGGCGTAAGTCAGTACGGAAGTGGAAAACTAATCATCCCCATGAAGTACTCACCAAAGTGTCATTTGCATCTGTCTTACAAAATGTAATCAATTCTTCGCTAAAACCAGAGAACTTAAAGAATGGCTTTAGAGCGTATGGCCTTTACCCCTTCGATCCAGACGCTATAGACTACTCCAAATTTCTTGGTAAATCGACTGAAAAAATGCTTCCGCAACCACAAAGCTGGAAAGATGAAGATAAGCCCACGTTATCTTATTCATCGTTCTCAGATATCGTTGGAGAAGACAGAATGAATGAATTTGAAAGAATGGACAAAGATGGTTACCAAGGTGATTATGGATCTGACTTGTTTGCCTTGTTTCGTTTGTGGCTTTATTTCAACAAAACAGATCAAAACATGGAAGCACATCATCCTTCCACATGTGTACCGAAAAAAGCACAAAGTGATTCGAATGAAACAAGCCCTAGCCAGGATGAAACTTGCAATCGTAATAGTCCAGACGACTTGGATGGAGATATTATGATAACAATAAGTGGTGAACCAAGGCAGTCTCCTGCTCCATCGGGTTCTGTTAATAGGCCTACATCAACTTCTGGTTTGGGTAGTTTCCTTCTATGGCCAGAAACTCCCAAAAGAAAAATGAAATGAAATGAAATCTTTGAGTTTTACGTCCCACGGTTATGCCGGTTAGGCTAAAGGAGACGGTGATGATGAGAGATGAATGAAATGGTGGAATGAAGAAAGTGGGAGGAAACGGGAGAACCCCGAGAAAACCCACGCACACGGTGTTTGTCCACCACAAAGTTCACTTGGCGGGAGCAGGGTTTGAACCCGGGACCCCAAGCACCAGAGGTGAACGCTCTACCACTGAGCCACCGCGGCCCAAACTCCCAAAAGAAAAGGCAAAAGAAACACTGAACGGTTTCCTTACGCTATAACATCAAAACAATATCAGGAAATACTTGAAAATAAGCGGTTGTCTAAAAAGAAGAAACAAGAAGATAATGATGAGAAGAAAAGAAAACGCAACGAAGAAAAGAAAGTAAAACTGATGAAATACCACAGAAAAAGGTTAAGAAAGGTTTGTTTCAAAGTAGTGGCAAGAGTAAAGTTGAAGAAAATTGCTTTACATGCAAACGTAGTGTACACGATAAAGAAGTGATTAAGTGTGATCAGTGTCGAAATTTGTACCACGTAACATGCATTCCAAAAGCTCACACAATTCACATTCCGGATCCAAGTGATGGCGACGGGTTTCTTTGTCTGAATGGTTTCCATCCAGACGCACAAGTTGTTCATATGAATTGACTGATGAAGATTCTACTGATGTGCAATATCTTGTAAATATTGTTTCAAATTCAAACAAGTATAATTACATGTAGGATAGGCCTACAAGTCGGCTGTCTTTTCTAAATATCAGTGAACTATATGAACCGTTTCGGAACCGTTTCGAAAAGAATCGCAGCAGTTTTGGTAAGAAAAATCTCGCAACACTGTTTCCATTAATGAAGCGCTTATATACCAACAAAACGTTGAGCGTTTAAAAATCGCTTAAACTCACAACACAATGTGTTACAAGAGTTCTAACAATGAAATCTACAAGCGACAAGGATGGTCTCCTCTTTCACCATTCTTCAAATCAATGTATCCTTTCAAAGACATAGGCTACTAATTCAAGGACAAGATCTCCACACGTAAACATATAAGGTAAGAACCATCTTACCCATAAAAAAACGATAATATTTAAGGTGAACTTCACTACATAATAAAAGCGAACGTAATTCTAAAATCCCAGTCATGGGTGGATTGGCGTCATATCACTCTGAAATTCCCGCATGGGCTGGGGCTAAGATCATGTGACTTCTATCAACCAATCAAAATCGTGGTACAAAATCACTCATCTTACCCGTAAAAGGAAACAAATGAGTGAGGGATTTCTCCACGTTATACCATGTAACCTGTTCACCGTGGTGGGTCTAAAATCATGTGACTTCTATCAGCCAATCAGTATCTTAGTACCAAAGTACACATCAGAGAGGATACCCGAATTTCAAAAATCCCAGGGTCTAAGGTCACGTGACCTCTACCAGCCAATCAGAGTCAGGTATCAAAGCACTCATCTTACCCGTAAATGGGAACGAATTTTAAAAAATCCCTGAGCTTAAAATCACGTGACCTCTACCGACCTATCATAATCGAGGTACGAAAGCATCCATCTTACCCTGTAAAAGGGAACGAATTTCAAATATCTCAGGACCTAAGATCACGTGACATCTGTCAGCCAATCAGAATCACGTATCAAAGCACTCATATTACCCGTAAAAGGGAACGGATTTCAAAAATCCCGGTCATAAAAGAGAATGGAGGATTTCCTTGCGGAGTGACTCATGACGTCATACCACGCGACCTGGAAATTTGAATTTCCCGCGTGGGCGGGGCCTAAAGTCACATGACCTCTATCAACCAATCAGAATCGAGAAAAATTTTGCTGACTCGGCTCGATATAGTGCGGCTACTACTACAACGTTGCCTTGTGCCATTAAGCAAATTAGAACAAATGGAGCACAAACGCTTTTAACCGGCTTTCTTACATTAACTGATGATTTCAAGGTTGTGGGGGGACTGGCGAAAATCCCGGAGGGACGAGGGGCACGTAATCTCCCAATCTTGCACCTGGGGGGACTGTCCCCCTGATAATCTGATTTTAAAAATGCTTTTTGGGATAAAAGTAACGATTTGTTTAATATTGCCACAAAGGAAAGTGAGATAAACTTGGTTTCTCTTTGTGTTTCCATTTTTTTAAGAAAAGAATCGTATTCTGTAGTATTTCAAACTGAACTTCGTGCTGTAGTGCGTTTAGTAATCTCATCAATATGTATTAATTTCACTTCCGCTACTTGGGCACAAATAGCAATAAATGCCAGAAGAGGACATGCACCTCTCCTCATGCTGGAAAGTTGTCTCAGCTGTAGGTACGGGCACAAATTCGGGGAAATGGGGCGGGATCTCCCTCAAACATTGGAATTGGAGGCTCTCCCAACAATCCGATTTGAAAAGTGCTTTTTCCAGATAAGTGTGATTATTTGTGCCCGACTGCCACAAAGGAAAGTAAGATGAAATTGGTTTCTCTTTGCTTTTCCATTTTTAATGAAAATGAAGGTGTGCCACTCTGAATGACGTAACCTGATGTGAAATCTTATCTCCTCCTCTCCCCTAGGCCCTAGCACCGAAGAGTATATAGACCACCCTATGTCAGTAAAACCCATCTTTTCAGTAAATGCGTATTTCATCTACTTTTTGAGTTAGCCTAGACATCTACTCATGCTTCGTAAGCTAACTAACTCTATGGCCTATGGAACAAGGACGTTCAATGCCGCGCTCACAAAAGTTATTCACTGACTTCTATCTTTAGCCAACTGGATTAAGTATCTACTTTGTATTCCTATTTCTTCGAGATCCATCTTAATATTGTCCTTTCATCTGCGCATTGGCCTCCCTTATGGTTTATTTCCGATTGGTCTTCCAGTCAAGACTTTGAAAGCTTTCCTACTTTCTTCCATCCTAGGTACACGACCTGCCCACCTAAGCCTCCTAGACTTGATGGTCCTACCAATGTTTGGTAATCCGTATCAATTATGTAGTTCCTCTTTATGAAGTTTCCGCCGTTAACCATTCCCGTTCCTCCTGGCTCCGAATATTCATCTAAGGATCTTGTTCTCAAATACTTTCAGTCTATGTTCTTCCCTCAGAGTAAGCTACCACGTTTCGAAACCATAGAGAACAACAGGCATGATTATAGTTTTATATATTTTAAGCTTCAAATTCCCCGACAGAATTCGCGACGACAAGATATCTTGAACTGAATAATAACACGAATTCTCTGCTTTTAGTCGGCGTTTAATTTCTTCGTGAATATGACTTTTGTTTGTTAATATTGATCCTAGATATTTGAAAGCATCCACTTTATCAAAAGCATTATTTAATATTTTAACGCATTCATAATTTTCCGTATTACAGTCCCGACGCACTTCCATGCATTTAGGTTTCTCTGCATTTACTTCTAAACCCATGTCCCTGCAAGCGTTTAATAAGACATCTGCATTTCTTTCTATTGTTCTCCTATCATCCCCTATCAGATTTACATTAGCGTACGCCATAAGCTGGTGAACACCGCTCAACTCTAAGCCCTGGTTGCTATCTTTGATTTTCCTTATAGCGTATTCCAGGACAAAGTTGAATAATAATGACAACAACGCATCTCCTTCTTTCAGGCCATTCACGACGTGAAAGCTCGTGGACAAAATTCTTCCCGAATTTTACTTTGGGATTCATTTAAACATGCTTTAATTAATCTAATTAGCTGTTTTCGATATTTCAAATTAAGTAAGGACGTTGTACAATGTTTCTCTCCTAACCGACTCGCAAGCCTTTCTAAAATCAATAAATAGTTGATGTACCGGGTATTGATATTGTATTTCAATTCCTTTTCGAGTATATGGCGAATGGTAAATATTTGGTCGATAGTTAATCGATTTAGTCTAAATCCGCGCTGATAATCCACAATAATTTCATCTACGTATGGTGTCAATCTTGCTAATAGAATGTTTGAAAGGATTTTATTTGAAGTTGACAGAAGAGAGATGCCCCGATAATTATTACAGTCAGTATTGTCGCCTTTCTTGTGGATTGGAACAATACTTTATTCTTCCACCCTTGTGGTAATTCTTCCTTGTTCCAGATAAGGAGAAATCTGTGTACTTTGTTCCACAATTTTTCGCCTCCAGCTAAAATTAAAAGCCGGAATTTCGTCTACACCCGGAGATTTGTGTTTCTTTATAGCGATTTCTACATCTATTCGGTTAGGTTCTGGAATATACGGTTCTGCGGTGTGTATTTCAGTTTTTCCACGCATGTTAGTTTTTGGCTGCGTGTTAAGCAAATCGTCAAAGAAATCTTTGCATCTATTTAAGATTGTATCTGTATCAGTGATAACTATTTTGTCAGCTTTCTTTAATATGTAAGCACGAGGTTGATAGCCTTTCTTAAATTTGTTGATCCCATTGTATACTCCGCATCAAAGCAATAGCGACAGCTAAGGCCGTGCAGCTAGGCCACCCAATATACACATTCTTATCCCATAATCGTGTCTGGTAAAGAGACCCCCTCTCTCCTACTTTCTTCTCCCTCATACTAAAATTAGCTAACAATATGAACGCAATACTATATTCAAATTACACACGTATTACTATCGATAAAAGGAAATAACAAAACAGAGATGAGACAAGATTCATAAGTTGATTTAGGGAGAAACTGAAACACACACAATGAAAAATTGAAACCAATGGATGTCTATTACACTGAGGTTCAGAAATGAGGCAGAAAGAGAGAGAGAGAAGGGGAAAGAAGAATCAAAAGAAACGGGCGAACAGATAAAAATGTGGAATTTTAGACTTAGTTAGAAAAGAACCTAACATTATAAAGTTCCGTTACCAGAAATCCAACAGTAATATAGAAATAACGTTTGTTTTTGTATATTTTTTCAGCACTGTTCTAATATTTAAAGGATGATTCATTATGTCTCTTTCATAAAGGATAGCATATTCAATTTCCAGTAGAACTGTAGATCTCACAGACACATCTAAGGTATTGTCAACAGTTTACCGCACATACTTTGCTTTTGCGTGGTTCGGTGGTGTTCATTGGACGTACTGATGCAAACTACATTCTAATAAACCCAGTATGTAGGTCATAACTTCCATTCAAGTAATCCAAAATGAAAAAAAACGAAAAAAGGAAAAAGATAAAATTGAATGAATTCA
The DNA here is from genome assembly GCF_964235325.1 of Thermobia domestica. Lineage (NCBI taxonomy): Eukaryota > Metazoa > Arthropoda > Insecta > Zygentoma > Lepismatidae > Thermobia > Thermobia domestica. Next base: position 153,767,099 of record NC_137471.1, read on the forward strand.
TTTTATTGGTAAATTTTTATCAGAATAACCTATATTAAAAGTCCAACCCGTATCATAGTGAAAAGTTACAAATTTTCAAATGGATAGTGGGATGTTCCTTATAGATGCAGAAGACTTTGCATGTTTCTAATTTCAACATGAATAAATCACATTGAATTATAAGATGGAAACAAATTTATGTCGAACTAGTATAAATAAAATTTTGTTTTCAAATAACCAAAGAAATGGCCATTTTATAGTCTTTTCCGAAGATTTATGTGTTTTGAATATCAAGCATCACTTTCATCTCTTGCGGGTATAAGTAATTTGTACAGAGAGAATGAACACGCTAGAGCTCAAACGGATCATACTGTCAGTCGGATGATGTTTAGCTTATGGACCACAACGGGGTCTAGGATTCAAACCCGTAGTGACCCGGTAATTCAACAGAGACTGGGTAACCCAGATGATAAAAATATATTTTGCTTATTCAGTTGCGTTTAAACAGTATTTCTTTCAGAGGTGACCAGGACTGGAGATGTTATCCTCAGAGCACAAAAAAACTTGACGCTGAAGTTACCAGTTAATTACATTTTCCAGACCAGGTGCATCGGTCTCTTTCTCCTTGTTAACTTTGAACATGCACACGCACATGAAGCGCGTTTGTACGTGACTGAGGGGGAGATGTGAAAGAAAAATCGCGTTTCTTTGTTTTAAAATTTTTCGAACTTTCCCCACCTGATGTCAACGAAATTTCGTGTAGTTATTTGTTCCAAATTTTGTAGTCAACGTAATTTTTTCCTGTTTTCTCTTCTCTTCTAGTTTAATGTATTCCTGGTCAAACCATGGTCTGCTCCTACATATTTCCCCGTGTACCAATTTTTCTTTTGAAAGAGGATACTTCGTAAGCAAAGAAAAGAATTCCATTACTGGAATATTTTTCTCCCCAATCTTACGGTACCATCTGTTAACTAAAGAGAATATATCATGTGTCATATTTCTATAACGATTCCTGTAATGCTATTTAGATTATCATCATTTTGCTCAGATAAGAGTATTGTTACGTCATACATAATTGATATTCTTTCTTCATAGTTTCCGAGAAGTCATTATTTATATTATTAAAAAACAATTTTAACGTGGATGCTTAATTAGAAACATACCAATTATAAGTATTCATGTATTCAGAGTTCAGAATGTGTTCACGGCAGTGATTTGTAATACTGATAAGTACTACTACTTCATCTCCATCGCCTGACGCCGTGTGGACTTTGTCGTGAACAAACACCGCACTCCTGATTTTTCTCGGGGTTCTCCCGTTTCCACCCACTTTCTTCATTCCATCATTTCATTCATTTCTCATCATCACCGTCTCCTTTAGCCAAACTGGCATAAGCGTGGGCCGTAAAACTAAAGATTTCATTTCATTTTCATCTACATCGCCTAATATATAATATACTCTTCAACAAGTTTACTTCAGAAATCAGATTCATCTACCGTAATATGAGTTTCATCTCCCTTCCCTAGAATAAGCCTCAAATCTACTCACCTCCCAATATTAAGACAGACGTGTTTAGGATTTTTTTCGAGGGTTTATGCCCAACACGAGGAAGGATATTGCCTACCTGAGTTTGAGAATCCTATATAATATGACACAAACATTTTGGAGTGAATCTAACCCTTTATTCTATTCATACAAGAAAAAGAAAGCACCCTCTTGGCCTACCTAATTTCCCGCGCTAATTATTCCCCCGTTTTGATTTTCTTTAATTCAAAGATTTCCTTCTTTTAAAAATACCTAAACGATATAATTTTTTCTTTGTTATAATAGCTAAAGTCCCGTCATGTTGATATCCGGGCAAGTTGGTGTGGAATACCAGTTTCACTTATCAACTCCTCTTAGTTTTGGTGTTACTGATGACGGTCAACTTGAATCACAACTGACAATGGCCGATAAAATATCATAGGCGAAACGAAAGAAAATAACATCAAGAAAAAGATACAGAAAACTAGAAAAAACGAAAGAAAGAGCAAAATGACTCAGTTCTAACATGGAATGAAATTTGACAAATACAGCATTATGTCTGAACAAAGAGCATAAGAAAATGGAAAATCAATGACACTCTTAGAAATGGTAAGAAAGATTATTGTTGTACGAGAAATGCGAAAAAATAACAAATTTATTTTAGGGGATTTTGAGACCCATAGCTCCCTAAATACGCCTCTAAAGACAATTCTACTCCCTAGATCCTCTACATCATTGCTTTTCAACTTCTTAAATATTTTAAACATCTGTTATATATATATATATATATATATATATATATATATATATATATATATATATATATATATGAATATTATAGGAACGGTCTTTCCCGTCCCCCCAATGTTGAAGACAGATTTGCGCCGGTGTGTGCGGGCCAGGTCGACGTCTTTGTAGCCCCACCACAATTATTTTTCTTTATTTTTGAAACGGTTATAGAACAAACTTTGATACTCTAGAACAAATTAGAACAAACGATTAAGTCTTTATATCTATATCTATCTATCTATCTATCTATCTATCTATATATATATATATATATATATATATATATATATATATATATATATATATATATATAAACCGTTGATTTCAAGGATGTGGGAGGGCAGGGCACCCTCTTTCTAGCGTCACCACAATTATTTTTATTAATTTTTCTGAAACGGTTAAATAACAAACGTTGATAGTGTAGAACAAACTAGACCAAATGGAGCACAAACGATTTAAAAAGCTTTCATACATTAACTGATGATTTCAAGGTTGATGAAGTCGTTCTAGCCCCATCACTATTGATTGTCAATTTACTTGGAGAGTATAACAGAACTAATTCTGTTGCTTTGGAACAAATTAGAACACATGTAGTACAAACGAAATAATATGTTTTCTTTGTTTGTGGCAGATGGGTTAGGGGGAGGACGACACAAATGCAGGGTTCGTCTCTTTGGAGTGTTTCCTGTAGGCGGGCGAAGGGCCATATGCATAGTTATTCTGTGGGCTACTTAAGGGCCGCGTACGCGACACTTGATAATTTGCGTTTCAAATTTCTCCCACAGGGTCAAACCAGCCTGCAACCTCCCCGTAAGTCAAGGGAAAGGCTACCGGAGCTTCAAAGCTCCCCTTAGTAGCCCGTAGCAGTGTTTTGTTATAGAAGATGTATATGCTTGGTCCAAAGGACATATTTTATAATAGCTTAGAAGATTGAACAAGTGGATGAAATATCTAGAAGATATCTAACGTCGTGTATGTTCATTTTTAGTACATCTATTGAGTACAAGATCTGAAATCCAGCTGACTGTCGTTCTAAAATACTGATGAGTACTAGGTGAGTAAATTGGATTTGGGGTTGGAATCCTGTATATCTCAGATATAATGTTTGTCTGGTTCGAAAAAAACATGTCCCAGATTGGGAAAGCCAGATATAAGAATACGGGTTCGAACCTTGGACCTTTCAAATAAGAAAACCACTTCAAGATATTCAGTTCCACGGTCTAGTGGGATCACAATATAAAATTAACGAACTGAAATAATGACAACATAACAGGAATTTTCTCGGACAGTCTCAGGATCCGGGCGTAATAATAAACTAGGTATTTGCCGTGTGCCCACCATCACTGCCGTGTCAAACTGTGGACAACATCATTAAAACCTGTAACATAATACGTAAAAGGGGATCCATACGCTAATTTAACACCAGATGAGCAGCGGAATACAAATAAATGTTTGGTTTGATCCACTTCGGAGCTACTATACCTTAAACAAATCCTGGATCAAATTAAGTATCCATTTAGGTTGATATCTTTCAGCAACTAAGAAGAAAGCACAAGATTATCAAATAAATATATGATTGGATATTTTTGTATCTAAAATTTGTATTAATATTCACTTTCACTGAACAAATCACATACGACTTTAAAACAACACAATAATATTTTCAAATTATTGATTATATTTCAGTCAAAACCGAATTGGCCCATAAATGATGCGATCACGGGACGGTACTCTTAACGCGCACGGTATTCGCGATCGGCGGATGCGGTGATTCGAACGATGATAAAAGTTCACTGCAGATATGTCACTTCCATTAGGATGCGTGAAAAGTATGGTTTGGTCTATAACTGCGTATTGTGAATTTCCATTATATTGTCTTGCTGTTTTCATCATTTACTGATAGATGAAATTGTTACGATTTCTTAAGTTGCATTTTAACATTACGATGCTAGAAACCATTTTGGATTCTGTTTAATAATTTAAACACTAGAATCCTATGCACTTCAATGGTTTACGTGGAGAGTGTCACCTTAATACACCTAACTCAAATGAAAGATGTATATACTCTGACGCGATTCTTGATGCGTCACATAGTTGCCAGTTAAGCAGCGTAGGAACACACTACCAAACTGAAATATAGTTCATAGAAAACACTTAATTTTGACTTCACAGTTTCACTGATGCTTTATAATGGATGATCCATGTGTCAATTGAAACCACATTAAAGACACTGATAATCCCAATAAAAATAGGTAAATTTTACGTTATCACGTAAAATCTGTCGTCACTGCACGAGTTTATACTGTGTGGGCGTTGAGCATGAGAGTAGCGAAATTCCTCGCCTAATTTGGTCTGACGGGAGGAAGCAGGACTGTCTGGAAAAGTGAGGTACCTTTTGGGTGACAAAATTCCTGAGCTTCGTTCAACTCTAAATGCTACCTGGTTGCGTTTTACTTCTAAAAATTGACGTTGGAAAATACGGGGGTTAATTTAAAAGTTCATGTTTATCCATATTATTACAAGTGTTATGGTTATTTTCTACATATAGGCTATAGTATATTAAAAATTGTGTGTGCAGAAACTTACGTTTAATGTTAAAGCAATATTAGTTTACCAATCAAAATAAGTTTGGTATGATAGTATTTCTAATTTTTCCCTAGATTAGGCAGTTAAGTATGTGTAAACTTTAACGAGAAAATATGTTTGTAAAAATGACTAGAGTAACATGTCGAATATAAAATATATCAATTAAGAGGTAAATCTATGTCTATAGATAATATCAAAGGTAAAAAAATAAATATCACTTGTAATATCTGTAATCGAGCTAAATTAATTTAGGTAGAAATGGGAGCGCAGATTAAAAGTACGAGACCAATTTTGAAAATGATAATTCACAAAGGAGGAGTAACGTTTAGACGTAAATTGTGAGCGTGTGTCCTCCCTCAAGTAGTATCATTGATACCAATCCTAACGCACTTTTCCCCTCCAACCTCTAATTGCCAAAAATTACAAATCCACCACTAACCATTGAACTTTAAACAAAGAAGAATAGCAAAAAATTTTTACACAATTTACAACTCCGAAGTAGAATGGGTATTGTACACTGCGCGTTGCCTTTATCACATGTAAATTGAATAGTGAAATCAATCTGGTCATAATAAAAATGAAATAATTATTTTGGATATTTTATATTTAATAAATCATGAAAAATTGTATAATTTGTGCAGAATTAAAACAATACCAAGAATTTGCTCGAAATGGAAATACAAGACATGATGAGTGTAAAGCATGCCGGAATAAAATGAGCAAACAAAATGATGAAACAGAAAAAATGTGTGCGTTTTGCTTATCATGTTGTAAATCCTGAACAATTATCTGAAAAAGAGTTTAGAGATTTACAAAACGAATTGAATGATATCAAACTAATGTTTTTAGAATTTTACATCGCCTATAAGAATGGAAAGCTCAACTTGATAAAAGAGCAAAATATCATCTCAATAAAATACACGAGCTGTGGAATAATGCATTACCCTATAAGAATTTAGACTCCTATTTTAGTTTTAAGATCCATCATATCTTTGTCAATCATATTAATAATAAGAAGTGGATTGATTATATAAATGCATTTTTGAAATGGAGGGTAAGGATGATGCCTTATTCAAATTGGAGGCAAAGCTAAATAAACATTTGTTTTATGACATTTAAAATCATAAAACTCTTACATCTAATTTAACTCTTCTATTCAATGTGTTTCTCTTTCTTGTCTACTCTTAGCATATTGATCATACAACTCTTCTAACTTGGGAATTAAATCTTCTTTCCTTAATTCTATCTTATAATGACCCCAAGCTAGAGTATGTATACCATCATTTAATATATATCTCTTGTCGTCATAAGCACTTAAAGCTAACTTGTTGTCTTCTACTGAGTATACATTATGCTTTTTACTACGAATATGATTTTGTATTCTATATAACTATTTCTTTTCTAAAACACAGTTCTCATAATCCTCAAATGTTATATCTTTTATAACTACACTTTTCTTTATACCCTTTGCTTTTCTAATCGGTTTATCCTGATCTCCTTTGTTTTTAATAACCGACAAACCTCTCTATTACAACACCTTTTAATTCATCTTTAAATTTTCCTAATACCTTTTTATTAACTAATTTCAATCCATATTCATTGTTTTCTTTATAATCAGAGGTATCTAAATATTCATACATATCTTTCATATCTTCGTAAAGGTCTTCTGTTTCTATATGTGCTATAACAGAATCAGTATCAGTCATTAACAACTTTACATTGTCTCCATATCTCTTTTTCAAAACATTGTAGTAAAAATCATACAAACATATTTTAGAGATATATAATACTGCCATTCCTACATAGATAGGTTTGTATAAAACTTTAGTTTTATACATATGAATAGCAGCTAAATTCTCAGAGAATATCGTTCTATCCTTAAAGTTAGGTTAGCTACTAAATCGTCTAACAAAGTTTCATTATGTACTAATCTTACATTTATTCTTTTTCTTATATTTTCCATAGTTTTACCAAAAACAGCATTATTAGCCAACATGTAAAAATCCTTCTCAAATTCATTCTTTGCTTGTGACCGTATATTAGTATTTAGATCTATATATTTCTTTAACAAGGAGATTATTTAAAAGCTATTACCTTATGTATTTTCTTAAGCTTCATTCCTTGTGATAAATAGAATTTAAGGTTTTGATAGTGTAGTATATAATGCTCTTTATCATATAGAGTTGTCAATAACTTTGGAACCTTTTTGTTATTAATGTAGTTTTATGGAGCTAAGGGAAAATCTGAATGTTTTTATGGAGTTCCTTTGCATATTCTAAGTCGACTTCTAAAATATAACCTTCTTGAGAATCATCTTTTGTTTCTAGTATTGTTTTCGCTAAGTGTTTCTCATTATACTTATTAACATATATCCATTGAAAACCACCATACGGCATGTGATGTTTCATTGCCCAACCATACCCATTATTTGCATCCATGTAAGTTATATAAGAACTCTTTTTCTTCTTATCAAAGTTATCTAAGTATTTATTATTAGCAACTGCATATCGATTTGAACATTGAGAGATTCCACCTCTTATACCTTTCTCTATAAATAGTAATTTGTCATAGTCAGTCAATAATTCTAATTTTTGTTTCGTAATTTTTAACATTGCGTCCCAGAAAAACCTAGGACTAGTAAGATACCACGCGGGATCTAATTTATATGTTTTAAGAGCTGTATCTTTGAAATTTTCAATAATATCTGCTAGTTGAAGAACATCTGTTCTATTATAAAAATGAGTTAATTCAAGTATTGTTTTTAAATCAAATTCTTCACAAACTCGTACATTATGCTTATGACGCTCAGGACTTATTTTTTCTCCTGTTAATCTGTCCGTAAATTTGTCTGGAGATAATGGAACAGGTTCTTTTTACTTTTCCTTAGAATCAACAGAATCATATGGAGAATCACCTTTAGTACGAACTAATTCAAGCTGGTTCTTATTTGGAAAAAACTTTGATGTTTCTCGAAATTGTTCTATCTTTAAATTCTTTGTTAACTCTGCTAAACCTTTTAGTAAAAATCTGAATGAATCAATGAATTTTAACTTGATAGATCTATCTTTTCCTTTTGCATCCTTATACTGAATAGTCTTTGAGAATGAAATGTATTTTCTTCAGTGTTAGCTATTATATCTATTTTATCTTTCTCATTTCCATCTCCTAAACTTTTATAAATAAATGTGCATCATACCTAGAGAGATTGTGGAAATATACAGGAATAAATCTTGGATTTGTATATTTTATATTACAATAAGAATGAGCAGCACCTCTATATTTACCTGTTAAATGATCATGATCGTGCACTTTTGTTTTACATGACTCTACTACTTTTAAGCTCTTATATTCTTTCTTACATTCTACTAGAACTTCTTTTATCTCTCTTCTCTGCTCTTTTATCTCTGTTATGCTGCCATCCTCCTTTCTTCTATTTTGAAATGGTGTTCTTCTTCCAAGTGTATAGCTCCTTCTTTTATTTTTTCTTTAAATACTCAATTTTAATCCTTAAGCTTTCTATTTTCTTCACTAATAAACGTGGTAGATCTTCAAGACTTCCTTCACAAATATGACATATTGTAGCTGATTCATATATCTCTTCTTCTTCCTTACATAATGGAGTCATAGGGTATAAGTATCATATATTTTTGCTATTTTGATTGCTTCTTCCGTTAACCTTTTTATAAGCTCGTCTGCTACATTATCCCCTATGTATTCTACTAGCTCAGTTTTATACGAATCCAAACTGCTTTTTACATAGTAAGTAAAACTACTAGGCTCATGTAGTTGATAAGCATTTGAGTAGGATCTTTCAGGATCAGGTTGACATGAACTTATTCTTCTTAGTATTGATTCTAAGTCTGCTATTATTGTGAATGGTATTCTTAAAGATCGCTTATCATTTACAAATTCTAATATCTTATTCCACCGGCAAAATGATCTTAGCAGCAGAATGTAAACCACAGTATTCTTCATGTTGTTTTAATAATTCTTCTGATTGAAAATGCTTAACTAAACATCCTCATATAAAAATCTCTTATGCCCATCTTTTGTTATTTGACTTCCAACAAGCTTCCATAAATCTTTAATCAAGCAGTAATGTGTTTTATCTCTTTCCTTTAAATATAAAAGACGAAAATGATTTTGTTTTCTTTCTTTAGGTATTCTAAGTGGGCATATCTTCATTATCATCTATAGTGAAGACACTGATAGATATATTAGCTCTATTTTCAAATTTTGGTATATCTGTAATTTGTACAGGAAAGGGGATATCTTTAAAATATTTATCTAATTCATGCTCATATTGTCTAGGAACTCTTTGTGGATCTTTATTAACAGGATGTAATGCTCTTAGAACAGACTATAAGAAACGTTTTTGATCTTCTTTTTTAATATTAATGCAAGCTTTTCTTCTTTTAATTGTTTCTGGAAGTTCTATATATGATGATCCATTCATTGCTACGTATTTGTTAATTCTTAACTCAAGATAGTTAACAGAATGCAAGGCCCACCCTGAACCCTTTCCTTGAAACTCTTCCATCTCTGCTCTAATTTTTCTAGTTGCATTTTTATAATACTCACTTAGAACGGTGAATTGAAGTATAATTTCATTTGATGTTTTAAAATTATGTTCTCGAATCTGCTTATCTTTTATGAAGTTACATGTGAATGACATATTTACCTTAAGTGCATTAAAATAATTAAATCCATTTTTAATCATACTTTTAACTGGTTTGCTAATTAAACGTAGGAATTTGGAAGGATCTTTATATTCACATGTGTTTTTTTTTTATTTTGAAAGTATGTAATCTATATTTAAATGAAGTTTCTTCTAGTTCAACATTTATATTCACTCTTTCAGGCCTCGGTTCTTCAAAAATATCTTTTTAAATGGGAACAATTTTAAAGCTTTTTTCCTATTTAATCTTTTAGGTCTGGGTTTTTCAAAAATGTCTTCTTGAAATAGGAATGTTTGGTGAATGTTCAATCTGTTTTTTTCATCTTCATGTTGTTTAAGTTCAGTCAATCAGTTCTGCTTTTCTTAATCGAGAATAGCCTTTTAATCCCTTTTCTTTATATAAGTTTTTTTTAATTCAACAACAGTATGTTTAATTAAACTCATAATTACTCTATCGTTTTTTATTATACAAAAAATAATTTTAATCAATTTTGTTAACTAATACAACAGCTAATATTCATGTGACCTAGGAAATCTCGATGTCTATTAGCATATTGTATTAGAACATTGCTTTTATGGGAATAACCCATCAAAGCTACTATTGATCTAATGGAAAACTAAATCATTTTTCCTCTTCATTTGTAGACTCAATCTCTTCGCCGCTATCCCAATTTGATTCTGGTTTAAATCTTTCTTTTAATAACATTTCTTGTTCCTTTCCTAGTATCTGTTTTTCTAGAAGTGCTGTTATGAGTTTAAGACCTTGATGAATAAGGGTAAGCTTATTTTGCATCAATTTACAATGTGCTTCCATATTTATTATATAGAAAGTTAGCAAAAACGATTATTATTTTTTAAAATTTATGTATAAAACGATAGAGTAATTATGAGTTTAATTAAACATACTGTTGTTGGATTAAAAAACTTATGTAAAGACAAGGAAATAGGAGGTTATTCAAAGCTTACAAAAGCAGAACTAATAACCTTAATCAACGAACACAGAACAACTACCACAAGTTCACAACAACTAACTGAACTTATAAAAAACATGTCTCAAAAATTAAATCCTGAACATATCGTATACTACTTTGAAAATCCACTTTGTAAAAATATAGTTATAGATGTGCTTAATAATCGAAATGCCAAAGAATGGAGAGAAATTTCAAAAATAAAGGACTTATCCGATAACTTTCTACATACTTTCAAAAACAAGATAAATTGGTATTCAGTTACATTTAAGCATAATCTATCACTTTCTTTTATTGAAAATCACGAAGAACACATTGATTGGGTTAGATTATCAAGAAGAAAAGATCTGACTCAACACGAAAGCATTATTAATAAGTATGGCGATATGCTTTTCTGGTATAAATTAAGTGAGCCAAAGTATGGTTCAAGGTATGGGCGATATTCTCATTTAAAACCAGAATTCGTCTTAAAACATAAAGAACATACAAGACAACATATAAAATGGTATTACTACACTTATGAATATGCTCTACAAATGACGGAAGATTTTCTTAATGAGTTTAAAGAAGAGATTGATTGGCTTGCATTCGCTGAAAAAAAATAGCTGGAGAAAGTATACAGAGAAACAAGCTATTAAGTTTTGTACACAATTCAGAGAATACTTACAATGGAATATAATCTCTTATCATTCAAATTTGCTCACACTTGCATTCCTAAGAACCTTTAAAGATAAACTCTGTTGGGATGTAGTTTCTAAAAAGTGTCATACTGAAAGAAAAGAACTAACAACCTTCTTGAGCGAATTTAATTATCTTATCAATTGGTGAGCTATTACACTACAACTAGACGAGGTACATGTAAGAAAATACCAAAATAAAGTTTATTGGCCAAATGTTAGCTTAGATGATAAAAGCGAAAAATTCATTCTCGAGTTTGAAAGCAAAGGTTTAAATTTAAGTGGGATAGTATATACTTGTTGGAATAGGAGTTTTTCTGAAAGCTTTATAATGAGAATCAAAGACAAGATCAATATAGTTCAATTCTTAAGATTAAATTGACATGTTAGCGATAGCCTTAGAAACAAACTAATGTTACTTTCATCAGGTTTACGCTTAATAGAAAACTCAGAAGAATGTCCAACATGCAAAGAAACAAAAACTCAATTGTGTAAAACAGCATGCGAACATGTGTTCTGTGTTGAGTGTATGGTTAACTGGTTAGGAAATAATAACACTTGTCCTTTGTGTAGAACGGTTATACATAATAATAATAATTGACAATAGTGATTTTGATAAGCCGATTTATTCTAGATATTGATAGCGAAGAAGAAGACTAGAATTAAGTTAGTGTAGATTAATGTTAAGCTTTTATGACCGATAATCATAAAAGTTATATTTACATAAGATTAGATATTACCCTTACCTTTATAAATAACTAGTTTTCTCTTATACTTAAAAAATCATCATATTCTCCATCCACATTCTTTAGGTCTACATGACAATCATACTTTTCTTTTACTTTATTTAGAAGGTTGATTGAGTTTGGGTACTCCCTTACAACTAAAACAATCATCATTCATCTTAGCTTAAACACAAGTGGAATAATTCGCTATTCATACTAACCTTTTATGGAATAATAGCCATAAAAGACATTATATATTTACACTACAACGTTACTTTTATCTATCCAACTATTATGCGAATCATCAAATCCTAACCATTTAACGTATACTTTGTTACCTTTCTTTCTCAACACTTTCTCCACCAAGTATTCATCTTTGTGTTTCGTCTTTAATAGTTCTGGTTCGTAAAATTTACCTTGTACATGCTCTTCTTTTAAATCTTTAATTCTATCAGTAGGTGGATTAGATGGAATAACTTCGCTAATAACAAATACTTCTGTTGACCAATTAGGTGTATATCCTTTCTCAAATAACCCCTTTGATTTACTTATACGAACATGATCACCTAATTTGTATTTTGGTTTAACACGCTTATTCTTTTTGATACACTTTTTCCAATATTGTTCGCTCATTCTTTTTGTTAACTTCTATAGGCTTTAAACCAATTGTTCTATGAATTTGATTATTATACTCTTTAACTAGTGTTGGTAATATCTCTATCCATTTATAATTTCCTTTTGTTGTAAACTTCTTCCACATGTCCTGTTTAGTTGTTCTATTAAATCTTGCAACAACACAAGCTTTTTTACCACTATAGGTTGAGTAATGATTAATCTTATTTACCTCCATCAACTTTTTAAATTCTTTATTGTAAAACTCTTTACGTTGATCTGTTTGTAAGTTATTAGTTTTTCTCGCTCTTAATATAGATTCAAATGCTTCTGTAACATTCTTTCCACTTTTATCTTTAACGGGAACAGCAAATGCATATTTCGAAAATACATCTATAACCGTTAGCAAATACTTATAACCTTTATTTAATTTGGAGACACCTTTTAATATGGTTTGGGTACAAAACCTCGCGGCCAGAACCTCGCGGCGACAACCTCGCGGACCAAAACCTCGCCTGGCCAAAACCTCGTCTCCCAAAACCTCGCGGCCCAAAATCTCGCCAGGCCGAAACCTCGCCTGGCCAAAACCTCGCCGCCCAAAACCTCGCGGGACAAAATCTCGCCGGGCCAAAACCCCGCCTGGCCAAAACCTCGCCGCCCAAAACGTCGCGGGCCAAAATCTCGCGGGGCCAAAACCTCGCCTGGCCAAAACCTCGCCACCCAAAACCTCGCGGGCCAAAATCTCGCCGGGCCAAAACCTCGCGCCCCAAAATATCGCCATACCCAAAATCTCGCCTAAATAAAGTGTAAATGTTCTAACAGATGATAAGGATGACGGTATAAAAGACGCTGTTTCAGAAGAAGTATCACGGGTATTTGACCAAGTCCCGCGATACCATATGAAAATTCTATTTCTGTATTAGAGGATTACAATGTGAAGGTAGGGCGACAGGATGTTTTTAAACTGGTTATAGGGAAAGAAAGTCTTCATAAGGAAAGTAATGACAACTAACGAGGTTAGTTTCGTGAACTTTGGAACATCCAAAAACTTAAAATTTTAACAAAAATCTAATAATATTTATGAAAATATGAAACATTATATGAGTTTTTACGACGTCCCTTGATTATGTCCTATAGGTTAAAGGAGACGTAGATGACAAGGATGAAGGAAATGATCGAATAAAGAAAGTGGGAGGAAACGGGAATAACCCGAGAAAGCCCGATGTTTTGTATATTATTATTATTATTATTATTATTATTATTATTATTTGTAATGTGGAATTGAATATTAGGAAACACATTGGGTTAATTTTAAAGAAAAGTTTCATTCGCGGCGAGGTTTTGGCCCGGCGAGATTTTGTCCCGCGAGGTTTTGGGCGGCGAGGTTTTGGCCACGCGAGGTTTTGGACACGCGTGGTTTTGGCCTGGCGAGATTTTGTCCCGCGAGGTTTTGGGCGGCGAGGTTTTGGCCCGGCGAGATTTTGTCCCGCGAGGTTTTGGGCGGCGAGGTTTTGGCCACGCGAGGTTTTGGCCCGGCGAGATTTTGTCCCGCGAGGTTTTGGCTGGCGAGATTCTGGGCGGCGATGTTTCGGCCGCGAGATTTTGTCCGTATACCTTTAATATACCACTATTCATTTCTACAAGATCAGCTTGCCATAAGTCATCTATACCTTTAACAATAACACTTAGCCTAGGATAGTTCTTTCTAGAAGGTTTGTGAATTTCTTGTATATTGTCTTCTCTAATACCTTTACCTTCTTCTAGTCAATCTTTCTTTTTAACGAATTGAGATTTAGTAATACTACATACAGAACAAATACCTTTCTTTAAAGTTTTTCCATTCTTTGTTCGTTCTATCCTAATGGTATCTTTCTTTGTATCTGCTGATTTCTTACACTTAACACAATACATCCTATTTATTATATAGAAAATCATTTAAGTTCTCTTTCTATGTACATAATAACAGTTAATTATTGTCCTTCTTCGAAAGCTGAATTTTTATCTGCTTGAAACGTAATCACCTTTTTTAATGTCTAAAGGAAAAGTTTCAACTACATTATCGTTCAAAAATATATGTAGGTAGTATTTATCTATACTTAATTCCATATGCATTATTTTCCCATTATAGAGAAACTTATAACCATTCGACAGATTAAATATCCTAAAAATTGGGTCTTTAACATTTTTAGTTCTCAATCGACATAATAGATTTATAGTTTCTTTCTTCATAATGAACATATTTGCTTCTCTGTTTGATGTTTGGAAATTTTCTTTTGTAACAAATCGGCTATTTATTGATTCAAACTGATGAAAAGTTACTACATCTTGTTGGTCAATAGCATCAGACACATTAACAAGTCTTTTGTTTTTAAAATCAACCCATGTTCTATTATTTGTTGTGACAACTTTATCCAGATCACTAAGGTTTTTGATCTCTTTATTAGTAAAGATACCCATATTAATTATATACAAAATTTATATCTATTTAACAGCGGCAAGAACAGTTATACGAGCTCCAGCAAAATCAATCAAATCACCATTCTCATCTCGAATTGAAACTTTTATATTATTAAATTTGTTGTGATGTATTGGGAAAAATATATTTTCTTTAGGCTCATATATAATTGGTTCTCTAAACTCTGCATTTGTTCTAAACGTTGCTATTAAATCTGTTTCGCTGTGTGTTGTATCATTATGTTTTAAGATAATACCTGCTGCTAAATCACAGTAAATATTTATAGTATCAAATGGATGAAATTTTGGTAGCTTATCTCCAACATGTTCTAAGTTTGTAGCTAACTTCTTCTCACTAAAACCTAATACAATGTTAACAGTATCTAAGGTAATATCACACAAAATGCTAAGTATTTTAACTCTATTGGTCTTTCTGCCTTCGGTGAATTTAATACTACTATTAGATACGAATTCGTTTGGAAGATTTGATTTAATATATTCTTCTAATTCCTTTAAACTATATTTTCCAGGTTGAACTATGACTTGCTCTGAAAGTACAGGATTATTCCTACAAATTGTTAACTTATTATTTTTTTCTGTAATGTTTGGAGTTAAGTATGTTGTGTAAAATCCTGCAACTGCTACTTGAAAATTGTTTTCAAATGGATAATGTAAGTACATGCCTAGTTCAGATGAATAACCGTTTAAATTAAATACTTTCATTTATTATATAATAAAAGTTGAAATGATTAAATGAGATATTGAAGTAAGGTTATTGGATCAAACTGTAAAATAGAAGAAGAATGCTATATTGTTACCTGATGATATAAGATTTTTAATTATATGACCTAGTGGTTGTGGAAAAACGACGTTAATGATTGATATTTTTTTTTACTAGCACCAGATTGGCTTAAATACTCAAATGTTTATATCTATTCTAAAAGTCTACATCAACCTAAATATCAAAAACTAATACAACTTTTCTAAGACGTAGAACGTGATACTAATAAGACAATTGCAATAGTAAAAGGAAACAACGAAAATATTATTCCATTAGATGAGTGTGAGAAGGATTCTGTAGTCGTGTTTGATGATTTCATTTTAGAACAACAAAACCACGTTAGAGAATATTTTACTCGAGGTAGGCATAAAGGTTTAAACTGCTTCTATCTTGGACAAACATATTCTAAAGTACCAAACCTGCTAATAAGAGATAACTAAAATTTTCTTTGTATTTTTAGATAGGACAATGTAAAGTTAAAACATATATATGATGAATTTGTTGGATCTGATATGTCGTTTGAAAAATTACAATCACTAGGTGTTGGGAAGAACAACATGGTTTCTTAACAAAAGATATGACTAGGAAATCGAATAATGGAAAATACAGAAATAAAATTAAAGACTTTTTAAAAGTATAGAGAACGTGATTGAGCTTTGGTGAACATGCACGTTATGTTACGTTTTTATTTTTTATATAATAAATGAATGAGTTAGATGCTGCTGAAGCTAAGAAATTAATAAAATTAAAATAAGAACTTGCGAAAAGATTTAAGGAAATTAAACTTACTAATCGAGGTAAATATGAGAAATATAAAGAACAATATAGATGCGATTGAAGGCTCAGGATAAAATATAGCAAAAGTAGCAGAAGAAAATAAAAATCTAATTCAAGAGTTAGTTCCAGTTGTAAAGAAAAGTGCAAGATTAAATTCTGATTTATTTGAAACACCTCCAAGAACAAGTTATGATAGTTCAATAGGTGAGGGTGATTCGCCTGTGACTAAAGAAATTAACCATATGAGAAAACAAATTAAAGATAGTAGAAGGTATAGAAACAATTGAAAAAGGAACACGATTTGGTAAAGTCGCTACAAAATATTATACAAGAGATGATAAAGTTTTCGGAATACAAGCATATAATGAGGATGGAAAAATAATAAATATGATTGGGGATAAAGAAGTTAAAATAAATGGTGATGACTTAATAATAAACAATCGACATTATACAGGAACAGAAGGTTTATGGGAACTGTTGACAACAAACAATCCGACAAATTATGGCGAGGATTATTTACAAAAATATACACAGATAGTTATTGATTCTAATGTTGCATTTCAAAATAGCGATCCAAGTAGAAGAAAACAGAGGTCTAACAGAGGTAAAAAATATCTAGAAATTATTAAACCCATTTGGGATGAATATATAAAACCAACATTAGTGTTGACACCGCCGAAAAAGAAAACACCAAAGTCAGGAGAAGGAATAAAAATATACAACGAATAACCTAAAGAACATATATGGATGGATGATGTTAGAAAGTTAATTGATAGGTTGATAGTTATAGATGGAGAAGAAAAAGCTGTGAATGATAACTTTTACAATGAGAAAGTAGGCATAGTGGATATGATTAATTCTAAACTCACACAATTTATTCCAAATGATCCAAACGGTATAGTTTATTTGATAGAGATATTGAATACGTTACCACCAAAGTTTTGGAAGAGTGAGAAGTATGGAAAAGGATTAATGAATAGGATTTTAAACATGAAGTGTATGCCAGAGTTACATATTCCAGGCTACAAATTTTGCGGACCTTTTACGAAGCTACATAAAAGATTAGAAAGAGGAGATAAAGGTATTAACCCATTAGATGAGGCTTGTAGAGAACATTATATTTACTACAGAGATAACAAAGATACAGCTTCTAGACTTATATCAGACAAAGAATTAGAAAATAAAGCATGGAAAGAGCTTTTGCTAAAGATGCGAACTTCTTAACTGAACGATTACCTGCTTTAGGAACTGCTTTGGCAATGAATACAAAAGTAAGATTTGGTTTAGGTTTATAAGTATTTGTGTTTATAAATTTTTATGTTTTATAATAAATATATAAGTATGAAGTTGACTAGTTTTACATTTACAATTCCTAACGAAGAGATTAATCAATTAAATATTGATCACATTTTAACGAAGAAACAATATAAACAAGAAGAAGAGAAACTAAGTAAACGAAAATGTATGTCTTTAACTCTTTCTATACCACAAGTTAAGAAAATAAACAAAGAAATAAGGACAAATGATAATAAAGTTCATTATGGAGGTTTTATATTTACAATTCCAACCATTTTAGCTTTAATTGGTGCTCTTGGTTCTGCTGCTGGAGGTGTAGCTACTATTGTAAGAGCTGTAGATGGTGTAAAAAAGAATAAACAGGAATTAGAAGAACAAAAGAGACATAACTTAGCAATGGAAAAGAAACAAGGTGGTAAGCTTTCAAAAAACGAAAAGCCCAAAAAATTAAAGAAAAAGAAGTCAAACCTTTAAGTAATTTAGGCCTAATACAACTTGTTAAAAGACTTAAGATAAAAAATTTTAGAGGTGTGTTTATGAGTGATGAATTGCCTAAACAAGCATGGAAGAATGAGTGTGCTATTGTTAACTTTGATACATCTAAATATATAGGAACACATTGGATTTCTTATTCGAAAGAAGGAAATAGAAAGTATGTGTTTGATTCATTCGGAGGAAATCCACCAAAGCACTCGTAAAATATCTTGGCTATAATATAGAGTACAGTAGCAATCGAATACAACATTTTAACGAAATAATCTGTAGGCATTTATGTATTGTAGTATTAAAAATGTTTACAGATGGATATAGTTTTGTAGACATCATTAGGGAGGTAAATAGGAATAAGGATATTTGTAGAAGTTATATTTAAGTTGTTTTATGAGTTTAATTCATAAAACGATAATAATACCTTTCTGTATAATAAATATGGATAAGATAGTCATATGAGTTACAAACCTTTAAGCCTAATCAAAGAACAATTGAAAGCCTAAAAGAACCAGACAGATCAATTGAGTTTGATATTGACGTTGGTGACGGATATGTGCATCCTTATTATGCTTATATGTATGTAAGTTTTGAAATTAGGGGGAGAGATGCAGGCGGTGAGTACAATGGTAAACCAAATATTAAACTCATTGTTAATTTCTTTTCATACCTTTTTTCTCAAATACAAATCAGTAAGCATGGACAAATATTAGATACTATAGACCATCCTGGGTTAAAATCAACAGCTGTAAATACATGTACGATTTTCAAACCAGAAGCAAATCATTATGATGAAAGTGGATGGGAAGGAATTAAATGGTGGAGAACAGATGAGGAAATATTATCTCTATTAAGACTTTTACCTGGTTTCTGTTCTGATTATAAAGACATTATGTGGAAAGGAGGATTGAAATATATATTTAAAAGAAGTGGATCTGATGATAATGCATTTTTGATTTGGAAAACTAAGAAAGAAGATGGAACATTTGAGAATGATCAACCGCATCCATGTAAAGTTAAGAATACAAATATGGAGTTGAGAATCCCTCTTGTTAATTATGAATCTAGCTATGGTACCTTGATAAGAACTAACATGTTAAAAGAAGGTAAGATTCCTATTTCCTTCAACACATATCAATATTTACAGAAGGCAGTAACAGGCAAATATTTAGAATTTGATTTAACTACACAATTTAACTCTAACGAATTCAATATGCCTGATTTCGTGATTGCCTTTTTCCAAACTGATAGAAATGATAATCAAGAAAAAGACTCAAGCAAATTCGACCACTGTAAGGTTCAAAATATACACTTTAAGAATGGGAGAAATGAATGTTTCCCCTTAGAATCTTTGAACTTAGATTTTGAAAAACACAAATATCTTAAATCTTACGAAATGTATACTGTATATAAGAGAGCTACAATTGGAAACACGGAGATGTATTACTATCCTAGAGAATTCTTAGAAAATCGACCAAAGTTTGTAATTAATACAAGCAAGCACAAATCAGTAACTGTAAGTGATAGAACCAATTTGAAATTGACTGTTAATTTTGAAAGCGATGTTCCTGATAAAACTATTTGTTATGTGGTTATGATTGGTAAGAAGAACTTTGAATACGATGTACAAAAAGAAAAGAGGATTGAGAAAATTTAAAATTGATTATGTTTTAGTTTGTAAAGTGCTTTTTATGGTAATCATCATAAAAACTTATTTAATAAAATGAATATTCCAGATAACATTCCACGAGAGAATTTAGTTGCATTAATTGAGGATGCGATATTAAAACTTCAAAACTTACTAGCAAAAAAAAAAGAGGAAATTTAAAAGGTTAAAATGCATTTATGTTACTCTTATTGCATTTTCGATACTACTTTCTGCTTCAACAGGGTTTATCAATATATTTATTCCCGTTACAGTCTATTGAAGTATTACAACAGCATTTGCTTCTGCTTCTGCAGTTATCACTGGTCTATCAACACAATTTAATACAGCTTCAAAGAAAGAGTATTATAAAAATATGGTTAGTCAAATTGCTATGTTTAAGGATAAGCTTAATGTTATTAAAGTAATAAGTGGACAACTGACAGACGAACATATAAAAGACATTGTTGATAGAATTAACAATATATATAACTAGATAAGATCAATACAAAAATGATTAATTTTGCTTAAAAAAGTTTAATATAATAAATGAGAAATGGCCTCACAATTAAATAAGAAAAACAATATTAACATTTTAAAGCTGGTTAAATTGCAAGATCTGGAGGAAGGAAAATTATACGAAATAACCTCATGGAAATTGATACAAACAAAATACACTGGTGAAAGGGTATTAGTGCATCTAAATGAGAAATACAAAACCTTATTACCACAGAGATATAACGAAGATACTGATCAAATTTTAAAAGATATGAAAACTAAGAAACTGTTTATGAGATATGATGGAATGAAGGATCTTTCTAATGGTTACAAAGTACATCAAGTGTTCTTTTAAAAATGAGTCCAAAAATAACAAAAATGATTGTTTTCAAAATAATCTTAGAAAAAAATCGAGTGGGTAGTATGGATCCTCAAAAGAAATTTATACTTACGAATAATTTCAATGTAATTGTGAAAAATGTGCAAACAGAAGTTCAAGTTGTTTTTGATATAAACGGGTGTCTATTCAGTTTGAATTATGATCAGTGGACAGAGTTTAAGAAGACATTATTTCCCATAGAGAATGAAGTTAGCAGAAGATTCCATTATCAATATCCAAACTTGTACTTTTAAGTATGCTCTATAGGTGTATTGTATAATTGTTTTTATAGGCTTATAACTATAAAAACTGTGATATTTAGATATACACAACGCCATGTTATTTGATTTTTAAAAATCCATACATAAATAAGAGACTTATTTGAGTTTCGCAATAATATCCTTAGAGGTATGCAACATGTAAAACAATAAAACATTCTAGATGTATCACTCTATCAATTATCGTTTGAATTTTGAAAATCGGTTAATAAACAACGGAGATAACCAATCAAAATTTTGGGAATTTTTTACGGGTTTATTTTTGAGTTTTCAGGAAAATGTTATTCTTTAAAAAAGTCTTCGAATTTTGTGTAGATTATGCTAGTATTTTTTATTTTTCAAATATCTGAATTATTATTTTTTGCAGTTTGCCAACTCAATTTTTTTCTGAAATTTGCCAACTTTTTTATTTGATGAGTTAGCACATTATAACTGTGGAGGGGTAAAACTATCCTCTTAAAAATATTTTGGGTAAACACTATAATATTTGGCAACACTAACTTTTTTCTCTTTTGAACATTGATGCTTAAATTAAATTTGCCGGTTGGGTGAGAATATTCAAACAGTTACTTACATATTCAATAGATGGTGTTGCATATCATTTAGTTTATCACTGAGTGTTGATGGGGAGGAAAGACAGAAATAGACTCGAGAGATATTTCGTCACGGATTCAATGACGTCATGTATGATGTAGTCTCCTTGAAGGAGAATACGTCAGATAGAGCGCCCTCTCGACTGCTAGCTAGAAGTTGTGTTGAAGGAAGAGGCTAATGTATATATGTAAGTTGGCGTGAGGAGAAGGAAAGAGAATCGGATTGGGCGGTCCTATGCTGGTACTGGAATCGTTCAAATGAATCAGTGACAGATCACCTTTTCCGGAGTAGATGTAGTATTTGTATGTATTTCTTCTCATTGAGTTTTTAAAGCTAATTATTAACGGATTTTCATGATTCAAGTGTAAATGAAAGGCTAATAACTGTAAATTTAGAACAACAAATATATTTTGTATAGGATTAAGAGAGCTCTGTCAAAAAATGGAATACATATGTTGTTATGGATGCATTATAAGATAGAGGAGAAGTAAGTTTATAGTTATAAGTTTTAGATGTATGATTTTATCATTTTAAATGTGGTAAAAGCCTATGTGCAGTGTGCAATATCCAATCTACTTTGTGCTATTCTTCTTTGTTGAAGTACTATGGCTTGTGGTGGATTTGTAATTTTTGGCAGTTAGGGGTTGGAAGGGAAAAGTGCGTTAGGATTGGTATCAATGATACTACACCCTCACTCCCACTCCATTCGTTTAAATTCCCGTTTAGCTTCATCTGAAGTAGAATAAGGTTCTCTGCACAATACGTTGACGCAAACCTTATGTTATGGTTCTATCTTTTTCAACATGATGGCAACGCTGTGCAGTGGTGACTTTTTTGCAATTATTCTAAGAGATAGATTAATGAACTGGCTAGAGAAAAACAAAATTTTAAGTGAGTTACAAAATGGATTCAGAACAGATAGAAGAACAACAGATAACATCTACATTATAACACAACTGATAGAAATATGCAGAGAAAGAAAAGAAGATTTCATAGTAGCATTTATAGATATTGAAAAGGCGTATGATACAGTCAAGAGAAAGATATTATGGGAAGTAATGGAAAACATAGGAATATCAAAGAAATTTATTACGCTCCTTAAGGAATTATATAAGAACAACAAATACAGATATGAAATGGGAAACGTAAAATCAAAATGGATAGAAAGTAATAAAGGTTTGAAACAAGGATGTCCTCTATCACCAGTTCTATTCCTGATATACATACATGAAGTGGAAGAAGCTTTGATCAAAACAAACAGAGGGTTAGAATTAAGATTGCAAGGAAAAGAAAAAGTAAGAAAAATCCCTGGCACTCTATTTGCAGACGATGTGGCTCTGATGAGTAATAATATAGAAGATATTAAGGAAATGTTAGAAACAGTAGTTAGGAAAGGA
This sequence comes from Thermobia domestica, assembly GCF_964235325.1. Taxonomy (NCBI): domain Eukaryota; kingdom Metazoa; phylum Arthropoda; class Insecta; order Zygentoma; family Lepismatidae; genus Thermobia; species Thermobia domestica. The sequence continues at coordinate 153,790,223 of NC_137471.1, forward strand.
GAAGAAATTGGTCTAAAAATAAATGAAGAAAAAAGCAAGTTCAAGGTTTTTAGTGGAGACATAGAGGATAAAAATATACAAGCAGGAAACATAGAAATAAGCAGGACTGAAAAAATAGAATTTTTAGGAATCACACTTGAGGAAGGAGAACAATACTTAGTTGAACATGAAAAAAAAACTGAAAAATAAAGTACAAAAATATGCAGCAATTATAAAAAATAAAGCAATGTGGTCATACAATAGATATGAGGTATCAAGAATATTATGGAAACAAGTAGCAGTACCGGCGCTAACATATGCAAATGAAGTAATAACTTTAACGGAAAAAAACAGGAGTATTTTACAAGCACAAAATCAAATAGGAAGGTTTGCCCTAGGAGCAAATAAATTAAGTGCAAATGTAACAATAACAGGAGAAATGGGATGGAGTGATTTTGAAAAAAGAGAAGGTGTGAGTAAAGTAAAATATCTTGGAAGATTAAAATTTATGGAAGAAACAAGATTAGTAAAAGTGGTGCATGAGGCCACTAAACATATGAGAAAAGGGGAGAACACGAAATGGTTTAGGAGAGTTAGGAAATTAGAAAGAAAGTATGATCAAACTACCCGCTGGCATAGAGAAGAAAATTATAAAAATTGGGAAAAAAATCACAGAAAAAACATTTAAAGAGAAAGCGCAGGAAAAGTGGTATGAAGAAGTTGTTAAGAAGAGCAGTTTAAAAGGAATATACACACATAAAAAGAGTTATGAGAAAATAAATTACATGAACAATGATTTAGGAAGCATTTTACTTTTTAAAGCCAGGTCAGGGAGCCTTGAAACAGGGGTAAGACTGAAAAAACTTAAAGAAGTGAATGAAAAATGTCAATTATGTTTTAAAGAAGATGAAACATTAGAACACATATTGTTAAAATGTGAAGAAACACAAAAAATCAGGGAAAAATGGAAATGGATTGATGAAATGAAAGAGGAAGGAAATTTGGTTAAATTAGCTTGGAGGCTAGGCTTTAATGTAAATGGAAGGGAACTAAGTGAGAAAGAAATGGAAAAAACCAAAGAACTTCTTGAATTTTGGTGGAAAAAGAAAATGGAAAACGTTAAATGAACAAAAAAAAACAGTACTTATTTTTTTTTCTTTCTTTTTTTTCCAGGATCCAAACTTCCGAAGAAAAGGAAGGAAAATACCTTGAACCTGAAACTGAAACTGAACCTGCATTACGTGCTCAGTAGACAATGAGCTGTGAAGTGGCTGTAATACTTTAAAAAACTAGTTCGACGATATTTAATGTCATCGATGTTCATTTCTATTATTTTTGATATTTTAATTGTTCTATTTTTACGGCAAGTAGGTATAAAACTCCATAATACACATATTAACTATGAGCGAATGTCATCCATACGCACTATTATGAACAAGCGTAGGGAAACGAACATTGTGGTTGAAGGCGCGAAAGACGGCATTAGAAAGACATCATGAACTCAACGAACGACTATGCAAACTGAATGCAATGAAAATCTGCAAAGAAATTATTCATCTCTTATAGTGTTGTGAAATTATTAGTCTAAATGTTTTGGAGAGTGAACCTAGTTTCAAGATATAAAATGTTTCTGAAAATTAGTGAACAAATGCCAATTTTATGCAAATTACTTGAAATGACATGGACGCTCACCGTAAGAACCAGTTACATTCACGTTCGTTTAATAAGAAAATTTAATCTTCGTAGTAGATTACGTTAATATTCATTGCAAGATGGTATAAGTTATCTCAAAGAATAAATCAATTTGATGTACCATCAAGTTATCGAATATTTAGTGATTTTACCGCAAACTTCGCAATGAGAAGGTGAAAGCCGAAGTAACCAAAATGGAACCACGAAATCGTCATCGGTATAAGAAAACGGAATTAGATTCCTTTTCCAATGGAATAACACCAAATCCCCCCTAAATCCTCTGTAATTGAAGTGTAGTGCAGAAAAGTGTTTAGTGAACCAACGTGTGCTAAGTGGTCGTATATTACGAACCTCAAAATAAGCCGACTACAACAATATATCATATCATTTTGAATTAACCCCTCGCTCTTTTTTATTTCTTTTTCATACAAAGTGAAATGAGCTAAAAATAAAAAAGAAGGTTTAAAAGAATATCAAAGTAAATGTATCAACGATATTATATTCATAAAAACTGCACGTAAGTAAATGTGAAGTGTACAGTACCTTTTGTTTAAGTAAAATTTATTCTGTGTATTTATTTGTTTCCAATAATCTTTGTCATGTTTCCTACATGAATCACCACAGGAATTCCTAGCAATAGGTACAGGTACTTGAAAGCATAATAGACGGACACGTCAAGGATGGTGGGTACGCGCGAGCGCAACCTCAACATGAGTTTGTTTTGGTTTGTTATTTAACTTGAATGCTTGCATGATCTTTACTCTAAGCACGACCACCTCCAGCGTGAAGTACTTATTCCCTCTAACCACTAAGTCCGCTTTAAATATAAAATTAACTGCCCGAACATGAGAATCGAACCCCGGTCGGGTTATAAAATAAAGAACATGTAAGCCGTATGTAGAGAAAAAAACAGCGTAAAAAATGTAGTTAAACACTATGGAGTCATAATACAAAGCTACCTATTTGAACAAGTACCACAAGTTAGTCCTTAGATTTCACATTTGTTTTTCTTTATGCGTATATCCATCATCACTGAACGTTCGTGTTCGATAAGGACGCGCGAGCAGGTCGTTCAAGCTCGCTTTGCTCTGATTCGGAGTAGATCTAATGCTCCCTTGTGCAGGTCACGTAGCACAGGATGGTACAGCCTTTGCACTTGTCTTTTTTAATATATAACAAGTTTGCAAGTGTACTATAAATCCGTTTGCAGTTAATGGGTATTCACCAAGAAAATAAAAGAGTAGAATGTATTAGGAAGAAAATAGTGAAAGACTTGTAATCAATGGCGAACCTTGAGGGAAGTTACAACAGTAAAAATTAAATTTTTATCACTTCCTAACCATTGTATAGTATACGTAATCCAAACATTAGCAAGTTTGTTAAGTTGAATTGAAACGATGGAACTAATTTTAACCGATGTGACTTCCTCCTAAATGCACCATTGCTTATAACTTTATTTGGCGCCTTTCATCATAACCTGTTCCTAGTATGGTATTGGCATACGCCAAGAAAAGTTGTTTAGAATGCATGATGACACTATCCTCTTGAAGGAGTAAGTCACTCTTATATCAACTTAACCGTATATTCTTAATCTGTACGAAAATAAATGAAATAATGTCACTGTCGTATAATTTACCCAATGTGCTGCAAGCTCTTTACATACTCCAATATGTTTATGAGTAAAAGTGTTGACAGCAATAATATTTTATCGCCCGTTGTCAGTTGTGATTCAAGTCGACCGTCATCAGTAACACCAAAATTAAGAGGAGTTGATAAGTGAAACTGGTATTCCACACCAAACTGCGCGGATATCAATATGATAGGACTTTAGCTGTTACAACAAAGAAAAAAATTATATCGTTTAGTTATTTTTAAAAGAAGGAAAAGTTTGAATTTTAAAAAAATCAAAACGGGGGAATAATTAGCCCGGGAAATAAGGTAGGCCAAGAAGGTGCTTCCTTTTTCTTGTATGAATAGAATAACGGGTTAGATTCACTCCTAAATTTTTGTATCATATTATATAGGATTCTTAAGCTGAGGTAGGCAATATCCTTCCCTGTGTTGGGTAGTGATGGGTAAATTCCCGGGAAGATATTTTTCGGGAATATTCCCGGCAATATTCCCAAAATGGCCATTTATCCAGGAATTTATGTACAACCAGAAAGAAAATTGCATTCTATTACTATATTATGATTTCAAAGTTGAATTAATTTTCATATCACAGCATATTATTACTGTTGTCCACAGAGGATTCTTTAAGATATATATTCTGAACGGTACTATGTTACTTTATTAACACTATTATATTTAGAGAGTACGCATAAATGTGGGGCCTCGGTGGCTCAGTGGTAGAGCGTTCACCTCTGGTGCTTGGGGTCCCGGGTTCGATCCCAGCCCCCGCCAAGTGAACCTTGTGGTGGATAAACACCGTGTGCGTGGGTTTTCTCGGGGTTCTCCCGTTTTCTCCCACTTTCTTCATTCCACCATTTCATTTATTACTCATCATCACCGTTTCCTTTAGCCTACCCGGCATAACCGCGGAACGTAAAACTCAAAGATTTCTTTTCATTTCATTTCATTTCTTCAATTTATAACTGTTAAAAACCAATTAGGTTGGGTAAATGCTAGAAGATACATGTCACCAATTTATCAACATTTGCGCATACATATTTATGTTCACAAAATTTGCAAGATACTTACTTATCTTTATATATTGGCACGCAACATGCCTTACACGACCTTTCATTCTACCTATTTCTCGAAATTCCATACGTTAATTCACATGCAAAAGAAGTCCGAGTACCTCCTCAGAAATTCGAGTCAGAAAGAGGAGATAGACCGACGTCTATTACTAATGGTGGTTCAGGGTTTATTAATAGTACTTCATCTCTATTTCTACATAATTCTAAATTACTTTACAAAATGGTTCCTTTTCATCATTTGTAAATTAGTACTTTGCTAATTTCTCTACTCTATATTTTTGCTAATTTTCTTTCTCGTTGTACATAAATTCCCGGATAAATTCCCATTTTGGGAATCTTCCCTGAGAATATTCCCGAAAAATATCTTCCCGGTAATTTTCCCATCACTATTCATAACACGTGACTTGGAAATTTGAACTTCCCGCGTGGGCGGGGCCTAAAGTCACGTGACCTCTCTCAACCAATCAGAATCGTGAAAATTTTTGCTGACTCGGCTCGATATAGTGCGGCAACTACTACTAACGTAGTTAATAGCAGTAAATTGCAAGGGAAAACATGCAGTCAAAAATAGTAAACTTCAAACATTGGGATGTTAATGAAGACATTGACAGCGGTTTCCAAATAATGAATATGTTACAGTAGGACATGAGGACACTAAAATTAGAAAATGAAGTATTGCAACAAAACGTGAAGTCCCTAGAATCATTTGTTCAAACTCAAAACATCTCCAACACAGTGGGCAAAAGTAAGTTACAGTACGCTCAGACAAAAATATTCTAATGTGGTATCAGGTAAAACAATTGTATGCGAAAACAGATAGAGTGTGTTTGAAAACGTCGGAAGTGAAGGAGACGTGAATTCAAGTGAAAACCGGTAAGAAATTCACAAAAGGAGAATAGTGAAAGGATGTAGAAGGGGAAACCTATTACGCAACCAAACGTGCCGAAAGTTACAAACTATAAAACTAATGCAAGCAGAAAGCCTAAGACAGAAAAGTAAGTGTACACATATATGGTGATAGTCACGGTCGTGGACTGTCCGAGAAAGTGAATAGTAATTCTAAACACAAGTCGGCAGTGCAAGGAAATATCAAGCCTGGAGCTAAAAGCGTTGTTGGGTTGTCTGGTATTAATCCCAACATTGTAAATAAGGAAGATAATTGTGTAGTAATATTAAGTAGAACAAATGATGTGTCCAAGAATGAAGGTAGTGAGGCGGTTAGTAGAATTTTGCAAATCAACTCTCTATGTTGAATAACTGTAAAACAATTGTGATAAATATCCCTTATCGCCATGATCTTACTGAAGACTCGTGTGTTAATAAAGCTGTACAAAGCACTAACTTAAAATTAAAAACAATGTGCAATCACTTTAAGAATGTTGTAATTGTGGATATCAGTAAGTTAGGTAGAGAAATGTACACTCAGCACGAGATGCATCTCAATCAAAAGGGTAAGGATGAATTAAGTACTAAGATTTGCGAAATAGTTGATAAGGACGTAGAAAGTACCTTTGAAAGTAACAAAGAAATAGCGAAGCCATGGGTAGCACAGAAAAAGTAAATTCACCCGACTCCATGAATAAAATTGCTTGGCACCGGGTGAAAACTTCAAGTTTAACGACGTCTCTCCATTTTGGTGATATAAGTGGTATAATACAGGCAAGAAATAATAATAATAATAGCTTTTCTATGAACTATGGTACTAACTAAGCCCTGCACTATGTACCAATACTCAACTTAAATTTACAATCAATAAAAAAACAAGTTGGCTGAAATTGAAATTTTCTTAGATATATTTCCCTGTGATATATTATGCATCAATGAACACTGGCTTGTAAATGAAGAAATACATTTGTATGTTCAAAGAGGATATAGGTTAGCCGCTATATTCTGGAGAGATTCAATACTACAGGATGGTGTAGATAAATATATCTGAAAAATTCGTTTAATATTGAATACACCGTGTTGAATTTAGAATGTTTTGGAATTGAACAGAGGATTGAAGTAGTTGGGTTATTACCAAAAAGCACAAAAGTAATAGGCCTAATTGTTTCTATATACCGAACCCCAAACTCAGATATCAATATTTTCATTCCTAATTGGTAAGATTTAAACATTTATCATAATAAATACAAAAATTATAAAGTATTCTTTATTGGTGACGTGAACATTGACGTTCTAATTAATTCACCGGTGCAAAGTCTTTCCTGTGATATCCTCAGATTTCACAACTATTATTACGTTCATCATCAACCAACTAGAAAATTTGCATGCCTAGATAATGTACTTACTAACGTTGATAAGACTAAAATGACGTGCGGCATCATACAGTCGCTGATCATGAAGGTTTATGGCTTGTGATTCCTGTGACAGTGTGCATGAATTTTAAATATATTAGAACTAAAATGTTTAGAATAATGGGGAAGCTGACATACAAACATTACGATGTAATTTAAGAGGAACTAACTCTCTTAGTGTAGTTTTAAACGGTAAAATATTTCTGAAGTATTTCATAATTTCATGTGGACTTTGACTAAATGATGTGTTGTTCTGTAAAAGAAAGAACTACTTCCAACAAGAGCGTTAACAAATTGACCAGAGGAAATACCAAATGTTTTACACCTCGCCTTCAACTGCTCACGAATAAAGTAATGGCTCTTTATAACATAGCTAATACGACAGGGTCAGCCAGTAACAAAGAGAAATATAACATATAAAGAAAATTGTACAGAGAAGAAATTAAGATGGCCAAAATTGCTGGGAATGAGAATTTCATAAATAATTTTAAAAAATAAGTGCTCTGCGAACTGGTCTATTATTTACAGGCAGGTCGGAAAACATGTGGTTGAAGACTCGATAAAGGTATTCAAAAATAAATTCAATGAATATTTCGTAAATAGTGCAAACAAACAGTAGCACTCTCATGACTTGACCTAACTTTGGCGCTCCCCTAGTGGCGCAGGCGCCCAGGTCAATGACCTAGGGGTACTTAGGACCACCCAGTAGTAGGGGTACCTTGGCCCACCCACTAAATTTTGGCAGGGGCACTTAGGACCAGCCATTAAATTTTGGAAATTGCCAAATTTAAAAATTTTGTGTGGTGGCCTAGGATCATAGTATGTACCTCTAATAGTATTGGGGGTCTATGTCGTTCCCTTTCATGGGTAAAAAATTGCCAACAAATCAAATTTCGGGGGGTTTTGACCTAATGATATTATTACCTTATATGGTTATATGGGTGTATACAATGTGTCCATTCCGTTTTATAAGACATGAGTATGTTAATCCATCTCTTTAAACTTTTAGGAGAGGTACCTTGGCCCAAACCTAAATTTTGGAAATTGCCCAATTTAAACATTCGGTATAATAGAATAAGACCCTACTATGTGTCATGATAAATTTGGGTGGCTCACCTCGTTCCCTTTCATGGGTAAAAAATTGCAAAAAATTAATTTTCGTTTTTTTACGTAATTTATCCCCTTTTGATGAGGTTTAATTATCCTATATGGTGATATAGACGTATATAGGTGTTCATTTCCTATCATAAGACATCGGTACATTTGTGCAACCCCTTAAAATTTTGGGAGGGGTACATTGGCCCACCCCTTTAGTTTTGGAAATTTACCAATTTAAGCATTTGGTATTATAGCACAGGACCTTAATATGATTCATGACAAATTTGGATGGTCCACCTGGTTTCTCTTTAGGGGTGAAAAATGTTGAAACTGTTACGATCATGTGTTTTGTTTTTGGCCCAAATTATCCCCTTTGATGAGGCCTTATTACCTTATATGGTTATATGGTCATGTAAAGGGGTCAATTTCCTATCATAAGACATGGGTAAATTGAGCACCTCTTTAAATTTTTGGAAGGGGTACCATGGCTCACCCCATCAATTTTAGAAATTGTTCAATATAAGCATTTGATATAGTACAGAATCTCAATATGTACCAGTATAAATATTGATGGTCCACCTTGTTCCCTTTTTGTGGGTAAAAAAATACCAAAAATCTAATTTCGGAGGTTATTGACTCCCATTTCATCAGGATTTAGCACGTTATATGGTATGTACAGAAGTCTGTTACCATTATATGTTTATGTTCCCTTTTAAATTTGTTAGTTATCAAATAACAAAATTCGGTAAACATTTTCTAGGTTCCATTTTAAATGTTGGTGTCCCTCTTATGGCCAAATATTCAAATTTTAAAAGTTATTGACCTATGTTATTTTTTTGATACGGCTTTACTATTGAATGAGTACAGGATTTATTCCTTTTTCATAAGACACAGGTGTATTTGTGTACCAATCTTAAATTTTGGGAAGGGCACATTTCTTATTGTTAAATTAATAATTGTTCTTAGAATTCGGTGGTATCTCATTCTTTGGGTAGATCATTGTCAAATATGAGTATGGTCACGTGATCTGTTATTGACATATGATGCGATTAGGAGTCCAGGACATTGGTACATTTAAACTTTGTGGGATAATTTGAGAATTGTCAGAATGAAATTACGTCATTAGTTTTGATTATTCCCGCCTATGGGCTAAATATAAACGTAAGCAATACGATGTACCATGTGATTGAATTGTGTACAGGGATTCGTTTCCTTTTTAAAATTCGTGGAGGTTATCAAATAACACGTTTCTAGACAACAGTTGGTTCTGCTAAGGTAAACAATTGAGCAAATTGAGACCCAACTACAACATGTAATCATATTATTAATTCTAAGACTTAAGTATATCGAGAGAGATACTTAGGACCATTCTTTAAATTTAGGAATAGTGATAACAATATTTTAGTATGAGGCGCGAAAATTTGAAGCAATACTTTGAACTTTAGTCATAGCTCATAGTCTAAGATCATTGGTGGTGGTTGATTTTACGTTAAGTTTTCTGAAATCTGATAGGTAATCTTATTGAGTCTTATGACTCATAGACGAAAGGCAACACATGTTACAACACTGAAATTTAATCTCAAGGAGACGTAATTTGATTCGTTAATCACTAGCAAAGTTATTGTTGATGCAATTTGATTGGTTGATTACTATCTTTCATACAATCTGATTGGTTGATCACTACCTTTCTTGCAATCTGATTGGCTGATGACTTTCAAATCTTTGCTGCATTCAATTTTAAGTTTTCTTTAACATTAATCGATTACTGTTTAAAAATCTTGGTTTGAACACTTTCGTTCTACATTTTGCACTGACTGATAAATATAATCAAAACCGTTTATTTGTTAATCGAATACTTAAAAACCGGATAGTGTTTGACGGTTAACCGTGAAACTTAAATTATTTTAGTTGAAATTTTTGGTTTGAATTTTTTTTCGTTTGAAACATTTTTGTTCGAAAAATTTTTGTTTCAAGTTTTTGTTTGAATTTTTTGTTTCAAAATTTTTTTTGAAAATTTTTTTGAAATCTTTGTTTGACAATTTTTTGAAATTTTTGTTTGACAATTTTTGTTTCAAAATTTTGCTTGAAAAATTTTGTTTTAAATATTTTGTTTGTAAATATTTCGTTTGAAACTTTTTTGTAAAAATATTTGTTTCAAATTTGTTGTAAATTTTTTTTAGTCTTTGGTTTGACATTTTTTAAGTTTCTGTGCTCATTAGTGAAGAACCGTTTCGTAACTGTTTAGAACAAAAATATCTGGCAATATTTTTTTTATTATGATGCAATAGTACACGTGAGTACATGGGGTTGTATTTGAAATGAAAAAAAAAACACAATCGATTGAAATGGATCACTTTATTACACTGCACTGGCTAATCACATACATCCATACCTGATATAGAAACTGGATATTGTCAATACAATGTATTTTGAACTTCTTGCACTAGTTTGTTTTTAGCATACAGGGAGTAATCTACACCCTCCTAACACCCCCCTAAGACCCCTCCAAATTACTTTACACACACCCCTGGATGGAAAAGGAATACTCCCCCAAATCCAATTGTATCAATCAGTATCATATAGGTTATTTAGTACATCGTTATAAAAAGGTTTAGCGTTTAGAAAAGAAGGCATTATTCTTGTTTATATATTTCACTTCAAAATACGAAGCGACTTCGTTCTCATAAACTACTTCGAGAACCACATGACCTCATTTGTTTCGGGCAGTGTTTTGATCGAAACAATTGACAAAACAGACCATTGATACCTACCCTCCTGGGCTCCGCTGTCGTTTTCGAGGAAAGAGATTGATGGACAGATTCAGATTACGGAAATTGGCAACGTCTTGAGCGGTCATTCACCTACCTCCTTCTCTATAAGGAAATGTGTGACAATATAGCAATAAGCCTACACCAGATTCAGTTTATAAGTGCTACTCTGCAACAGGCTCGCAACCAGAGGGCTAGGGAGGGCCTGGACCTCCTACATTTTTCATGTCCCCTCCAGACTTCAATTCAAAATGCACAATTTAGATATTTGTAAAAGAATGTTTAACGACTTGGCCCTTCCTAACATATTCATGGCCCTCCAAAACTCTGTGGCTGGTTTCGAGCCTGCTCTGCAAGCGGTGTATCAACGGACGGATGTTAGAAGGGTGTAGTCAGATCTTCTTTAGAAATTAAAGAGATCGATCGAAGTAAGAATTGTATATATTTTAGACTGAGTCTAGTTTTATGCAGGAACGCATTTGGCGCTCGTTTTTGTAAAGTATATTTTTCTTCACGTAAATTCATTCAGCAGAACAGAGTTCATAGCGAGTCACTTTTTCAAAAACTAAAATTTACTTTTTTTCAAGTTGGTCACTGAAAGTTACTTTTTTTTTCAAGTTGGTCACTAAAAGTTACTTTTTTCAGAGGTAAAGTGACTTTTTCGTGCGATTTATGTTTTGCATTGGCAGTTTTCTAAGGAAAATTTAAAAATAAATGGAAAAAGGCAAAAACTTGTTACTCATTACTCTTCTGAAAGCCTCAATACTTGCTGCCACATGTGAAACAGTCAACTTTATTCTCATTTCAACTTTTATTCTTTCTAAAGCACAGTGGACGGTTGGTGGATGCTTAAGCTCTCAAGGTGGAGTTGAGGACCCTTGTGTGTCTATTCTTTTTTCTATCATAATAATCTTTTAGTTTTCTCTCGTAATAGTTAACGATCTGTTCAACGTTGTGTGTGTGTGTGCGTGTTAGTGTGGTTCATCATGTTAGTATTGTGTTATGCTTCTTGTATGTTCTTCTTAAGAGTAGGTGATGAATTTGAATATTTCGCGTTTTTGAGAACTCTGTATGCGAAGTTAAATATAATGTCTGGGATGAAGACATTCAGAAATAGGCCAGAACTGGTTCCACTTACTCAGAAGCTTTTTACATCTGCTAAGTCCGCTTACCGTAACTACAAAGCATACTTTGAAAACCTAAGAAAGGAGGAAGCTCAAAAAGAAGAATTAAAGAAAAAACAAAACAACAAACGAAAAGAGAGGTGATGGAGAAATTGAGAAAGGAAAAAAGGGCATGATGAGATTTTGGTCACTTATTCGTGTGCTTTTGGCTATTTTTTCGTTACGTTTCAACTATTTACGAGAGACCAGATTACTATGAGCCCTGAAATTATTAAAATTAGGGTATATTAAAGAAGACAAAACAGAAAGATACAAAATATGTGTAAATTGAGATACTGGATTTCTGGAAAACAAGTAAATCAATGAAATTTTCTTATGAAAGATATTCAGAGCGAAAAACGTAGCCAGGAAGGGGCAGGAACGGAGATTAAGAGGTCAAATAATATTACAACAATTAACAACAGGGTAAGAATATTAAAATAATGAAATTGGAACTATGTACAGTATTAATTATTAAACGAATGTGATTTCAACATGGTACGAGGGATTTTATTCCAATTAATATTTTGAAAAAAGATCACCCACTAAAACTTGCTGGGGGTGAAAAAATTGAAATAATAGCAGAATTTTGCAAAATAATTACAATAATTCGTATGTAATCAATTCACATGTAATTACTGGGTAAAATAGTGGAGGTTAATTCCTAATACAGTGAAACCTCTCTTAACGGGCATCTCTCAATAGTAGACATCATAAGAGGACAAACTTTCTTATTTTTGCATGCCATAAATGTGTGTGGTGTGGTATTATGAGAGAGAACCCTTCCTTTTAGGGACACCTGTCATTTACGGACAAACAATCGGTTCCACCGATGTCCGTTTAGTATTAATAATAAATGCTGAAATGTGTGAACTTACTTTATTGATCCTACCACTGCGAAGAGCTGATATTATTATTATTAGTAGTAGTAGTAGTAGTTGTAGTAGTAGTAGTAGTAGTAGTAGTAGTAATAATAGCAGTTGTATTGCGATAGTTTCGTAACAAAATATACTGTTTTCTTGTTTGAGTTTGTTTAAAAATTTTCTCATTATTATGAGAGCACACCCCCTTTTATTTTGAACAACCCCCAAAGAAAAAATTTCTGGCGTACTTACTGTTAGCGTATAATTTTAATTCCAACTGAAGTCTTCTAAGGTCTATTGCAATGTCATTAGTGGAAACTAAATGTCCATTTGTTCACAAATAATCTTTTTATCAATGCAGGTATGCACCCACGAAGGATGGTTACAAACATTACAACATCTAGATACATGTTGTACAATGTGCATGACATTTCTCAAAATAGTACTTTTTCAGGAATATACTTGTTTTGTTGCACACTTTCACTGCATGTTTAACACACTGGAATAGATTGATGAATTTGTTCCATTTCGTTTGCGTTAGGTACGCCATGTTGCGGGCTTCATGGAATGTACTTTTTTACGTAATAGCACCATCTTGTTCTCAAGGACTATACGCAGCACCACTTCATGATTTGAACCTAATGATTTGACTATGGTCACATTTAGCTCATCATGAAAATAATCATTCATTTGGTCGATACGTGTACATAATATTTTCCATTCTTCAAAGTTCAGTTGTACAGCAAATTGTTCTCCTTTGCCCAATCGAATCACAGGTTCAAAACGTTGTAGCACAGACAACAACCATCACATGTTTTCTTTTAAATATGTTTATCGGATAATAGCTTGCGAAGAGGAATCCTTTATCGTTAGAAATACACATCATTCCTGCTGAAACACACTTTCTCGTATGATTTCATGGGCTGACACGGATTTTGCCGATTTCTAAGAGCTGTGTCTGACGTAATTGGAAAGGAATGTGATGACGTTTGAATTCATGATTTCATCACTTTTCCTGACGTTATGCTGACCAACCAAATTCATAGATCGCACTCTGTGATTAAAGATTTCATCATACAGCTACGGCTTACGTCATTAAAAAGGAATGTGCTGGCTTTTGAATTCATGATTTCATCACATTTGCAGACAAAAATCAAATTCACAGATCCGGCTGTGTACTAAATTCAAATTGATGACTCCCTCCAAAGAGTCATTTACAGCATAAAGATACAGATCCAGTGTTTAAGAAACGTAATAATTCTTCTTGTTTTGATGCTTCTATGGGTAAATAACTTGCCAGCAAATATTATATCCTTATTATTTTCAAGCTTCACTACGATTCTTAATCCAAACTTTGTAGGAATCATTTGGCTAATTAAGATTCTATAAGGTACACTCTGTTGTAAATCGGTAATCTTGTAAATGATTTCATCACATCACGTGAGATTAGAAACTTCAGAAAAGTAGCCATGATGACGTTATCATTAATACTATCTCGAACGATGATGCAAAACTGATGACGTTGCAATACCATGGTCCGACGTGTACTATTGCATCATGATAATAAATGTTGCCAGATATTTTTGATCTAAATAGTTACGAAACGGTTCTTTACTAATTAGTACACAAACTTAAACATGTCAAACCAAAGACTAAAGAAGTTTTTCACACAAAAATTTCAAAACAAAAATATTTCAAACGAAAAAAAATCAAACAAAAATTTGAAACAAAAAGTTTAAATAAAAATCAAACGAAATATTTACAAACAAAAACTTTTCAAAAAATTTCAAACAAAATTTTGAGACAAAAAATTCAAACAAAAATTTGGAAAAAATTCAAAAAAGTTTAAAACGAGAAAATTTTCAAACCAAAAATTTCAACTAAAATAATTTAAGTTTCACGGTTAACCGTCAAACATTATCCAGTTTTTAACTATTCGATTAACAAATAAACGGTTTTGATCATATTTATCAGTCAGTGCAAAATGTTGAACGATAGTGTTAAAACCAAGAATTTTAAACAGTAATCGATAAATGTTAAACAAAACTTAAAACTGAATGCAGCAAAGATTTGAAAATCATCAGCCGATCAGATTGCAAGAAAGATAGTGATCAACCAATCAGATTGTATGAAAGATAGTGATGAACCAATCAAATTGCATCAACAATAACTTAGCTAGTGGTTAACGAATCAAATTACCTCATTTTGTGATTAAATTTCAACGTGTTGTAGCATGTATTGCCTTTCGTCTATGAGTCATAAGATTCAAAAAAGTTACCTATCAGATTTTTGAAAACTCAAGGTAAAATCAACCATCACCAATGATCTTAGACTATGATCTATGACTAAAGTTCAAAGTATTGTTTCAAATTTTCGCGCCTCATACTAAAATTTTGTTATCACTATTCCTAAATTTAAAGAATGGTCCTACGTCCCTCGTTCGATATACCTAAGTCTTAGAATTAATAATGTTCTGGATCCTATGGTACAATTGGTACCATACGGGTGTTTCATGTTACATTGCCTTATAACTCTTCTATTTGAGCTTTTTCGTACGGGTATTTTTTTTCAAGTCCAGAGACATTGTAGAAGATCTTACGTATGGTTTCACACCTTCCTGCGTCCAGCCATAGTAAGTGATGACTTCATAATTTTTAAAAATATAGAAACTCTTCCATAATTCGTGTTATTTTCTACAGCGCTGGGAGAAGATGAAATGTATAAGCTATTAGTGTAAAAGTTGGCACACTTATTGAGAAATATCTTAGAGAAATATCTTGGATTTTGGAGCAAAAGAGTTGTATTTGTTACAAAATGCAAAAACACAAATTCACAAACCTAGTAAAGCCGTATCAAACATGATTTTGTGAAGGTCCCCCTTTTGGGGGGCAAGGGACGTAAAGAGGTGATGAGTGATATGTTACCAAAATTCCAAAATTTATTTTCGGAATGTCAGTAAGCGTGTGATTAATCACAAATGTCACAGAATTAATGCTCCAATGTTCTTATATGTAAGAGTGAGTGATAATGGGGCTACAGCCCCGTTTCAAAAAAAATGACACTAAATATCCTTAGTAGGGACATACGAGAAGAAGGTATTTTTGTTAATTAATGTGAAATTTGGCGTCATTGTATCAAATGAGTATGCGTTTTTCATATCTGGAATGTTATTTTGATAACGCACTGCCTTAGGGGGCACAGGGGGCGAAGTACTCGATGATGGATCTTTATAAAAATTCAATTTTTTTTCCGGAAATGCCAGTGAGCGTCAGATTTTTCACCACTGTCACAGAATTAATATTTTAATGCTCCTTGCATGTGCCAGTGACTTATATGGGGCTATAGCTCCCTCTCAAAAAAATCACCGTGAATTTCCTTAGTAGTGACATACGAAAAGAAGGTAGTTTTGTCAATTAATGTGTAATTTGGCGTCTTTGTAGCACAAAGGTATGAGTTTTTCACATCTGAAATGTTATTTTAGTAACCACTGCCTTAGGGGTGCACAGGGGGCTAAGCATCAGTTGATAGACCTTTATAAAAATTCCATTTTTTTTCCGGAAATGCCAGTGAGGGTCAGATTAATCACAAATGTCACAGAATTAATATTCCGATGCTCCTTGCATGTGTCAGTGAATGATACGGGGCTAGAGTCTCTCTTCCAAAAATCATATTAAAAATTCAACATAAATATCCTTAGCAGGAACATACCGGAAAAACTATTTTTTTTAAATCAATTAAGTTAAATTTGGTGTTATTGTGCTAGAAAGGTATGTGTCTTTTAATATGATATTTTACCTTGGTACCGCACCTCCTTAGGGGGCACAGGGGGCGAAACATAAAATGATGGATTTTTATAAAAATTCCAAATTTTATTCTGGAAATTCCAGTGAGCATCAGATTGTCATAAATTTTGCAGAATTAATATTCCGATGTTTTTTGCATGTGCCAGTGATTGATATGGGGCTACAGCTCACTTCCAAAAATCACATAAAAAATTAGCCATAAATATTTTATCAGGGACATCCGAGAAACCATTATTTCTTGTCAAATTAATGTAAAATAAGTTATCATTAATGTAAAAATAGTAAAGAATTACGTGTTTTTGAAATATAGAATGTTATTTTGGTGACAGCGGATTAGGAGGGCACAGGGCGCGCAGCATAAGCATTTGATTCTTTATAAAAGAAAATCCAAATTTTATTCTGGTAGTGTGAATGAGTATCAGATTAAACACAAATGACACAAAATTAAGATTCAGATGCTCCTTGCATGTGCCAGTGATTGATGTGGGGCTACAGCCCCCTTCTACAAATCACGATAAATATACTTAACAGGGACATACCGGAAGAAGCTATTTTTTTAAAATCAAGTAATGTGAAATTTGGCGGTGGCGTTTTTTTTCGGTATAATTTTGATAACGCACCACCTTTAGTGGCAAAGGGGGCGAAACATAAGATTGTGGATCTTTAGGAATATTGCAAATTTTATTTTGAAAATACTAATGAGCGTAAGATTAGTTACAAATGTCACAGAATTAATATTCCGATGCTCTTTCCATGTCCCAGTGACTTATATGGGCTACAGCCCCCTTCCAAAAATCACAAAAATTCACAATAAATATGTCATAATTAATATGTAAGTTGTCATTTTTGCAAAACAAAAAAATACAATAAACCTGGAAATGACTGTAAATGAATAACTTCTGTCAGTGTAACAGATTATGCATATAGCTTTGTTGTTATGGTGTCATTGGAATATAATCAAAGAATTTTATATTTTTTAAAAATAAATTAGGGCTCTTTTTAAAGCAGAAAATCTCACACACAAATCACCTACATATTTTCTACACACTAAAGCAGGACCATCTCGAAGTGGAACACAAAATGACAATGGAAAACGTAGCAGGAAAAAAATAACTCTTAATGAAAAGTAAGATTTTAAAAATTAAAAGTGAGCTTTAAGTTTCAATATTGTTTGCTTTATTCGTAAAAAGAAAAAGCATATATTTTCATTACTTCTTACACAATAACCGTATTATCCAACTTTCCATATAACAACTTACTCGTATGTACTGCAGACGTAATACACACGGTTGTAATAGAAACAAATGTTTCCCGAGGAATAAGAATCAGTTGCTGAAAATTATTCTTTGTTGAAAACTATTCTTTTTGGCTCTACTATCACTAATTGCTTAAAAAGATCATTAACCTAAGTGTAAAAACCCATAAAATCAACTTACTTTTATTCGGCATGCCCTCCTGAACTAGGAAGACATAAATTAATGCGATTTACTGTGAACACCTTCTTCAACATATCTGGAGTGATCATCTCTATACTGTGGACAATCCTCTGTTTCAAGTCCTCTACACTGTTACATGATTTTTGATAGACAATTTGTTTTAGGAATTCCCACAAAAAAAATCGCATGGTGTAAGATCCGGACTTCTTGGTGGCCATTCGACACTTGACCCCATAGAAATAATCCATTCCCCAAATTTCTCTCTCCAAAGACTTATAGTCGTATTTGAGCGATGCGCTGGCGCTCCATCTTGCATAAACCATAATTCATCACTTTGACCTAAATTTAAACGATCAAGTTCAGCAAATAGTTTTTCTCTTAGTAGCTTTTGCTATGATGACGTTGTTACATTTTCATCAAAAAAGATAGGTCACCTCAGTCGCAGTTTTGCCACACCAATCCATTATTCCTCGTTTGTCCACTGACACTTCTGATCTCACGTTCAGCTGTATCGATGACCAATATCTTGCATGTGATGAGGACACAGAACCATTTAAGAAGAATTTTGCTTCATCGGAAAACATCACTTGAAATAAGAACATAGGGTTTTCATTTAACTTCTCGATAAACTAGTTACAGAAATAAACACGATCACCATAATCAATTGCACACAATTCAGAAACCATTGGGACCTTGTATGGTTTTACCTTCAAGTTTCTTAAAATTCTTTGTAGCGTAGTTTTGTTAATATTTAAGCCTAAGCTTCAACGAGCAAGGGATTTCCGCGGTAAACTAGTAACAGATAACAACACCTGTCTTTTGTTTCTTCTCTAGATACACTTGGATATCTTCCTGCACCTTTCCTAGATGCAAGATAGGCAGTGTGAAAACAATTGCTGCGGAACTGTTTGTACAAACGGTAAATTTGCATATCGTGTACTTTTAATCCGAGTTCTTTAACTATACGGGATCTTGTTGCTCTTGCAGATTTTTCTGATTAAATGTACCATTCAATTACATTAGCATGCTGATCCTGAGTTAAAGACTGCATGATCGAAGGACACTACAGTATGAATGCACTCTTAAAGTATACTGGAAACGACAAGTAATTATCAAATGATTAAGCCTGTCTATCCCCGAGATCACCTACCATGTAATGTCCATTTCCGAAGAAGTCAATCTAACCAGGTGTTGATTACAGACACGAAATCCTATTGAGCTGTCAACACGTTAACTCGTAAATCATTGGTGTTTTGCGATAAGAAAAGGTCTGAAACTGTCAGCACACATGAACAAGAAGTTGGGTCTGGAATTAGAGGGTGTTTTATAAACAAAAGTTTGTTGACATTGCTTAAAATCAGCTTACAGTGAGACGCCAACAAATGATTCGGACGTGTTCCAGTGCTTCTTAACCACACATCTCTTAGCATGCTTCTGAATAGGCCAAAGAGAAGCATGGAATATAATAAAACAAACGGGTGTGGTTCTTTGAATGATTTTGGGACCGGGAAGGAGGAATTGAATCACTAAAGTGGTCGCTGGCACATGGAGGTATTCTAACCATTAATTTTGGTATATTTCCAAATATTTTGACGCTCATGGGAAATAACGAAAAGTTTGAATTTTTCTTACTGCCTATCTTCCCCATGTTTGGAGGTTTCGCGTAATAAAACTAGAAACGCATGTACCATCATAGATGAAAGGGGAGGAAGAAGAGGAATGATATCGTATTTTCTACCTAAAACTGCTAATTTACAGCAAAATTCGTATAAATATAGAGCGAACTGCTTTCCGCATTTTACATTCAAACTCCAGTTAGGCCAATCAAATTTTGAGTTGACGCCACTAAGAGATCAACACATGACCATTATCATATTGTCGCTTTAGCTCTTTTTCTAAAGAAATATTTTTCGATAATAATGCCAAATTTCACTTTAATAATGAAAAATATTTACCTTCTGCCAGTAGATTCTTTCGTAAAGGACATTCATCATGAATTTCTATTGTTTTCTGAAAGAGGACTGTAGCCTAATATCAGTCACTGGCAAAGTCCGCAGCAAAAAACCTGCAACATGAGCATATATGTTTATTGTGAAACGACGAAGTCTTTGCTCCAAAATAAGTGTGCAGGGGAGGACGCCGAGGTTTATCCTGGCATTCATGCCAGTTAGACGTTATATTGATTTCCTGTGCTGTTAGTCGTAGTTTCACAATACACTTACATGCTAATGTTGCAGTTCTTTGCTGCGGATTGTACATGGAAATAGCATAGGAGCATTAATTATGGGCGCCTTGCAATTAATTTCATGCTAATTGGCACTACCAAAATAAAATTTGGAATTTTTATAATTCGGCCCCTGTGCCCTCCAAAGCGAAAAATTACCAACCGCGCCCTTTGTCCCCTGTTAATAAAATAAAATTTCAGATTTGGAAAATACATAACTTTTTATTACAATAACGCCAAATTTCACATTAATCGACCAATAGAAAAAAAGCTTCTTCTGGTATATCCCTGTTAAGGATATTTATCGTGATTTTTGGTGATTTGTGGAAGGTGGCTGTAGCACCACATCAATCACTGGCACATGCAAGGAGCATCGGAATATTTATTCTGTGTCATTTGTGATTAATCTAATACTCATTCACACTTCCAGAATAAAAATTGGAATTTTTATAAACATCCATCATTTTATGTTTCGCCCCCTGTGTAGTCTGGTCTGTTAAGGATAGGATCGTGACAGACCGGACACAATTATGAAACTTGGCAGACTGAAAGTACTTCGGTATTCAATTCGTTTTAGAGTCGGCTGCCAAAATTTTCTAGCCGCCATTTTGAAATATGCCGCCATATTGGATTTTATGTGATGTTTTCTTAAAAGATCATTATCTCGGTAACTAATGGTCCGATTTTGATGATTCTTTTTCTAAATTATAAGTTAAGCCCGAATGCAATCGATTATAACAGTAATGAAGACAAGGAAATATGGTAAAAATGAGAAAATTAGAAATATTTAAGATTTTATGAAACATATTTACATATGAATGAGTTTTTCTCCTAAATGGCCCATTTTATGAAAGCATGTACCCTATAACGTTTGAAAGAGCATAAAAAGAGCTTTAATTTGATGTATAATACGTTAAAATGCGATGAGAAATAGTCGAAATATAAGTCTTGGAAACAAACCCAGCGCAGATAGGAAAACTGCGTAATCGGTCAACTTTGTGAAATTTAGCAGTGTCTGGCAGAAATTTTTTATCATTAAATTATTTAGTTTTTATTCTTGTAGTGATTACTTAATAATAACTACGTTTAATCATTAATTAGTATTGTTATGGGAGTTTTCATTGCAGCAGTTCTATGTAGACATGAACAGCTAGGTTTTTTTATACATAATATTGGCTATTATAATGTAACTGTGAACACATTAAAAGTGTAGTGTGCCTTTTAAGTTGAAAAATATCATTCCTTGCAGTATTTGAAATTATGCGTTTATTAAGTGTTTTCTACGCGATTCGTGTTCAGAATTCCTGATGACCTATAAAGATTTCGATAACTTAGAAGATATCTAAAAACTTGTCACTGGAAAAGAATAATTAGTAAACACACTAATTGACAATGCAGCGAAGTGGCATAAACAATGCAGACTGAAGTTTGTTGCCTCAAAACTAAAAAGAGAAATCGGAAAAGAATAGAAAACAAAAAGTAAACAGAAATCAACAGAAAATAATGAACCAAAGCGTAAGAGGAGAAATGAAAGTAGAGGAAACGTAATTCCACCGGTTTATATTTTTTGTAATTCTGGGAAGAAACTGAGGGGTTAGAAGAAACTGTCACTTACATTTGACAATAATCTTAAGAAAATGGCTTAATAATTACAGTATATATTTCTGCTTTCTAAAATTTCCGGAGGAGACTTGGTAGCAATGGAGGCTACATACCACATACAGTGCTTATGGATGTATAAAAATAGGTACAGAAGTTGGGAAAGGGAGAACAGATCTTTAAATGGAACCGAAAGTCAAGATGATGATGTTTTAGTCTTGTGTATTTGATGAACTCATAGATCACTTGGGATGTAAAATAGAAAATGTTCATTTCATTTTCAATTTGTCAGAGCTGCACACTCTATATAAGTTGAGAGGGGTAGGTTTACCAAAAGCAATGAATAAAACAAGACTAAAGAACAAAATCCTCGTTTATTTTATTTCTGATTGTACTAAACAGTGATGGCAAAATGTTATTGGTATTTAAAGAAAGGACACTAGAAATTACTCAAGGATTTCATGTCTAAACGATCAAATGAAGAGGAGATTTTTGCCTTCTCAATGTGTTCAAAGTCTTTAAGAAGAAATATGATAAACTGGGAGTACCAAACATTTTCAGAATACTTTACAGAAAACTGTCAAGATGAAAGTGTTCCAGAAAATCTAAAGAATTTCATTCACTTGCTGTTGTATGGATTTAACATAGAAGAAATTTCTATAACATATTCTCAAACTGCTCTAACAATAAGTCAATTAATATATTTTAATTTTAAGAACAGAAGATTAGCACCACGAAAAAAAAAGGCACAACATATCTCATGAACCACCGCTCCCATTGTATGTAGGTTTACAGGTACACACTCTTACTTGCTAGAAAAAAGATTGTCAGTAATTTACATAACTGAGACATTTTTGTAACATATAATCGTGTGATCCAAATTGAAGATCAGATAGCAGCAGTGACATGCAGATGTTCCAAATCAGAGGGTCTTGTGTGTCCCTTTCCATTAATGACTAATGTATACATCATCGGTGCATTGGACAATTTAGACCACAACACATCGTCAACTACTTCGACAGGATCTTTCCATGGAACAAGTATTAGCGTATTCCAATTGCCTTCCGATTCCAACCTTGGTTTACCCCCAATGCGAGTTGAAGTTTCTTCATCAGTAGAAGATTACTTATTACCAGATATCTATGCTATTGTGTCATCAGTATCATAATGTGATTTTGACAAACTGCAAGTTCATATTACTGTTCACGAACCAATACGGTCAGGGCTCGAAGAAGCACTTTAGACAGAGAGGCGGTGGATTGAAAAAAATTCTCTGCTAGGTGAAAATAAATGCTTGTGGGCAGAGTATAATTTGACTCAATCAGGAAGTGTGCGTTCTACTAAAGGTACCAACGTCATGTTGCCAATTTTTACTGAAAAGCGGCGTCTCTTTCAATGGTGAAGCATGATATGTCTATCATAAAGAAAAATACTGATCGATGTAATCCTAATCAAATACAGGTTATTTTCCTTGACCAACCTCTCTTTGCAATAGCAAAACAAATAAAGTGGAGATGGTCCGATTCATACTGTGGAGAAGTTCTATCGTTATCTTTGGTGGACTACACATAGAAATGGCCGTTTGAAGAGTGTTAGGCCATATACTAAATGGTACTGGATGGACATCGTCCTTAGCTGAGGCCGGAGTAGCAGGTTCAGAGTCAGCTGATTCATTCCTGGACTGCTCACACCTAACCAGAACCAGAAGAGCACAGCAGAAACCAGCTGTAGTTCTAGGCTTTCTTCAAATGGCAGGGTTTCATACAGAACAAGAGTCCAGAAACTGTAAACAAGAATTCCAACAGTGGTGGGAAGGAATGATATAGAAAAGATCTATGTTTTCGCATTGGGATCTTGTACTGGAATTGGAACTTCTAATTTTGATATTTGTTAGAGCTCACCGACAAAGTAACTTCCTATTATATGTAACTATGTTGGAGCGTCTTCTGCCCCTATCTGTGCATCTCAGGAACATGAAGAGTTTAAATAAAGGAAAGGCAGAATTTAAGAACTGAGGTTTTCAAAGACTAACCAAAAGTTTTATTTCATGCCGTTCGACCAAAATAACAGAAGTGCTAGAGACTCCAGTGGAGCCATTAACTAAAAATCCACGTGCTTTTCAACGGTGGATGCTCACTGCTCCTGAGTTATGCAGACCCACAAAAGAATTTGAAGATGCTGCACACATTGAGGAAATAATTAATGAAAATTATGTTGGAAGTGATGTAAGTTTTAAGAATCTTTGTCAAACATTGCATGACACAATTTCTGCTGCAGGAAATCCTATTTTAGATACGTAACAGGTAATGAATCTATCATCACATGCATATGCCTTACAAGATCTTCAAAATCTGTTGCAGCCATAAAAGTGATTGGTAAAAAACAATATGAAGATTTTGTTGACTCGGTGTTTGTAAAACAAAGCAAGTCAATTTAGTGTCCCATAAAAAGGAATAGTTTTTTGTTTTCTTGAGAAAACTTAAAGAAGGGTAGGAGATCATCTGAACAGAATATAGATGAATTGAGAAATGATTACAGTTTGTTCAGTGGGCTGTATATGTCATGCAAAACGCGTGAGGGTGATCCGCAACTCTTTTTCTCATGAAAATCGTAGTTGGCTATCATCATTGATCACGAGAAACTTTTACTGTCGTCAAACAAGTCTGAACTACTGAATATTTTCAAGTCCAGAAAACTTCGGCTGGGTGAAAGAAGGTGGATCGTGGAAGCCCTTATGGATGACCAAACCAGAAGTTTCTAAAAGTTCAAGAGAATTGCTAAAGTATGGCTGCAAAGCTCTTCCTCTTTGCTCAAAACAGTGCGTATGTTCAACGAATGGTGCTCAATATACAGATCCTTGCTGCTGTGGAAGCTCCTGTGATGAACAGCAATGTGACTAAGAAGTATTTTTTCTTTGTGGAATAGACGATTGGATGTTATCAATTTTTGTCACTTTGTTAGCATTTTGATTTGGAATATTTAGTTTTTCAGTAGCTATTTATTATGTTTGAAAGAGTTAAATTTAAAAATTGACATATATGCAAAGACGTATTTATGATGTGGCTTTTTAGTGTCTTACATAATATAATTTATATGAATAGTATAATGATCATTTAATAACAATAGTAATAATATAAATAATATTGATTTGAATAACAATTCACAAAAGTGGAGAAAAAATATAAATTTGCCAGGTTCCGAGCATGCTTGTTATTTCATAACACCAAGTTTCGTCTAGTTGACTTTCTGCATACTCCTTGTATTCTATTATACTGATTTCTTAATTTAACTATATTTCGGTTATTTTTCATCGCATTTTAACGTATTATACATCAAATTGAAGCTCTTTATATGCTCTTTCAAATGTTATAGCGTGCATGCTTTCATAAAATGGACTATTTTGGAGAAAAATTCATTTATATGTAAATATGTTTCATAAAAGCGTAAAATTTCTAATTTCCTCGTTTTTATCATGTTTCCTTGTCTTCATTACTGTTATAATTGACTACATTCGGGCTTAACTTATAATTTAGAAAAAGAATCATCAAAATCGGACCATTAGTTACCGAGATAATGATCTTTTAAGAGAACATTACATAAAATCCAATATGGCGGCATATTTCAAAATGGCGGCCAGAAAATTTTGGCACCCGACCCTAAAACGAATTGAATACCGAAGTACTTTCAGTCTGCCAAGTTTCATACTTGTGTCCGGTCTGTCACGATCCGAGCCATTTTTGTTGTTAAGAGACCAGACTAGTGCCCTCTAACGCAGTGCGTTATCAAATAACATTCCAGATTTGAAAAACGCATACTTTTTTGATACAATGACGCCTAATTTTACATTATTTAAAAAAAATTTCTCATGTCCCTACTAAGGATATTTATGGTGATTTTATGTATTTTTGAAAGGGGGCTATAACCCCATATAAGTCACTGGCACATGCAGGAAGCATTAGAATATTAATTTTGTGACAGTGGTGAAAAATCTGACGCTCACTGGTATTTCCGGAACAAAATTTTGAACTTTTATAAAGATCCATCATTGAGTGCTTTGCCCCCTGTGCTCCCCTAAGGCGTTACGTTAACAAAATAACATTCCAGGTTTGAAAAAAGCATACTCATTTGATACAATGACGCCAAATGTTACATTAATTAACAAAAATACCTTCTTCTCGTATGTACCTACTAAGGATATTTATGGTGATTTTTTTATTTTTGAAAGGGGCTCTTACATGTAAGGACCTTGGAGCATTATTTATTTGACATTTGTGATTAATCTGACGCTTACTGGCATACCGAAAATAAATTTTGGGATTTTGGTAACATATCACCCACCACCTTTTTACGCCCCATGACCCCCCCTTCGCAAAATAATGTTTGAGACGGCTTTACTAGCTTTGTGAATGAGTGTTTTTGCATTTTGTAAGAAATACAACTCATTTTCTCCAAAATCTTCACGAATAATTATTGGAGAAAACTACTTCTAAAATTTGACATTGAATCTCCCATAATGAAAATGAACTTTCGTTTTTACACCCCTGAAAGGGGGAAAAAAGCAATTTTCTCTTATTTTCTTTAGAAATTCAAAAAATTCAGATATTCGGCTTACTTTTGCCCTTAGAAGATTGAAATTGTGCATAAACATAGCAGTATTTATCAGTTTTTTTTTTAGATCTCTGCGTTAAAACAGGGGCGACCAGAGAGACAAAAAGTTGAAAAAAGGGATATTTAGACCAAAAAATCCCTTTCTTCAGGATTTTTCCGCCTTAGATACATGATGGAGATACGTAGTACAGTCTGAAAGGCAGTTATATTCTGAAGAGAATGATGGGCGAAACATCACCCTGGGGTAATTGGGAATGTCTCAGGAAATTTTTTACTTGAGATAATGGTCTTTTGCGGTAATTTGGGGCATGGTGGGGATTTTTGATAAAATTTCTCCCGCCCTTAGTATTCAAGGTAAAAACTTGAAATTTGGCACACACATTCCGTCTACCAAGTACTATTTATTAGATTTTTTTAGATCTCTATGTTCACAAAGGGTCGCTTTAGAGGGGCCCAAAGTGTGAAAAAATCCTTCGAAATTTTCCTTTTGACACAATTGTCCTTCTTCTGGTATATGATATGGGAATGCAAGTAGTACCATTTGAAAGCCAGCTTCATTCTGAAGAGAATGAAATATGAACCATGATCGTAGGATAAGCAGTGACGATGCAGTAGATGCTTAACTGAATGTCTAGAAAATACCCCAAAAACCCCGTATCCCGAAAGGGTTAAAGAATGGTCCTACGTACCTCTCTCGATATACCTAAGTCTTAGAATTAATAATGAAATTGCATGTTGTAGTTGGGTCTCAATTAGGTCAATTGTTTACCTTAGCAGAATCAACTGTTGTCTAGAAACGTGTTATTTGATAACTTCCACGAATTCTAAAAAGGAAACGAATCCCTGTACACAATTCAATCACATGGTACATCGTTTTGCTTACGTTTATATTTGGCCCATAGGCGGGAATAATCAAAACCAATGACGTAATTTCATTTTGACAATTCTCAAATTATCACACAAAGTTTAAATGTACCAATGTCCTGGACTCCTAATCTCATCATATGTCAATAACAGATCACGTGACCATACTCATTTTACAATGATTTATACAAAGAATGAGATACCACCCAATTCTAAGAACAATTATTAATTTAACAATAAGAAATGTACTCCTTCCAAAATTTAAGATTGGTACACAAATACACCTGTGACTTATGAAAAAGTAATAATTCCTGTACTCATTCAATAATAAAGAAGCATCAAAAAAAAGATAAAAAAGGGCAACAACCTTTAAAATTTGAATATTTGGCCATAAGAAGGGCACCAACATTTACAATGGATCCTAGAAAACGTTTACCGAATTTTGTTATTCCCAAATTTAAAAGGGAACATAAACATATAAAGGTAACAATCTTCTGTACATCCCCATATAACATGCTAAATCCTTATGCAAGGTTGTCAATAACCTTCGAAATTTCATTTTTGGTTGTTCTTTACCCATGAAAAGAGAACAAGGTGGATCATCCAAATTTATAGTGGTACATATTAACGTCCTGTACTATGATACCAAATGCTTATATTGAACAATTTCTAAAATTGATGGGGTGAGCCAAGGTAACCTTTCCAAAAATTTAAAGTGGTGCATGTACCCATGTCTTATGATAGGAAATTGACCCATGTACATGACCATATAACCATATAATTTAATAGGACCTCATCAAAGGAGATAAATTGGGCCAAAAACAAAACACATGGTCGTAGTAATTTTTAACAATTTTGCACCCCTAAAAGGAAAAGAGGTGGACCATCCAAATTTATCATGAATCATATTAAGGTCCTGTGCTATAATACCGAATACTTAAATTGGTAAATTTCCAAAATTCAAGGGGTGGGGCAATTTACCCTTCCCAAAATTTTAAAGGTGTGCACAAATGTACCTATGTCTTTTGATAGAAAATGGACCCCTATACATGACCATATAACCATATAAGGTAATATGACCCCATCAAAGGGGATTAATTGGGCCAAAAAACACGTGGTAAACCTTATTGATTACGTTTATGTTTTGGCAATTTTGTACCCCTAAAAGGGAACGAAGTGGACCACATAAATTTATAGTGATCTATATTAGAGTCCTGTCCTATGATACCAAATGTTTAAATTGGGCATTTTCTAAAATTGAAGAGGTGGACCAAGGTATCCCTCCCAAAAATTTAAAGGAGTGCATCAATATACCCATTTCTTATGAAGGGAAATGAACACCTGTATACGTCTATATCACCGTATAGGCTAATTAAACCTCATGAATGGGGATAAATTAGATAAAGAAAAACGAAATTTAACTTTTGATAATTTTTTACCCATGAAAGTGAACGAGGTGAACCACTCAAATTTATCAAGATACATATTAGTGTCCTATTTTATTATACGAAATGTTTAAATTTGGCAATTTCCAAAATTTAAGGGGTGGGCCAAAGTACCTCTCCCAAAAATTTAAAGCGGTGCATAAATATACCCATGTCTTATAGAAGGGAATGGAGGTACATACTATGGTCCTAGTTAATACACCAAATTTTTAAATTTGGAAATTTCCAAAATTTAAGGGGAATATTCCTAAGTACCCCTGCCAAAATTTAGGGGGTGGGCCAAGATACCCCTACCAGGGGCTGGCCCTGAGTACCTGTAGGTCATTGACTTGGGCGCTCGCGCGCGAGCGTCGCAAAATTTTGTGAGGCGTTGACGCCACTAGTGGGGCGACAATATTTAGGCCAAGTCATGTAAGTACTGCTCAAACTAACTGGTACGTCCAAAAATGGCATTAGTTTACAAGTAGATTTCGCTTGCTTATTGACACAGACAAATATTAATCAACCTAATACTCATTTTCTTTTGACCCTTTTAAATATTAGAATTGTGCTGTCAGCGGTCAACAAATCAAACGGTTCAAATAGTGAGGATATATATTTGGTTTCCAACAACATGCCAAAAAAAGATAATAGACATAATAGTTGAACCTTTGGCCCATTTATTCAATTGCGTACTTCTCGAAGGTAAATTTCCGGAGTGATTTAAATTGACTGTTACAGTTCCGATTTACAAGAAAAATGACAAAACTGAGCTTAATAACTATCTCCCAATATGTTTGGTACCAATAATATATGATTTTTAAGCAATATATTAAGAATCAATTGTCAAGATATTTTGAGAAAAATAAATTATTTCATAATATGCAATTTGGATTTAGACCTGAGTATTCCACGACTAAAGTCGGAAAATTTAGTATCAGAAGTGTTAGATAATTTGGAGAACAATCTTCATGTTGGGGTTACACTATTAGATTTCAGTAAGGCGTTCGATATCGTGTCACATAATATATTAATAGCGAAGTTACACTATTATGGTATTACTGGCTTGCAATTGTCTTTAATTGCATCATATCTAGTAATAGAAAATAAGCTGTTCGCATTGGAAACAAAAAGTCAAGTTTGATGTGTGTAACAAATGGTGTTCTACGAGGTAGTGTATTGGGCCCCTTTCTTTTTCTTGTATATATAAATTATTTTCAAAGTTTTTTTTTTTGCAATAGTTGAGTTTTATATGCTGACGATATTACTGTTGTAAATTCAGACAAAAATATAATTGATGTTCAAAGTAGGAATAGCGAAATGTTAGAGTTGTCTTCTATATGATTTAAATGTAATGGTCTTACAGTAAATCAAAATAAAACAGAAACTATGTACGTTAATCTTAGTAATTCTACTTATCATTCGGACACACGCAAATCTGTAAAACTGTTAAGAATGTACGCCGATTCAAAGTTAAATTGGAGTGAACATACAGAAAATTTATATAGAAAGTTATCCAGAGTATTGTTTTTATTGCGTAAATTAAAAACTGTAATTAGTGAGAAATATCTTATAACATCGTACAATGCTTTTTTTCGTTCACATTTGGAGTATGGAATAATATTCTGGAGTAATTCTTCTGGTGTACAGAATGTTTTCAAATGGCAAAAAAAAAAAAAAAAAAAGCAGTAACAAAAATAAAGGAATTGCCTAAAACTGCATCATGCAAGGAAGTGTTTAAGGAAATTCAAATTATGTCAGTGCCTTTTTTTTAAAATTTGCTTCTCGATGTCTCATGTATATTAAAGAAAATTTAGATGATTTTATCACCGAAGTGGTGTTCATTCCTACTATACTAGGCATAAAGACGACCTTAATATGTTACATGTTAGGTTAACCACTACTCAAAAGAGTTATAAGTATACAGGTATGAAATTATTTAATGTATTACCACAAAATGTACGCGCAATGCCTCACGACAACTTCAGAGTCCTTTGTAAATCCTTCCTTATAAGCAATTCTGTATATAGTATCTCTGAATTTGAAGAAATCTGTATCAAGAGTTGAAAGCAAGAACAATAATACATAAACAAAACTTGCCTGATAGTGTGAAAAAGCTTATATATATATATATATATATATATATATATATATATATATATTTGGTACCTCCATATGGCTTAACACCTTACCAGTTGGGACCGGAAAAATTGTTGGGACATTTCCGGTGCCAAGAATTTTTAAGCCTACAGGGGCTTCGTGGCGACCCCCTGGGCCTCCTGGCTGAATTTCGGGAAGAACCCAATAATTATAAAAAATGTGAGAATCTGTGTGTATGCTCTGCCGAATTAGCTGCCTCCTGGTGGTCTCACACTTTAACTAAGAAACGGTGTATGACGCATACCGCATCTATTGGCACTGCCCTGCTTACGGGATGGAGAAACGTAAGAGGGTTGGAAAGAGGAGGTGAGTTGTACGGGGGAATAAACACACGAGCAAATTTGCACAGTGTATGTTGGTACCGATACAACCTTGAAAATTTCGTTTGCGCAGTCGCGTCGAATCCCAGTAGCCTGCCTGTCACATGACATACTTAAAGAGCAGAAGTTAGGTTGAAATCAGGGGAGGTTTTGATCACAATTGGAAAAACTTATATGCATATATTTACAACTCGTACTTAGAGAAACGATGGGAACAGAAACAAAGATTGTGATAAATGAATGGAAGAGAGACCAGCTTATTGGCACACGATTATTGTTTGTATCTACACACGTAGTTCGACTTTCTGTTGCTCCAGATATGAAGGTCTGGGACCAGTGTCTGACGTGAAAGTTAATTTATTTGAACAAGAGCAAAAACAAATGTATCCTTAGAGATACACTAGAATGGTCTAAGGTTGATGACTTACAAGCACATTTGAAGATCAGAGATTCATACACACCTACATACGATATGTTCCAACTTTCACACTACTTTCTTTCCTTCTTTTGTCAAACAGAACTCATTCGTTTAAAAATAATAATAAACTAAATATTTATTTTAAATTTTAACAAAAACAACAACCGTAATTTACCAATATATCGTATACAGATTTATTAAATTAATCCAAATATATGAAGTAGGAAACACGTAAGATATCTGGGTTGGCAAAGGACAGGCAGCGACCGCAGCTCTTGATTGTTGGTGGGGCTGATAGGGCTAACTACGTATTCTGTGAGTTTCAGTAGAATAAAAGTGTGCCTGTATCGAGCAAGCTGTCATAAAGTAAAATAAGTTAACTCTAATTTCCAAAGAGGACAAATTATTAAAGCTCATATATATGGTGTTAGCGTGGTGAAAGTCGTAAGTATGCTGATTGTGTCGCGAGTAACAACATTTAGGTGACTTTCAAATTGATGAAATTCTACAAAATTTACGGTGAAACCATATCCTCGAAGAGGAACAGTGGTTAAAAGAAAATCCTCGGTGACAGGTCTCACGTACAATTGTGCGATATTTCGATATATCGATTGATAGATATTTTTCAATATCGAAAACTTTTAAGATCGATTTTTTTAATATTTCAAAATTTTCAATATTTCGGTATTTTTCAGTATCACAATATTACGATTCTTCGATACTTTCAATGCTTTAATATGCTAATGTTTCAAAATATTTCGATATTTTCTATTTAACCTAATAGAGAAGAAATAATGGAGAAGAAAAGAACGTAACTGGAGATAAAAATAGGTTAGGCCATCACTGCTGAACAAATTGTATTGTGGGAGAGGCGGTAATACATGGGAGAGGTAAAGGGACAAATACTACAATTTATAGTGGTATTAAAGCTGACAATTCGCATATCAGGAGGGGGCCACGGTGGCTCAGTGGTAGAACATTCACTTGTGGGATTTTGGGTCCCAGGTTCGAATCCAGCATCCGCCAAGTGAACTTTGTGGTAGACAAACACCGTGTGCATGGGTTTCCTCGGAGTTCTTCGGTTTCCTCCCACTTTCTTCATTCCACCATTTCATTCATTACTCATCACCACCGTCTCCTTTAGCCTAACCGGCATAACAATGGGATTTTAAATTCAAATATTTCATTTTTCATTTTGCATATCAGGAAGATAAAATTGCTGAGAATCGCAACGATGAAAATTCGTTTCAAGTAGTCTACTTGTGATGGCAAATAGCTATAATGAAACATATAATACTGTCGAAGAGACAGCAACTATAGTTCGTTTCAGAATGTGAACACGGTAGACTTCGAAACTATGAATATTCAATATTAAAACTGGTTGCAGGAGATGTGTAGCTTTTGATTACAATAGAGGAATAAGATTGTAGATAACATGTTCTTCGGACGCTGAATACACAACTAAAAGTTCTATGTATTATCGTATTTGCTCTATGGAAAACAACAATGGAACCGGAAGTAGTATTCGGTTTTACTAGTTTCGCTTTTAGTGGCGAGATAAGAGTGAAAAATATATTTTTGAGACGATGAATCGAATATAAAAAACAGCTTTTTCCTATCTATTTCCATTTTTGCTGTATGGAGATTAACGTTAAAACCAGAAATTTTCTACTTTGACCACTTCCTATTTAAATTAGTCAAAGACGCGATGGATCCTTGGGACCTTGAATCGATCACAGAAAACCGATTCTCATACACATCTTTCAGTTTTATCTCAATGCGAATCAATACTGACAGTAGAAGCAGTAGTAATTTCTTTACCATTTCCGGTTTAATATATATAGAGAGTGAAGTTGGATTATTTTCTTGAGAAGCTCAATTAATTCTAGAAAACCGCCTGTCGCTATCTGTTACTGCGTTCTCTCTATGGTAATCAGTGTTGAAACCGTAAAAGGTTTATTTCTACTACTTCCGGTTTTAGAAAAGCGTTAACGGAAGAAGTGGGATCTATTTTTGGAATAGCAAATCAATTTTAGAAAACCGCTTGTTGATACACATTACGGTTTTCTTCCTGTACGGAGATCGATATTGAAACGTTAATTGTAGCACTTTTCGAATGTCAAGTTAAATAGTTTTGAGAAGGTTTTCTCCTTCTTCAATAGCAGTGAAGCGACGTTATCATCATTTTGGAGCAGATGACAGTATACAGACACACGGAATTTCGTACTACTATGATTTATGTCAATATCTATCGCAGTACCTAGAAATATCGCGTATCATTGGCTACCGCTCATGTAGGTTCTCATCTGAAAAAAGGTATAGTAATAAATTTCTGGTTTTAGCAGACACGGGTAATGTTATCTTTCCTTGACACGCTCAGTCCATTCCAAAAAAAAAAAAAAAAAAACTTGTTATATATTGCCGCCTTTATTCTCTGGCAATTAATCTTGAAACAGGATACAGTTGACTTCTTCCAGTTTAGATAGAGACTTATCAGAGCGGATTAAATCTATTCTTCAGCCGCATAATAGATTCCGGAAATCGCATTTTCTATATCTTACTTTCGCTCTCTCTCTCTCTCTTCCTCTATGTAGATTAATATTGAAACCGGAAACAGTAGTAAAATATTTTAATTTTGAAATAGGAAAGAAATGCAGATTCTTTTTTGAGACATTGAATCGATTTCTGGAAACTATTTGTCAATATCTAGTACAGCTTTTGTTATGCTTAATTTCTACCATTTCTGTTTGAACAGCGTATTAACGGAGTAAAAAGGAATCTATCTTGGGACGCTGCAATGATTAAAAAACTGGTTTTCGATATATCTTACCGTTTTCTCTATGGATATCAATATTAAAACCGGAAGTAATAGTAAGTGTATAATGCTTTCGGTTTTAATACCATATGAATGAAGATTCTAAAGTCTTTCAAAAATTGAATTGATTCCCGAAAACAACATGTTCTGCAGCTCTTTTCAAGTGAGGAGTTACATGAGTGGTAGCCAATGATACGAGATGTTTCCAGGTAGCTCATCTGGCATTGACGATAATCATAGTTTTGCGAAAAGTCTTGAAAAGATTTTTTTATTATTACTGTTATTACTGTGTTAATTTTAAGGCGATCAATGTTGAGACTGCATAAGGTTGACTTTTACCACTTAGGACTTCAATAGTGGATTAACGGAGGATAAGATGGTGTCTATTCTTGAGACGCTGAATCGATTTTCGAAAACCACTTCTCGATATATCTCACCAGTTTTGCTCTAATCCCCGCCGACAAATGGAAGGACGGGTATAGCCGTTTTGTAAAACTTCCGATATTTATGTATAACATAGTTTGGAAGACTAAAAATTGAAACTCATTAGCTTTTAATTCTAATACCCATCCAATTGCATTACGATTCCAACATAACTTTAGTTAAGTCTACAAGCATTATAATGCTTTTATTGTACCCATCAATTATAACATTCAAGAGACGCCCATTCTTATATGGAATTATTCTGTGCTCCTCACAGTTTCCTCATTTTAGTGTTTACAGGAATGTTTTCCTTTATCATAAAATTTTAGGCCATTATAAAACATTGGATAATTCATTTGTTTTCAAACACAAGAATACTTAAGAAAAATGTATTTAAAAGTTTTGTTGATCATTTCGGTTTGCATAAAGTTTCAGTTGCCATTTTATCATAACTTTATCAACTGAGGTTTCAGCAGATTTAGCTTCGTATCAGTATTCTATATCTCTCTCTATATATCTCTATATCAGTATTCTATACGAGTATTCTATAAATATTTATCGTTCTACTCTGTTCTATATTCTTAAGAGGAGACTAAGGTTACTATCGTCATTAATAACATATAAACGAAAATAATAATAAATGGTATCTATTAAGAATGCCAAATTTTTAAGTGACTATTAAAATTTAAGCTTCGTAAAAAAATTGCGCATTTAGAAGACAAAAATCCTCACCACCAGGAACGACATTTTGGGAGGGCATAGAGGGTAATTGTCACTCCTAGTTTTTACAAATAGAGACCATTTAATAAATCGTATACTAATATACTATATAAGACGTGAAATTCTTATGTCGATGAACGATCTTGCTCCATAACAAAATTGTATCTTTAGTGCCCTTGCCTAGCTGAAAACGAACCCGGAGACTGATTGTCGGCTGAGAGAGAAAGTTTGGAATTTCACTATTAGCTGAGTCTAGGACTATTTTCACTATTTTTTTTACAAGTAGCATTAACAATGTTTCAGCTGTTGTGTATGATCTATTGGTCTTAACGGTAAGTTCGGCTATCTTATAATTAGCTTTCTGTACTTTTTGCGAAACACACACCATAGGAACAGTGACGACACCAGCTTTACTTTCTTGGGGGAGCGGGTGTGTGTGAATAGGCAGATACATTTTTGATACCCCCAGTTATATTTTTGTATACCGAAAAACTGATGTATGATAATACAACATACCGGGGGGGGTTGTCACGAGGACGGAAGGCGGACGATGTGATCGGAAGGCGCCCGTTCCCCTGGTCCCTTCTAGTGTCGTCACTGCGTAGCAGTCATAAACGTCTTCGTTTTCTGTTCCAACAACCGACAAAATTAATATATAGAGAATAAAATACGACAAAGAACGAAATACTGTACAAGTGTATGAAGCATAGTAATTGGAATAATAATAGACTCTAATAATAATAATAAATAAATAATAATAATAACTCAAAAAATTTCTTACGATGTGTAAAACTTTGCATCACATTTTTCATCTTGCCGTGGCACTCTGGCGCCGCTGTACGCCGGTTCCAGATCACTCGTTTAGTATACTGGGTGCATCAAAAGACCGGAACTTTGTAATGATAAAGATACAACAGAAAAAAAGGAAAGCTGTTTGAAATTGAAGGTTTTCAATCTAAAATCTCGGATTTATTCCAATCGCACCAACCGTTTCCGCTCCACACTGTAAGGTGTCTAGTGTTAAACGCTGACACTGTTTTTCTGTTTAATATGAAGGATATACGAGTATACCGTATATATCGTATATAATACTCATTGTCAAAGCTGCTTCAAGATAGATTCCCGGCGACTTTCACCACCAAACAGGTTGGACTTTGGGAATACATTAGTAAGGCGAGGATTGTAACTCACACTGTAATGTATGTTCGATAACTTTTTTTTTATTTTTAGCATAGAGTCGAAATCCCGAAATATATATCTTGGCTATGTCACTGATTTAGATACAATGAAAACAACCATAGGATTTTATTGATTATAAATCTCACGACCGCGGCTGACAACTACAAAATGATTGCTTAATTTGATGCATGGTTATAAAAATAATGCTTAACGCTTATTAAATAAACCTTAAGAGAATAACAGAAATGGTAATGAAAGTGATAAAATTATCGTCTTGAGTAACTAATAATGACAGAATTCTGCTTTGATAAACAAGGAGTAGGGAGAAGTTATAACTTTGTTTTTTTAATACAAGTTTCGGGCCACCGCACTAGACTTTGTCGTTCCAATTTCCTAAACTGTTAGGCCACAGTTCCTCTTGAAACTTGCATTTGGGAAATAGGAATAAAATCATTTTCCTTGGAAAACTCAATTGAATAAACTTTACTCTTCCTCCCAAAAATTTACCACCCCTTCAGATATTTTCATTAGACGTATATATCATACTGTATATTAGAGAATTGTTTCTGCAATATTAACAAAATCATCTTGGCCATTTTTGAGAAAATCGTTAGAAATCTCACCCCAAGAGTAAACTACGTACTGTGGATCATTTTTAATCATGCGAGTTTAGCCATATTTTTAACTAATTAATGAAACATTTATTTACTAAACTTGAAAAAATATTCTGAGTCGTTTGAGAAAATTGTGAGGAGAAAACTAACAACCTAGAGTAAACTACCCCTTGTGATTTTTTCAGGAACCATGAGTTATTCCATGTTATTAAATTAGTAATAAAATACTTATTTACGAAATCGCTTTAGTTGTTTTATAAAACCAAAAGTACACTGAGAAAACAAATGTAGGTGGCATACTTAAAAACGTAGGTTACATTCGTAATTCCTGTAGTTTCTGGACTTAACGTACAACCGTATATAACATCCTGCAGCAAACGTATAGCTGAAGAAGTATGTATTATACAAACTGTCTGCATAAGTGCAATGACGTCATTCGTATGACGTAATCTTCAATAACAAGTATATACGGAGGTGATATCTAGCTTTGTGACGTCAGGATCGTATGTAGCATGTGGGTTAATAAATGACGACACACACTGACTATCAGGACGGAGCATAATTTCAAGAAGTATGCAATATACGTTCTGTACGTGTGTTTCTTGCGTTCAACCCCGAGACAGCATCTATATTGTACTTGTGCCCCGTACGTACGACTAGATACAGTATACGTATTGTACGTATGTATTAGACAGATTTTCCTTATGTCGCACACAGCTTGTCCCGATACAGCATACAGAATATCCGTATGCACCGTACAGAGTGTCTGCATGCAGCATATAGATTATACGTATGTCGCGTACAGGTTGGCCATATGTAATGTATGGATTGGATGTATGTAGCTTATAGATTGTCCATATGAAATATACGGATTTTACCTGTATCGCATACGTATTGCCCTTGTTGTAATATATGGATTGGACATATTCAGGATCTAAATTGTACGTATAGTGCACCATTATTGAAGTGCTGCAACATACTGAGAAATGCATGATACATTCTTACTGTAATGTTGTCACATATTGTTTTTCTCTGTATGGAAACAAAAATAGCTTAAAATATGGTTGATCTCCATTGTGCCAATAATAATAAAATTAACAATGCTACACTTTTCAAATCTTAGTTTAGAGCAGTGAAACTGTCCAAAGAAATGTATTTACCTGCAGGATGTCCTGTAAGTTTGGGCTTCCTGCTAATTCGTTGGAAAGCTACTGCAAAGCCAAGTGTTGAAAAGTGACACAAGCGTTAATTTTAAAATTATGGGCACAAAGAAGGTTAACCATATGTTAAACTATTTTCGTTTTCATACAGAGTAAATCAATATATGATATATTACTGTAAGAATTTATCATATGGTTTGCAGTTAGTTGCAGCACTTCAATAATAATGCAAAATGCTCAGTCATATACAATCCTATATTCAAACTCAAACAAGATTACGTACAATCATTTATTAAGCTGCTATCATCCATTGCTTGTACGATATAAAGATTTATTTTACCTCATTCTTTTCCTTAATAGTATCTTCTTCTAAAGTGCAGTTGTTACCACAAGAGGCCTGAATAGAATTTTCCAGAAATAACTTCTGTGTACATTTTAATTAACAGGTATGTTTTTTTTAAATGTCGCAATAATTAAAAGTATGCTGACAGCCGAAAACGTGTTCGCTCACAAGATGATTCCTACTCAGTACTCGCCATTAAAAATGCAACACCAAGAAGGAGACTGGGTAGCTGCACCAAAGTTCCCAGGCAGATACCTAATAGTAAGTGCAGAATATTCTTAAACGTCCGCTGTATTTGCTGTGTGACAACGTGGTGACAGCGGAGGCGTTGTGCAGCCATCGACTAAACATATTTATTCTTCCCTGCTCTAGACATTCTGCAAAATTTGGACTTACCTGGATGCATCTTTCTTAGTGCAACATTTTAAGCAACGAGCAGTTTAACAGTCTCATACATTGCTTAAAGAAAGAGCAATGATTCTCAGAATTACTCGGAAGATATATATACACAATAATTTAAAACGGCTATTTCAAACTTTGCAATTCAAAGCACGAAAAGAACTATACATAAAGGAACACTGATTTTAGCCAAATAGTAATTAGTAAACTCATTCACACTCAGTACCATTAGTTGCTTGGTGTTATCCGTAAGTCAGAGATCACGGTATCTCATTTCGTGTAGATTTTTGCATTTGTTTAACGCTAAAAATGTATTTTATCGCTAATTGAACCCAGTACCATATATATACCGACAGGACCTACCTTAGTCACAAGGTGACATGAGTAATACACTAAACTATTCGATTAACACCTGCGGCCTTGTCAACACTAGATAATGTTACAAAGTGGTCAAGTAAATACGGAACATAGTTCATACAAAGTATAGCGATGTATGAAGTCTCCGTTTCATATGACTTGGATAAAGGATGCATCTGAAATTGAAACTAAGAAATATATGTAATGTTTTCTCAGGATAATTTGGATTAGTCCAGAATTCGAAGACGTATACGTTGGTAAGTCCAACTCTTTTTTTTTTCTTTCTTCGGATTCCCAATAAAACAACACCTTCGCTAGACATGTTCAGTATACACATTGCCTTACATACAGAACAATACATTAGTTATTAATGCATGTCTGAAATAATAGTGCTTCGTATAGAATTTTACTTCATCCAATCGTAATAGCACAAAGATAAAAAATATTGCGAGGGATAATGTTCTTATTACAGAGAAAAAGAGTTGAAATGACTTAACACTAACAAACATTTTCTTTAAACAGAGATAATATTTTATTCTAATTTATGGGAGAAAGAAATAATTTGTAGTACAGTATCTTTA
Organism: Thermobia domestica; assembly: GCF_964235325.1. Taxonomy (NCBI): domain Eukaryota; kingdom Metazoa; phylum Arthropoda; class Insecta; order Zygentoma; family Lepismatidae; genus Thermobia; species Thermobia domestica. Next base: position 153,830,232 of record NC_137471.1, read on the forward strand.
TTAGGGTTATATATTCATACAAAAGAATGTAAATACAATTGGGTCTGTCTTCAGAAAGGACGTACTTTTAGCCACAACCTACACTGCTCCTTTTCACTGTCTTCCAAGCAGAATCCTGGTTTTGTTTTGATGTACGAAATACCTGAAACAAAAATCATAAAATATTTAAAATATTAAATTCAGTGTGCTTAACTTGGTTGTACTTAACAATACAAAGTATCTTAACATTTTTGAGATTAAATGGACAAAATCTATTCGGTCAGGTATGGACTTTTGGGTTGCACGTAGAAAAACTAAAGTGTTTATTGATTCTGAACAACTCAAAATGTATTACTATTCAAAAGTAAGTGGGTACCCCAATGGTGTTTGGGGTACCATGGGGTACCTAATGTCTGTATTTTTTAGATATGTGGAAATGTATGTCTCTAAAATGTAAGGAACTGACATTTGTTTACCTAAAACCTTAACTCTGTAAGCCTTAGGGATATTGAGATATGGGAAAATAAAGAGCGACACCATAGAAATGTGGGGTTTGCGTACTAGGTGGTGCAGTTTCGGAAACGTAATTACGAGGGCTTACAACACCTCAAAAGTAGTTTCAATTAAACACACTACACACGCCCTCATGGGGGTTTTCGGGTACCATGATATTCGCAGAACTCTCATTTCTAAATATTCTAAAATATGTCTTAATAACGTTTTAAAGAACGTTAGAGGTGTGTGTTTACCGAAACCGCAAGTCGGTACGCCTAACAGTTACCGAAATATGGTGAAATAAAAAGCGACACCATAGGTACGTGGAGCTTGCATATTAGACAGTACAATTTAGAAATTTGATTAAAATATGACTATCAAGATATTGTCAAATAAAGGGAGGATCCATATAGTTATGGGGTTTTCGTGTTAGGTGGTAAAATTTCCGAAACCGGTCATGGAAAGTTAATAAGCATCAGTAGCAATTTCATCTTAAAATAATTAGGTATTTCCATGGAGTTTAAGAACATAATGGGGTCTACCAAGATTAAATTTTAAAAGCTTTGTAAAATATATTTTGACATTTGTAAAGAGTATTAGAAATATGTATTTACCTAAAACTTCCAGCTAGTACATCTAGCAGCTACAGAGACAATAAAAGCGTATTAGATCTTGAAATTTCAGAAAACAATTATTGATCCTAACAAAATTTAAATAAGATGGTACTTATATGGGTTAAGTGAGTACCTCAGACTCGTCATTACAATTTCGATCGAAAGATTAATTCAGCTCTAAATTTTCTTTGGACAATTCCAAGCGTTCATCGGGCTCTGAAATAAAGTGAACCTTTTTTGTCAATATCTAATATAGCAAGCGAGATATAAGGAATTATGCTTTTTATGACGTCGTAAAAATAGAGACCCACATGGATTTGTACTTTTGAGTATTTGCTGTAAGAAGAAGAAATTTCAGAAAACAACCGTATATACATTAATAGACAATTAAATGGGCGGGGGCACGGGGGCTTAGTGGTAGAGTGCTTACTTCTGGTGTATTGGGTTCTTGGTTCGATCCACGGTCAAGTCAGTTTGTAGTGCACATCGTATTCGTGGGTTTTCTCGGGGTACTCTCTTTCCTCCCACCTTTGCATTCCATCAATTCTGTCAACAACATTCACTTGCTTTAATCATAATCTCACTGAGACTAAAATGCGTAATCGTGGGTCGCTACACTGAAATATTTCCTTTTATTTAATTTTAAAATTAAATAGGGAGTTAAGTATGATCGTATCTCTACGGGTTAAGTGAATACTCCAATAGTTTCTGCAAAAAAGATTAGTTAAATACCCTACCACTAAGCTACTGTGTCCCCGCCCACTGAATTGTCTATTAAGGTATATACAGTAGTTTTCTGAATTTTTTTCTTATAGGAAAGACCCAAAAGTACAAATCCGTAAAGATCTCTATTTTTACGTCATAAAATATATAATTCCTTATATCTTGGTTACTATCTTAGATATTGACAGCGAATTTTCATTCTTTTGCCAGCTCGATGAACCCTTGGAATTGCCTGAAGAAAACCTAGGACTGAACTAATCTTTCGATCGAAATTGTACTGAGGTACTCATTTAACCCATAGAAGTACCATCTTATTTAATTTTGTTGCCACCAATAATTGTTTCCGAAATTTCAAGATCTCGTACGTTTTTATTTCACAGTGTTTCTCCAGATGTTTGATGTACTAGCTGGAAGTTTTGGGTAAACACATATTTCAAATACTGTTTACAAATGTCAGATTATATTTTCAAAAGCTTTTAAAATTTAATTTTGGTAGACTCCATGATGTTCTAACACTCCATGAAGATATCTAATTACTTTAAGATGAAATTGCTACTGGTGTTTATTAACTTTCCATGACCGATTTCGGAAAGTTTAGCATCTAACACGAAAACCCCTTAACTGTGTTGGTCCTCCCTTTATTTGACAACATCTTGATAGCCGTTAGTCATATTTTAATTCAATTTCCGAATTGTAGCGTCAAGTATGCAAGCCCCACATACCTATAGTTTATTTTCCCATACCTCGGTATCCATAAGGCTTACCGAGTTGCAGTTTTCAGTAAAAAAAAATTAGTACTTTACATTTTAGAGACATGTATTTCCATATATCTAAAACGCAGAAATTAAGTACCGCATTGGAACCCCATTGGAGTACTCACTTACTGTTGCATAGCAGGGTAAAAACGCCAGTGGTTCTCACTTTAAGGTTGAAAACACTATTTTGTCTCTTCTCTGAGCATCGTGAATCTGTCGGTGCTGTACCATAGTTGGAAAGACTCACTGATCCTTCCTATAATGACCATGTAGTTAGAATTAAAAAAGGAGTAGCCGTTGGAGGAAAAACAATATTTTAAAATCCTTGCACCAGTAGTCGTCACCTTAAAATCAAAATGTTCCAGTAGTAGTCAGTATTTTTACCAGTGTTCGTCACTCAAATAACTTGACATAATTTATTCAAAAACGCACTGTGTATCAGTTTAGGGTTAAGAATACAATATAAAGTAGTAAGCTTAATAACTTTGCATCACTTTTAGCACTCAAGAAATAAAATAAAAACGTTTTTACATACGTTTTAAAGCAATTTCAGAGAGAAAAATGTTAACTGAATTCAAAAGTTAACTGTATATCACTTCCGCGTTAAGAGTACAATATTAAATACTATGTTTAATAACTATACGTCACTTTAAACTCTCAAGAATGAAAATAAACGTTTGTACATACATTTCAAAAACAATCTGAGAAACAAAATAAGTTAACTGAATTCAAAATTTAATTATACATCACCTTAAGCTTGAGAATACACTATAAAATACAGAGATTAATAAAAAATGAAATCTTTAAGTTTAACGTCCCACGGTTATGCCGGTTAGGCTAAAGGAGACGGTGATAATGAGAAATGAGTGAAATGGTGGACTGAAGAAAGTGGCAGGAAACGGGAGAACCCCGAGAAAACCCACTAGCACGGTGTTTGTCCACTACAAAGTCCACACGGCGCGAGATGGGATCGAACCAGGGACCCCAAGCACCGGAGGTGAACGCTCTACCACTGAGCCACCGCGCCCCCCTGAGATTAATAACAATGCATTACTGAAGAATGAAAACAAAAATGTTTTAGCTACCTATATTGTATTTACATGTTACCGGTATTTCTCATTAACTTTTTTTTTTTTTTGATACCTCATGATCAAGTGTAGGGATGCGCAAGAGAAAAGATTTGAGATTGTCTCCTCTCGAAAAGGTGCCGCAAAAGTTATGTCTCGTCTCGAAAACTGGATCCGTTTCTATTGGAAGAGCTCTATCTCGTCTCGAATTTCGTAACAAAAATTCTGTCTCGTCTTGTCTCGTGCGCATCCCTAATCAGGTCCATAGCCAAAAACTTCATTTCGGAGGGGGTTCGATAGGGCTTTGGGATATCCGAATTTAGATATAGATAATCGATATCGACAAACTATCGAAACTTGTTCGAAATATCGAAAATACAGCAATATCGAAATATAAACAATATCAAAAATCGAAAATATAGAAATATGAAAGAGATCAAAAATATGGATATATCGATCAAAAATGGATATATGATCTTGGAATACGATTTGGTGGAATAATGAGGGAGAAAAATAATCATTGATTAAATATTAAATTGAAAAGAAATAAGAGCCTGACGCTCAAATTCTTATCTATCCGGCACCCATCTTGATCCCCATAAAATATCATGAAGTGCTTGATTGATTCTAAACCCAATAATAGTAATAGTAATTTAACAATAAACACAGAATATATAATTTACGCACCTTGAAATGTAGAAATTAATGATTGTAATCCCCATCTTTCCAATAGACGTTTGATTTCTCCAAATGAAGATTCGGATATCTTGTTTCTTCTCAAGCAATAATGGGTTACAATAATCAGTTGCAGTCCAAAGCCAAGTCACTAAGTTAAGCATGAAAATAAAGAATTCATTAGTTAGATGCATACAAAATCCTACGCATATAAATCCGAATCTACTTGTATTAAATTGTAAATTTAAACAAACTAAATTATACTACTTTGGAAAGCATCTCCAAATATAATGTTTTCATTCTAAAGTGAAGGAATTTTTAAAATCGGATGACCCGTTTGCGCTGCACACTCTCTATGCGCCCAATGTGAAATGAAAATGCAACATTGCCATTTACCTGGACCCACAACATAAGTGAGTGAAGTTACTGTCTTTTACGCTAACATGTCGATGGCCAGCCCCCGTTTCAAACAGTAAGTTCATTCACTTACGTTGTGGGTCCAGGTAAATGACAACATTGCATTTTCATTTAAAATTGGGTGCATAAAGAGTATACAGCACAAACATCTCGTCCGATTTTTTTTAAAAAGTGTTCACTTTAGATTGAAAACGTCATATTTCGAGATGTTTTTCCTCTTACATTTTGTTGTAACTCTGATAATAACAGAGTTACCCTATATCAGGGAATGTTTGAGACATCTTGTATACATCATAAGAAGTTCCTTTCTAAATTCTACACGGATGTGGTTTCATTGAATGTGAGGTGGGTGATACACATTAGGCCTTTTGGGAGTACGTCACACGGACGACCGTAATTTTGTGTTCAAAATTTTTATGAACTGATGGGATATGTGATACATATGGCCACGGGCTAGAATTTTCTCAGTATGTCAAATATGCAATCAGATTTCATGCAGCTTAATTTGGTGAAAAGCTATTGCCAATTGAACGTTACATTTACCTCTTTCTTGCAGATGTTGAACCATGCCGTTAGCACGTTAGGAATGGATCGAAATAATCAAACTGTGGGGCGGGAGGAGTATATGTGCAGTGGTTGCCGATTGCAGAGTCATCCACAATGTGACTCTGTGTCACATGTTTCAGTGTCACAGTAATTAACTAAATTTGAGAAGACGGGCACATTCGTGAACATACATCTTAGCGGTTCAAACTCGCGGAACCTTTTTCCTTCCCCATTTTGAACCGGTACATCAAAATGCCATTTTCTCCATGTTTGCCTGCGCCGATTTTGATAATTCTTCACTAGTCGATTTCTCTCGTCGAGTACCACAAGAATCAGTTAAAATCTCGCGGGCCCTTTTTTCTTCCCCATTTTGAACTGATACATGAAAATGAGATTTTCTTCATGCTTGCCTGCGCCGATTTTGATAATTCTTCACTAGTCGATTTCTCTCGTCGAGTATTACAAGAATCAGTTAAAATCTCGCGCTCCCTTTTTTCTTCCCCATTTTGAACTGGTACATGAAAATGCGATTTTTTTCATGCTTGCCTGCGCCGATTTTGACAATTCCTTCACTAGTCGATTTCTCTCGTCGAGTATTACAAGAATCAGTTAAAATCTTGCGGTCCTTTTTTCTTCCCCAGTTTGAACCGGAACATGAAAATGAGATTTTCTCTATGTTTGCCTGCGCCGATTTTGAAAATTCCTTCACTAATCGATTTCTCTCGACGAGTACTACAAGAATCAGTTAAAATCTCGCGGGCCCTTTATTCTTCCCCATTTTGAACTGATACATGAAAATGCGATTTTTTTCATGCTTGCCTGCGCCGATTTTGAAAATTCCTTCACTAGTCGATTTCCCTCAACGAGTACTACAAGAATCAGTTAAAATCTCGCGGTCGTCTTTTCTTCCCCATTTTGAACCGGTACATGAAAATATGATTTTCTCTATATTTACCTGCGCCGATCTTGAACATTCTTTCAGTAATTTATTTCTGTCGTCGAATACTATAAGAATCAGTTAAAATCTCGCGGGCCCTTTTTTCTTCCCCAAGTCAATATTTTTGTATATTTTGAATGTATTCAAGTATGGAACAAAAGTATTATAGAATTCCCTTAGTAGGCTTCTCAACTTAATATTTTTCAACTTAAATTTTATTTATTTTAATTATTTATTTTCTTGTGACTCAATATTTAATTGCAATCGTTCATTGGGTAGAAGGGTGGCCATTCTCAAATATATAAATATAGTATTCTTAAAATTTATGTGTTCTCGTACTATTAGTTTCTTCCACTAGACCTGGAAATTGCAAAATTAATACCTGGAAAACCTGGAAAATTCAGGGAAATTGAGTTCCATATTTATCTATGAACACTGCTATTTACAATTTTTTTCGAATAGGGAGAACTGTACAAAAGGGTGTTTTGGGAATGGTATAACAATAGGTTTCTGGGAGTGTTATTCGAAATGAAATCTTTAAGTTTTACGTGCCACTATTATACTGGCTAGGCTAAAGATAACGAGGTGTTGTTCGGTGGGGGTCAATGTTGCCAATTTTGGGTAAAGTCGCTAAATAAGGGGAATTCGACCTCAACGAGAGCGTAGGTTGACCATAAAATTTTCAGTTAAAAACGGGACAGGTTCTTGCAACCCTAGACTTTTAGATCTACCTTTGTTCTTATCAGTGCCTTGATATCAGATTTCCTCCTCTCTCTCTTTGTTACAGAGCGGGTGCTTATGAAAAAGGAAAGACACGTTGAAATTTGTTCAACACACAACCAACTACTAAAACCTCTGCTGCCTTTCGAGCAGTACTGCGAACTATAGAGTATGTTTAATATAGGGAATTTCAGTTCAATTTTTGCCTCTTTGTTATTATTAATTATTAATACTTTTAAAAGGAGTAAAGGTACTGGGTTTGTTATTTACTTCTTTCATTTACATAAAACGGGACGAATACTAGTTTTTTCCATCTACTGACGGGACGGCCGGAACACGCCCCTAAAACGGGACTGTCCCGGTCAAAACGGGACGTATGGTTGCCCTACGATAGCGACAAAAAATATTTTTTCCGATTGGAGACTTTTTTTGGGTGATTTTTAAATGACGATTTACCTACTTACACATTTAGCGACTTTTTGCTGCAAACAAAATGTTCATCTGTAGAGAAGCATTATTAGTTCAAAACAGTTTTTACGTTCTTTTTTTCTGTTTGTTTGTTTTAATCAGCGCAACTGATGAAGAGTTTGGAAATACAGCGTACTCACTGCCCCACAATCCTGCATTGTTATGTTACCCTTGCCCTCTAACGAAGAACAACTACAAACTTGATGTCCTTTAGTTCGCAGAGTTTCCGTTGAGAGACACACGTAATACATCATTACCGATAGCAACAAGATTAGCTATAGATGCGTGAATAAAGGCGAAGAAGATGTTTGGTATATTTGCCCTTTGGGGTCTTTTAATTATTCTGCACTTTTTCTTTTACAAAAAAATTGCTTAACGTAAGTACTGTAGTGTTAATTATTTCGGAACTATTTTGACCACAATATGAACAAAAGTACCCGAAACAACCTGAAATGATCCCTGAATTAAAGGATTGGTTGCAGCCTGTTTACAAAGATGTGAGTAGAACCAGCGGCGCAAATCTGTCTTCAACATGGGGGGGGGGGGGGGGTTAGACCGTTACCATACTTTTTTTTGACGATGTCCGAAATACTTATGAAGTTGAAAAACAATGTTGTGGAGGATCAAAGTTGTCTTCAGCGTTGGGGGGCTGCAGATTTGAGGCTTATTCTGGGGAACATCTATTTTATCTCACGTTCCTTTGTAGCAATCGGACAAAAATAATCAAATTTCTCCCAAAAAACACATTTCAAATCGGATTATTGGGGAGAAGTCCCCCTCAATTCCAGGATTGGAGGGGACATGTATCCGTCATCCCCCCCCCGGATTTGCGCCAGTGAGTAGAACATATTGTTTAGTTTACATCTACAACTTTAAAACAATGCTTATAGACAATGAATTTCTCGATTATTTTTTATAGCGACTTTTCACCCAAAATTGGAGTCGTCACCTCTCGTTTCGCAAACTTATTGCCAACATTTTGGAAACTGGTTGCGAAGAGAGCTACAATGGATGAGTCGAGTTATTTCGTCGCTTCCGCTGTGAACCTAAGTACACGATTCCAAAGAGATTAAGAAAAAATGAAATGAAACCTTTGAATGGTGGAATGAAGAAAGTGGAAGGAAACGGGAGAACCCCGAGGAAACCCACGCACACGGTGTTTGTCCATCACAAAGTTCATTTGACGGGGGCTGGGATCGAACCCGGGACCCCAAGTATCGGAGGTGAACGCTCTACCACTGAGCCACCGCAGCTCTTAAGAGATAAGGAGTCACAAACATAGTCACTTTCAATTTTGTAATATATATAGGTCTATATATTGCATCACTGACTGATAACTAAAATCCTTGGATTGCATATATAAAAGTCGCCCCCTGCCCGTAAAAAGCTTCATTCGAACTCGGAATCGAACAATTGCATCTGTAAAACAGTGCTGAGTTGATTTTAACGTTCCTTTCAGCAGCAAGGCTGTATGAGACGTGGACCTACAGATTAACGTGGAATCCGAACCACATAAGCTCCGGCCGGGAATGGAAAAAATGAAATCTTTGAGTTTTATGTCCCACGGTTATGCCGGTTAGGCTAATGGAGACGGTGATGAGTAATGAATTAAATGGTGGAATGAAGAAAGTGGGAGGAAACGGGAGAACCCCGAGAAAACCCACGCGCACGGTGTTTGTCCACCACAAGGTTCACTTGGCGGGGCTGGGATCGAACCCGGGACCCGAAGGACCAGAGGTGAACCTTCTACCACTGAGCCACCGCGGCCCCCGGCCGGGAATCGAACCCGGGTATCCCACGCCAAAGGCGTGTTCACTAACCATTTAGCCACGAGGGAGCTCATCTGTAAGGCAGTGTAAGCAAACAAAAAAACGCACACTGGATGTTTGCGCAACTGAGGATCAAAACATTCTCAATGGAGTATGAGAAATAGAAATCAAAGTGTGCTTTTGCTTATTCATTACTTCGTTAATACTTAATTCCTTCTAGAAATAGTGAAACTATACTATGAAGAAACACTAATAAACTAATAACAATTACGTTGTATTTCTTACCACACCACTTTTACCACCCATAGAATTTGAACATAGTACTATACTGCATTAGTCACGCCGTAACGAAAGCTGAAATTCAAACACCTGGCACTCGTAGCTGTTGAAGCTGTGTTGTAGCTACCTGTATATCACGCGGCCTGCGTTGGTACTCCTCAACATAAGTACCTCACAGCCCAAAGCCAGGAAACATCACAGACAGAAGACAGGAGCACAAGTAGTGCCTGACACTTCACGAACTCAAACCCGCCAAGACTCAACTCAACATGACCTTCAATTACGTTCTAGAAACCAAACCAATGCTAAGGCACAAACTTACCAACTTCCTATATGAAAACACAAGAAAAAAATCTAACTTTTTTGGTTCCAAAGTGATGACATAACAATAATACTAAAAAGGTTTTAATTTTCAGTAACCCAAACATTAATTAACTAGGGAACATAACAAAGCAAAAATAAATAAAAATAAATTAAATTAAAAAATAAAAATCTGACAAGTAAACTCTCCCTGACTACTTTTTTTTTAAATTTCAGTGAGGCTGTAAAATATGTCAATATCTTCGTAAAATATACAGGGTGGGCCATTTTAATTAATCCACGGAAATATCTGAAAAATGATAAAACATAGAACAAATGTTTCAAGTACACGTTATATATTGCTAAGGGGGAAACCGAATTCCGCCAAAAGTACCCCTCCCCGCCCCCCCCTAAATAGGGGTAACGGTGGGTAACTTTGAAATATCAAATGGGAACATGGGTCAAGTAATACCTCGTTCGAAAGGTCTTGGAAAACTAAGTATCGCTATACCAAAAGATGTTCCATATTGTGCATCGGTTTCAAAATGGCCGCCATAATATGGTTCGGAAACTCCAGTACTCGTAGTGTGAAAACCATGGAAGGTAAATGAATGGAACAAAATTGAAATACGTAAATATCATAGGGCATATCGAACGGTGTGGTCCCTGTGATCCCAGTGGCCTCCCTAAAGGGGTCTTGGGGGCTAACTTCAAAATTTCAAATAGTAACCTGAGTCGAGTGGTACCTCGTTCGATAAGTCTTGCAAAATCTAACATATTGCAGGAGAAAACGATTGATGGGAAATGGCAGTGTTCTCAAAAGGCCGCCGAAACATAGTATCCGTGTCAGAGAAAAGGTCACCCGTAGTATGAAAGCGATTGGAGATAAATCAACAAAAGAAAAACTGGAGTAGCTAACTGACGTAAGGCACATCGAGAGGTGTTGTCGGGGTGACTCCAAGGGCCAACTGAAAGGTATCCGGGGCCAACTTGAAAATTTCAAATAGCAGCTTGAAGCGAGTAACATCACGTTACATAAACAAATTAATATCAAACAGCTTCTGTAAGAAAATTTTCGACATGAGACACCGTTTTCAAAATGATCGCAAAGACATGGTGACTGTGTCTAAGAAAACGTCTAGTGCCCATAGTATGAATACGGTTAGACATAAATGAAAATAACGAAAATTAAATAGGAAAACCACGGAGGCGTTCCAAGACTCGAGAATAATACAACAGAGATAAAAATATTAGAGTAAAATTGCCATAATGTATAGAGAGAAATCCAAGTCCTGCAAAATAATCTCTCCCTGCGCTCTGTATGTGAGTGGGGTGGAAAGTAAAGTGAAAGTTCAAACGAGAACTCTACTTTAATTCGTAAATTAAGGTTAACCTTACAAATAGGTATGGTGTGGTTGAAACATTTGTTTGTAAGGATGACGCTGTAGTGACTAAAAAAAGAGAAACTTTTATGCAATGCGTGCTGGTTATTCAGAAAGCATTTCGGGGATATACGTACACACCGTTTCGTCCCTCAAGTTCACAATATGACATGAATGCTAATAGTTAATCAAAATGTAATTGTGGCCATCCGTGTTAACTTAGTGCACCAATTCTCTATGCATGAAGTCTGCCTTCCAAATAGCATTGGGTAGGTCAAGCGTACGCCCGAACCGTTGTCCGGTCGGACATTGAAATTTTGAAGTTAGCCCACAAGACCCCTTCAGAAAGGCCACTGGGATCACAGGGATTATATCATTCGATATGCCCTATGATATTTACGTATTTCAATTTTGTTCCATTCATTTACCTTCCATGGTTTTCATACTACGGGTACTGGAGTTTCCGAACCAGATCATGGCGGCCATTTTGAAACTGGTGCACAATATGAAACATCTCTTGGTACAGCGTTACTTAGTTTTCAAAGACCTTTCGAACGAGGTATTACTCGACCCATGTTCCCATTTGACATTTCAAAGTTACCCCCCGTTACCCCCATTTACGGGGGGCGGGGAGGGGTACTTTTAACGGAATTGGTTTTCCCCCTTAGCAATATATAATGTGTACTTCAAAAATTTCTTCTATGTTTTATCATTTTTCAGATATTTCCGTGGATTAATTAAAATGGCCCACCCTGTATATATTTCAATGTAAACAACTTCTTTAAACAAAAGAAAGCTTTGTAGTAGAGCGCTTACCTCTGACGCGTTAGGTCCCTGGTTCGATTCCTGCTCCCGACAAATAGGCTTTTGGTGAACACTGTAGGTGTGGTTATTCTTAAGACTTTCCAGTTTCCTTACATTTTCTTGATTCCACCATTATCATGTATTTCATCTCCCCCTCACCTTCTCTCTTACATTGATGTACAATCATGGGGCGTTAAACTAAAAGAAAAAAATCTTGCAAATATCCTAGTAAAAATGAGTTTTCTAGACTACACAAGTGGCCCCGCGTAGGGTAGTCGCTAGCGCTCTCGCCTTCGGTGCGAACGGTCCCTGGTTCGATCCCGGGGGAGAACTCGGTCGAAAAATATCAAAAGATTTTAAGTCCAGCCATCCTGAATGAGGTTTCCTTGGGTTTTCCTCATTCACAGCAGGCAAATGCCGGAGTGGTACCTAACATATAGGTCCCAGGCCGTTTTCTTCCTTCCCCAATCCTTTCTTCCCTTCCTTTCCTTGGATAGTGTACTCACCGAGGAAAGTCATTCCTCATATGTCACGGAATAACAAGGCCATTGATGTCGAAAACCCAGAAATCTAAATCCTAAATCTTCACTACACAAGGAAATTTTCGCGCTGAAAACGGTTTATTAGCAATTATGTTAAGCAGTCCTGTAGTAAATCTGCACCAAGTAATAAATCGTCACATATAAAACGGAATGAATAAATACATAACATTCATTTTGCTACCTTGAAACGTAAAATGTTTCAAAACATTAATATTCAAAGATTTCTCAAAATCCAGATACACCCATTCCATTCTCCTCAATCATTAACGAGCTACAATAGTATGAATTATCATAAACTACATTACTTAGTACTATATTAAAGCAAGTTACACTACAAGAATATATAATTAATGGAATATTTAACTAAAATAATAGTTAACTATTGTACTTACCCAGGCTTTTGTTTCCTTCCTCTCTTCTTTTCCGTTTGTAAACAACCTCATTTCGCAAGCAAAAGACGGTAGTTCAATGACGTCAGCCATGGCGAAAGAAAGAGTGTCTATAGGCGGTCAGGATCTCACACACAGATGGACGTATATAATATATAGATGACGTATGAAACATACGTATACGTATGTAATATACAGAAGATTGTTAGATGTCAGATATCCTGCAGCAGCATAATGTAACATCTAAGCGGGTAAAAGGCAATACCTGTGTAGCATATGGATAAAGTACGCTCCGTACAGATTTCCTTAGTAAACATAACGAATCCTTGTATTTGTACAATATACGGCTGTCCGGATAATGGATTTTTCTCAGTGTAGCCGAGAAAATACAAGAATAAACTACCCCTAATAGGTTTTCGCCAGGGAAATGATTTTTACCACAATATAGGGTTTTTAAAAAATATTTATGAATTAACAAAATCGCCTGAGACATTTTTGTGAAAATCGTCGATAAACAACTCACCCCAACGCACAAACTGTCCCTCGTATATTTCTTCGCGTCAAGTGACATATGCCATATTGTCAGGTTATTCATGAAATACTTATTTATGAAATACGAATAAAATAGCCTAAGCCGTTTTCGAGAAAAGCATCAATAAAAAGCTCAACCCCAAGAATAAACTACCCCTCGCAGATTTTTCCCAGAGAAATGTCTTATACCACAATATAGGGTTCTTAATTAAATATTGATTTGTGAAACATAAATAAAATTGTTGAAGCCATTTTTGAGAAAATCGTGTTTTTCGATTTTTACTCTTCAGTTAATTACTCTAATTTGAAGAAAACTTAGCGAACGGACGGACGGATGTATATCGAAAAATCACGTTTTCGATATGTAGGATTCATGAAAAATGTAAATCCGTTTTGTTCTTTATTTTTTTTCATGGTCGCTATACTTTCTTTCCTTCGTCGTTCGAAAGTAAAAAGTAAAAAATGACGGTTTGAGATGGTTTTAGAAGCGAATCGAAAGCTGAGGAAAGAAAAGTAATGAAATGGACATAGAGGGAAATGGTAAAGAGAAGGAATTGCAAAGAACTGGGAGATACCTAGGTATAACCGATAATTATAATGAGGATGACGTCTTTAAGAAAAGAAGAAGTTAATTTAGGTGTTTGTATAACGTTAAACGTCCTAACTAGTGTTGTAAAATTTTCGGAAATATTGAAGGGGCTGTTAAAAAACCTTTTTTTTTTTTTTTTGCTTTCTTTCCGGAAAAAAAGGGAAAATAACAAAAATCTTTATATTAGGTTAGTTTTACTAGTAATGGAACCGTTTTCTTTTCGAACGCGTAAAAATATAAATTGAGAAATTTCAATAATGTGAATATTTCAAAAAAAAAAAAAAAAAAGCATTCGAAAATAAAACTGTTGTAATTATTCTGGCGAAATTTTGTGGATTTTTAACCAAATTACTTCTTAAAAGAAAGAGCAGTAGGCAAATTTCACTAATACTCATGCACTAAGACACATAATTAATATTATTTAATATTCAAATACAGATGTTAATATAAACTTTATGTACAAAATTTTGTACGTAAACAAATACCTGTTTTCTAGTGCGAGAAATTATCTACATATATAAAAATGAAAGTGACTATATTTGTAACTTAACAACTCTCGAACCACCAGACTGATCTAAATAAAAATTTTCAACGTAGATGAGGTTCGGGCCTGGGATGGATATATATAAATGATGCAAAATTATTATTAGTGTGAATCCATAGTTTTCAGGGCCGCTGAGGTGACCAGTGACATTTCTGATGCAGTTTAAATCAAAATTCAACGCCGAAACTTTAGTGAGGGAGAAGGGGGTTATATATAAAAAGTGATCAAAAATGACTGATATTAGTGTCGAATCGGAAGTTTTCGGGGTCGCTGAGATGAACAGTGACACTTCTAATGCCCTTTAAATCCACATTCAGCGTCATAACCTGGGGCGGGGGAGATATAAAAATGATCGAAAATGATCGATATTAGTGTCAAATCCATAGTTTTTGGGATTCCTGTGATGAACAGTAACATTTCCGATGCCGTTTAAACCGAATTCAGGCCCGTAACTTGGGTAGGAAGAGACATATAACAATGGCTGAAAATGACCGATATTAGTGTCCAATCCATAGTTTTTGGGATTCCTGTGATGAACAGTATTTTTTCCGATGCCGTTTAAATCCGAATTCAGGCCCGTAACTTGGGTAGGAAGAGACATATAACAATGGCTGAAAATGACCGATATTAGTGTCCAATCCATAGTTTTCGGGATCGCTTAGATGGGCAGTGACATTTAAGTTACTGTTTATCTCCAAATTCATCCACGCAACTTGGGAGGGGGGAGATATATAAATATGATCGAAAATGGCCGACATTAGTGTCGAATTCATGGCTTTTGGGATCCTGAGATGAACATTAACACTCCCGAGGCTGTTTAAATCCAAATTCAGCGCCGCAACTTGAGGGAGGGAGAAGGGATGGATGTATAAAAATGATCCAAAGTGGCTTATATTAGTGTCGAACCCATAGTTTTCGGGGTGGCTAAGATGAACAGGGACACTTCCGATGCCGTTTAAATCCATATTCAACCCCCATTAGTACTAATAAAGGGGAGGTTGACATGTAAAAGTAATTGAAAATGGCCGATACTAGTGACGAATTCATAGCTTTTGGGATCCCTAAGTTCATTAGTGACAGTTTTGGTGCCCTTTATACCCAAAATGAAACGTATTCTCAACGTGCGAACAACGGACATTCTTCCAGTCTTTAATAGTAACGAACGGAAATTTCACATGTTAAATTCTTTAATATATTTATTGCTGCTTAAATTTACGCATTTGTGCGATGTATGTGTGTATATGTAAATAGATCATCTCCCTTTTTGATTTGTTCGAAAAATATAATTACAAATAAAAAAGAGGGATTTTTATCAGAAACCAGAAAACTAAAATTAAAAGCTGTTGCTTAAGTATTTTTCCCGCTAGCGAAATACGCTGTATACATGCTGCAGACACGTTACAGCAAATAAGATTAATATCAGGTGAATAAATAGTTTTTAAATTATATTTTCCGAGTTTTGCCAATGTTTCCGAACAAAAGTTTTTTTTTCTAATCGGTTAAACATTTCCGGAAATTTTACATAGCAGAAGGAAGCTAATTAAATCCATAAATTATATATTTGATTTTAACATACTTGTAAAACTAAACTGATTCTGAGCCTGTTGTTTTAACACTCCCCTGCCATAAAACGGCAACTTTATAAGATTACTTAAGATAATTTAAATGCGTCTATATTAATTACTCTAACCAGGATTATATTTTATATCTTTTGTAGTCATAACTCCATTCTATCACGGTGCTAACTTTAAAGAAGTGGTACAAATATAATTGTTGTCACAAAATTTCCCTCTTCTAATACGAGAAACAAGAGTTGGCGTGGGTCAATGAAAATTTGACCCACAGCCCACCGTGACCCACCACCTACTGTGACCAACCATGACCAACCACCCATGGGACCCACTCTGACCCACTAACCACCGTGAGCCACTCTGACTCACCTTGACCCACCACCCATCATGAACCACTCTCATCCACTGTGACCTATTCTGATTCACCAAAACCCATCGTCACCAACGCTGAACACGATCCACGGCCTCTTCTGTACTGACTAAAGAGTTTACACTTGTAATAAAACAAGACTGTGAAATTGTCACTAACCGGAGTTTGAATTTCTAGTCAATCGCTGAAGCACCACTCTGTTACGATAACGGTGGATCTGACCTTTACGATATAAAATTGTAAAGTGTTTGTCAATGAGGAAATTGAAACAGTCGGAGGTGGGGGGAAATTAGTGTGTGCCTAAAATATACTTGTACTAAGAGAGTATTCTTGCAAGTGTTAATTTCTGAACGCATTCCACAAGAAACTTCTATTCGCAGGAAAATATCCCTGTACAATATGGAAAAGGTTATGGTTTCTCAGTTCACAGTATTTTTCTCACAAAAGATTTGAAAAATCAGTTTTTCATAGTGTATAAAGGTGCTCGGGTACCCCCTGTGAGAGCATCTCCATAAAGTATGCTCATAATTGTAATTTGTGTAATCACTAAAACGTCACGTTAAATTTAAGTTACAAATATGCATAATTGCAATTATTATGAAAATTTATTCAAAGTAGTTTACCTAAAGCAAAGAAGAGACTTATAAAAGTTAGGTTAAAGTTGAATAACGCAAATAAGCCATTAGTAATATAAGTATACATTTTCCATAACTCGTAATTTTCCACCTTAAAACAAATCTGAAATCGAGTTTATTTCCTGTTGGTAACTTTTTTCGTGGTAAATCATCCGCAGCGGAATGATGTCCATCCTTAAGCCAAGAAATAACTAGCTCGGCTACTTTGAACTTTTCTAGCGGTGGGCCATTTACATTGATGAACAACAAGTTGGACAAAATGAAATCTTTAAGTTTTACGTCCCAAGGTTATGCCGGTTAGGCTAAAGGAGACGGTGATGATGAGAGATGAATGAAATGTTGGAATGAAGAAAGTGGTGAAAACGAGAAATGAAAAAAAAAACTAATAAAAACTGAAAAAACTACTCGTGTGGATGGGAGGTGGTGTCGCTAGCGGAAGGAAAAAAACAAAAATAATCGTAAAAGGTTTATGACTAGGTTAAACCATGACTAACTCACATTATTACTATTCCTTCCGTATATTGCTCATTTTCTGGTTAAATTTCATATCGGACTTCCGAAGAAGAAAAAACTATCCAAACAACTTATTGACCGTGTTAATACCGACCACTCCCAGCCACGGCCTCGTTTTCAGTTTTGTTAGAAATAGGAGAAGAAGAAAAAATAAGTAAGGAGAGTAGGAGGAAGAGGTAGGAAAGAAACGGAAAGAAATAAGGGAAAGAGGTAACAAAGTAAGAGAAGGAAAGGAAAACAGAACTATTACTGGATGTTGTTGCAAAATGTAGCAAAGGAAAGTGGATGGTTATTGAACTGAGTTTGTCTTCAAGTGCTATTGGGTAAGGATTTAGTACTGAGGTAATCAGATATAGCCACATGTTCGAACACACAGCTCAGACCTGGACCCAGATAACCACGACTACTGGGTTATCCCAATCTAGCCCTGATCGGTGAAAAAGTTTAATTTAATAATTCATCCACTGTTTCCGAAGTACGCAACTAATATCCATTCTTGGAAGTTCAGACTTTGAAATCGACCACACATATAAATTTTTAAAAAAATCAAAATTATCAATGTAATATTCATATTTTATGCGTCGATATAACTTTCGATGTATCTGAAAGAAAACGTCGTATTCAGGCTCATCCTGCTATGTTAGCTTCTCTCCCAGAGCAGATTTAAACCAGTTAGTATTTGTCCTTCATGACCTTGCTCATGAACTACCACATATCTTAAACTATCAAGCGTACATTACCAATGTTAGCATTAAAAAAATTCGTATCAATACTACAACTTAAAGCTAGATTTATCACCCAATCACACAGGACAGTGTATAGGTATTGAGGTTTATACGAGGGTCACTACGAAAGTTTTGAGATACGCATTCTTGTGGCAAGTATTTGTATTCCAACAATTGCGTTCGGTAGTGATGTCTAGAGTCAAGAAGCGAAGCAGGTTTCAACTCGCCTCGCTTATCGGTGTGGCCGTATCGCCTTCACTTGTCTGTTGATGTCAGTAGTATTTGGCTGTCTAGAATGGAACTCGAAAGGGAACATTTTCGGGCAGGAAATGATCCTTTACGATTTCAAAATGCCTTGACCGTTTGCAGGAGGCATTTGGAGACCTTGCTCCTTCCCGAGCTACAATTTGTCGGTGATTTGGTGAATTCAGAAGATGCCGGACATCGCTTAACCCATTTGTGCCCATTGTTGACATTTGTCGACGTGACGTTTTGGGACCCCTAGAGCTGAAATGCAAATCGGGGTAAACGAGACAACTTTTTGTCTAGTGTTGACTGGTATCACTGTATACGATAAGGACAGCGACATCCCGCGTCGTGTCACGTGGTGTGCATTGTGTATGGAGATTTTGAAGCGAGCAGAAGATACAATGTCTCTCTCTAACAAGTAACTATATTACTGTATATTATTACATCACTTTTCTTTAGTAGCTCAGTAATTTTATTCTCAGAACATGTCGTTTTAATAATCTTTATTAAATTTCCTGTTATTCATTGCAGAACATTGTATTATTTTCACATTGATTTTCGTGTCGACATTTGTCGACAGGGGTCACAGGAGGGACCATTTACTCCACATTACCGGGCATTCTCTTTCCCTCTCTCGTGAATGGAGAATAATATTATTTTCACGTCGGAAGCGTAAACTTTAGATTAAAATAGGCCATTTGCCCCCTCATGTTTCCAGTTAGGAGGGGGAAGGCAAACCAAGTATCTTACCGTCACTTTCTGGTAGAAAACAATGTATTTCTATTCTCTTATATGTAAGAAACACTATAATTTAACTTTTCCTTCATCAACATAGTGTCTCCCGTGGATGAATGGTCACGCTCGTCGCCTTGTAATCCCACGTTAAACTGTAGGTCCCGTTCTGTGGACGTCATCATCATCATAATAATCCCATGGAAGGCAATAGTAAACCACCATGGGTTTCCCTTGCACAGGGACCTTTGGGTCAAAGACCTGCCTTCAGGCAGAACAACCATCATCATCACCAACATAGCACTATACACAGAAGCCGTTGTATCTAGGTATCCTTGAGTTGCAATAAATAAATAAATAAATAAATAATAATAAGAAGAATGAAATTTCCTACTTGAATCGATGCCGTGCAACAATTCGTATATTCCCAATATTCACTGAAACAGAGATATATAATTGTTATTTATAATTCAACGCTAGCAATAATAATAATAATAATAATAATAATAATAATAATAATAATAATAATAATACAGTAAACTCCATCTTATCTGAGAAATTTAGTGGCACATGTGGGGAAATCAGCCAAATAAAGTAAAAATTCTTTTAGCCTAGTAACTTATTGTTTTGTATTGTACAATCGGGGACAAAAAAATGGAATTTCCCTCTTCTTGTCCCGGCATTTTGAGACTTTTGTGCCTACTATGAGCCATTGTCATTAGCTTTAGTTTTAACCCTATTTCCAGAACGCACAATTGTTTGCTTTGTTGGGTTTCCTCGTTCTTCGTGGGAATCGAATAAATTTAGGGGCTGTCCCGATTTTTTGTCCAGACTGTACATTAAACATAAAACATAATGTAAACTGAGATAATATGCACAGTACACCAAAAGCTATTTGTATTGAAATACAGAAACTAAAAACAATGAATAAAGTGTTTATTTTTCTATTTTCTTAAGTTGACGGCTCGTAGTACAGTAGTTTTATCGAATTTTTCTCTCGGAACGCCCACGCATATTCCCAACGCAGATAATCAGGATTTTACAATAATAATATAATAATTTACAGAAGTCCTTAAAAGGCTGGTAATACGTGCGAGATGTTCAAAATCATGTAATAATTATTTAATAAGAAAATGATCATTATTGGGGTAATTATAACACTTAAAACCTACATTTTAATTGGAAAACTAAGGTGTTAACATTAATCTCTAGAAAAAATACGTTTATTGCAATAATATTATTTGCATTAGATAATATAATATTGTATTACAGTATAGTTGAAGAAAGTGTGTCTGCAGAAATTTTGCCTTTTTAGGAAATAATGTCATAATTATTTTTTACATAAAATGAAGAAGTTGTAAGAACATGGTATATAATCTTGTCACTAGCTAATGAGTAGAAATAACAAAATATGTAAACATTTTCTGCTATTTTTTCATGGTGCCTTTCATGCCCATTGTCGACATTTGTCGACAAGGAAACGAGAATGCATACTGAGGTCATTTGTGACCATTGTCGACAAATGTCGACATCCGATATTTCAAAACCTATGCAATAAAAATGGAAAAAATGAATTTCAGGCATTAACTTACGTCCAAAGTAAAGATTTATCAACAATAGAAACAAATATTCAAAGAAAATATAATTTGGGCACAAATGGGTTAAAGCTGAAGAGAGAGCTGGACGTCCGGCAACAGCTGTGTCAGATGAAAAAATTGCCGCTGTGGAACAAATGATTCGAGAACATCCTCGAACAACTTTCAAGGACATTGAATCTACAGTAAAGATTGGATCGCCGGCAGTAACAAACAAGCTTCATGATCATCTTCGGCTAAGGAAGGTTTCATCTCGTTGGGTGCCTCACACTCTCACTGAACAGCAGAAACGCATGCGTGAAGAATGGTGTGAAGAAATGCTTGCAAGATTTGATGGAGGCAATTCTCGACGCGTCTCTGTCAGTGTTACTGGTGATGAGAATTAGATTTATCAATTTGACCCTGAAGATAAACGCCAGTCTACAGTTTGGATCTTTCCAGACGAAAATCCACCCAAGAAAGTGAAGCGACCGTGAAGTGTGGAAATCAAGATGGTCGCAAGTTTCTTCTTCAAATCTGGTCATGTTGTAACTGTTCCACTTGAAGAACAAAGGACTGTTACT
Organism: Thermobia domestica; assembly: GCF_964235325.1. Taxonomy (NCBI): domain Eukaryota; kingdom Metazoa; phylum Arthropoda; class Insecta; order Zygentoma; family Lepismatidae; genus Thermobia; species Thermobia domestica. The sequence continues at coordinate 153,851,710 of NC_137471.1, forward strand.
GCTTAGTGGTACACCACTGTTTGCCTAACAAATGTGTTCCAGAAGCTTCGAGAACGGCGTCCAAGGACTGGATTGCGTGGGATCCTGCTTCATCATGACAACGTGTCCGCACACACGGCCAACATCACAATTCCGTTTTTAGAAACTACGGATGTCAAACTTATGACTCATCCGGCGTATAGCCCTGACCTGGCCCCGTGTGATAGGATCGCATGCGTGAGAAAAGATTTTGTAGCCCTGAAGAAGCTATAATGGCTTACGAGAATGAACTTTCAACACTGCTTCAAAAAGTGGTTTTCGAGCATGCAAAAGTGTGTACAGTGTAATAGTAAATACTTTGAGAAAATATAAGTGTTAAATTGATTTTAAGTACGTAAGTTATTTCACATCTCAAAACTTTCGTAGTGACCCTCGTAGTCAAAGTAAACCATCTAACTACAATTTTCACAAACATTTATTACATTAATTTAAAAGAAAGAAAAGAAATTCAAATCACAAATCGTTGTTATATGTCAGTAGCATGTACATTATATATATATATATATATATATATATATATATATATATATATATATATATATATATATATATATATATATTCGTTATTTGGATTATACAATGGCATCCGTTTTAGATGCAGATATAAAAAAAACTTTTGTGTGTAACTGAAAGATGAGTCTTTACCTCCTAAGTCAGATCTTTAGTAATATTTATACGTCCTGACGCATATATCAAACGAAGCGTTAAAATCACAACTATCAGGCACTATTCATAGCGTTCAACTATTTCGCTCTACTTTGTTTCATCATATATATATATATATATATATATATATATATATATATATATATATATATATATATATATATATATTCATAAGAATAGCTCATCGAGCAGATGCTACACAACTTTTATAAGTACACTCATATTGTGAATAGTTCTCCCACCTTGGGATTCCAAAAGACGAAATTTTGTTTATATCACATTTAGGATATCTTTGTTCGGGTCGGTTTGATTACTAAGTGGTTAATTTACCAAATCTTAGACACTTGTTTTTGTCGGGACACAACCTTTCATTTTATTTAATTTATTATGTAGAAAATTGATATAGAGTTTTCCAGTTCGGAGCGACATTTTCACAAGTATTACGTTGAAGATGGCTGTGATCCAGGAAAACACCACTAATTACGATTTAGGATATGTAGGTGAAGGGGTGTGTGTAAGGGTACACTTTCCAAAGTAACCTGTCATTGTCGAACAGATATTAACTGTTGACGAGTTTAGGTTACGTTTAAGACCTGCCGTTATTCCACCATACATGTTAGTAACAATATTACATTTGGAATTACTAGTTACATTCGTTGGAACAAAATATTTATTACGCGGCGGTAATTTTAACCTCTACATCTCTACATTCATAGAGAAATTACATTAAAAAAACCAGGGCAACCAATTAGCATTTGGGGTAATTGAGGCGCAATTACATATATCCTTTCAATCAATTACGGTACCCCTCGCCGAGACCTTTATTCAACTCACCGTCTCGTCCGAAACCCCCTCTTGTTATAAAGTACTTCATGTGACAGATTTACTTTAATAGAAACTTAGTAGATATTCGTGGAAACACTAATATCTGCATTACTGTTTTTACAGATTATTTACGAAATTTTGGATACAATTTTAGCTTTTCTAAAATATAGCGTAATTCATATCCTTTTAAAATTAATCTGGTGTTGAGGCGTAACTACGTTCAAAAATTTCTGTCAAGTCATTTCTGCACACACACATTTACACCAAATTTCAGTTTATACGTCTGGAGTTCTCTCAGTTCTCTTCTTCCTTTTCTTCTATTTTCTTTCTTTCTGTACTACCAGGTGGCAGCAAAATTAACGGAAGGCATACACCATACGAATTGTACGAATTCGAATGAACGTCACAAAATACACCAACGCAGAATTTGCGTTAAAGCGAAAAAATATATCAAACAAAAATTTGGAGCAGTCACATTGGCGATCGAAAGGAATGTACGTGCACCATTGAACGTGGTAAACGTTCAAGAGCCCTGTACCGTAGTTTTCCTTACAGAATCACCACTGTTCCAACGTCGGTCTGAACATTAGTTGACTGGGAATTTTATAGAATTTTCGTCGGGTTACCACTTCATCAGATGTAAATGTCTCATTTTAACGTAGAAAAATGATGAACTCGTGGGGCATTTATACGCATACATAAAAGTTTATGGGGCTTTTATATGCAAAGTATTTTTTTTACATTTGGCACTGTTACTAAATTAAACTATTATACGTGCATGACTCACAATTGATATACAAATAATTCTCATGATATACTTTCAATATTTGACTTACAATATTGCTACATGCGCTCTTATTATTAAAAATAACCCAAACATTACACAAAATTATGACATTATTTAAGCATTATTTCACATTACTTACTTTACGATATTATGCAAAAACTATAAAACATGAACAAATAGATATTATGAATTACTTAGCTTATCAGACAAATAGATAAAACAAATATTATTAAGAATCATATTTCAATATTTCATAAGAGGAAATAAACAAACTTATTCTACACATATTATGCTTAAGGTTACATAAATGACAAAACATTCTTAAACTTCTTTCTAACAAAAAAGTTACGAAAAACAAAATTGTTATTCAAAAATACAAAGATTACACATTATTTAAATATAATAACTACAAGAAATAAATTTATTACCACTCTTTCGTACTGTTACGACAAGAGTGAGGCCGGATAGAAGTAAGTCTGCCACACTTTTACGCTAATTAGCGCCTATCCATTTAAATTTATAAGTCTCCTTTCCCCATTATACATTCATAGTTTCATCCCACCCCTTTGGAATGGCAACAAGACCTTCTAGTGAGGTAGGGTTGTAAAAACAACATAGAAAATGAACCCAAAGGTTAAAAATAAAATGAGGGGGGAGTTGCCATTAATAATTCAATATTCGCGTAACAGTATTCCACTGACACAAAACTTACTCTCACTCTAATAGAATTAGAGCATATCATCGTTTACATCAATAATAGCACATGAATGCTAAGCAACTCACCTCATACAATTGGTGGTTCAAGATCTTACTGTTAGTTGCAATAACTTGTCGCAAAACATCAACGAGACAATATGATAATTCGTGTAAATGAGAGTTTTTAACCCTTATTTCTTTTACATATCAATACTAATGAACAATATTTTCATACGCATTAATATTTAGAGCACAATTATGTCCGTGACTGTTTTTACATGCCACGTTTGTTTAGCTTTAGATTCAGCAGATGATATAAAGCTAACAAGAGTACGATACTGACAATCTAGCTTATCATTTAAGTACTGCAAATATGTATCACATTTTAATAGCTCTTTCAACTACAATTGAACATTGAACTTATTACTTTCACTCGCGTTGAAAACAGACAAACTAACTTTCGTTACATTTAAGAAATTCACATTTACTAAAGTTTCAGGTTCACAAGAATAATTTTTTTCGCTACTTTCTTTTACAGAATCAAATTCTTTTTCATGAATATGTTTCTTAGCTAATTCTAACCAGATGTTCCTAGTTTTCTGAGTGGGTCTCCACACTCTCATACGATCAATAGAATGTACACCACAAGATTCTCCAGTTAAAGGATCTACAAGTTCAAATACTTTGTCTGAAACCTTACTTTTACAAAACAGGGGACCTTTATAGAGAATGAAAAATTTACGAATCTTCTTGTCAACTGCTGAACTCAAATGTGATTGCAACAAAAATACCAAATCATTTTCTTTTATTTTATATTTTCGTTCTTGGAATGCATTATACTTCTCGTTCCTTTTTTTAACTTTTTCATTTCTTCGATAGTCAGCCATTATGAGTTTATTTTCTCAATTTACACGTTCACTTTCATCATAGCTTTCGCTTGTTACAATGTCAAAGTGCTCCAACACAGAGTAATTTGCTTTTACGTTTAAATGAAGGCTAGCAGAGCTGACGCCTAAACTACTACATACAGAGTAATTCAACAAAATGGCAATTTGAGGTACGTATCTATCTCAACAAGTATGTTCTTCGTTACACAGTAGTTTGAACAACCGATTTGTCTCCCTATGGATTCTTTCTACAATGGAGCTCTTCGGATGGTAAGGAGTTACATAATGAATTTTAGTACCATATTTTTCCATTTTAGATTTAAATTTTGCCGATACGAAACATCCACCTTTGTCCACCAATATAGATTTTGGAATTCCCATGATTAGAAAATAAAGTATTCTACACACCTTAAAACACATTTAGGTGTTGCGTTTCCGATTGGAAACATTGTGTAATATCTACTAAATACATCCAAAATAGACAACGAAAATTTATTTCCAGTATGAGAAGCTGAATAAGGACCTAACAAATCAATAGAGACCATGTCTCTTACATTCTTTACGGCTACAGTTTGTAAAGGAGGCGAAGTTTCATCTTTCGTGCGTTTACACACAACACAATCACGCAAATAATTGCTGATATCGCTACGCATAGATTTCCAAGAGCAACAATCACTTACAAAACCTAAAGCCTTTTCGAAACCAAAATGCCCTTGTTCATGATAATTTTGAATTACATCGTTCACAAGTGAAGGAGGAATACAAATTTTCCATTGATTAGGAAAATGGTAACGGCGATTCAACAAAATTCTATTTTCAATTTTGTAAAATTCACCAATATTACGGTTCTTAACCTTATCATAAGGATCATTGGGATTATCTAAATACTTCATGATATTTTCATACTCTGAATGTTCTCTTTGTTTGTTGATTAAATCTTGAACAGACAAATGTTTGAAACAAGAATGCAACACCTCGTACTTATTAACTTCATACTTTTCAACCTCAGGAAACAAAATGATACGTGACAATGCATCGCTAGCTTGATTATCTCGGCCTTTAATATACACAATTTGTACGTCGAATCCCTGAATTTGTAAGCTCCAACGAGCAAGCCTAGAATTCCACTGTCTTATTTTGTGTAAATATACCAACGAATTATGATCCGTATAAATTTTTATGTCTTCAATACAACAATTGAGACCAACACTTAAGCGCGACTACAATTGAAAGGCATTTACGTTCAGTCACTCTGTAACTTATCTCTGCAGGTTTTAACGTTCTACTATAAAATCCTAAAATATGTTTCTTACCATCTACTTCTTGAAAAAGAATATTTCTCCAAGCAACTGAACTGCAGTCGGTAATTAAACAAAACTCATGATCTAATAAAGTATGTGCAATCATAATCTCTTGAACAAAATCATTTTTTAATTGATTGAAACTATCTCCACAAGCTTGATCCCAGATCCACTTTTTATTTTTCTTAAGTAAACCAAATAAAGGTCCAGATTTTTTAGCAAAACTTTCTACAAATTTAGCGCACCACTGAAACAAACCTAAATCTCTTTGTAACTCTTTCAAATTTCTAGGTCTTGGAAGGTCTTTGATACATTGTACATAAGAGGGATTCTTTGTAATACCTTGTGGACTAATGTCAAACCCTAAAATCTAAATTTCGTGTTACAAAAGAATGTTTCTGCAGATTCAGTCATACCAGTCTCGTAAACTTTTTGAAATATTTGATCCAAAAAATTGTAACTGTTCTTCAAAGGACATAGAAATTACTGAGACATCATCAATATAAGAGACTACCTTTTCATACAAACCTGCCCCTAGGACAGTTTGCAGGCAGAACATAAAAGCAGCTCCTCTATTTATATAACCAAACGGATCTCGAGTATATTGATATATTTTACCATTCCAACAAAAGGCTGTGTATTGTTTACTCTCTTCACTTAAACATACTTGTAAATAACTTCCTAAAAAATCTAAACAGGATACGAATGGGATTCCTTGAAATTTGATGAGATCATCAATTTTGTTGACTTTCAATTGTTTTAATTTGACAAATTTATTCAACTGAGTTAAATCCACAACAGTACGGAGTTTACTAGTATTTTTCTTGGCTAGACACAACAAAGGATGACAATGCTCGGAGAAACATACTTCCACTACGCCACATTCTAGCCATTCAGCTATTTGTTGTTCAATATTTTATTTATACTTAAAGGGCAGTGGGTACTGGCGTTTTACAATTGGCTGGTTAGTTTCAACTTCAATAGCGTATTTAAATTTATTACATTTACCTGGCAAATCGCTAAAAAACAACCTATGTTTCAGTAATAAATCATACAATTGCTGTTTTTGAACATTAGATAAATTTTCGATTTCAGGAACTTTTCTTGTAATTTCACTAACAGAAGGAAAGTGACTTTGGCTACTAGAAGTAGTTTTACTTAAATTACAAATATCCTGATTTACTTTTACATTATTGTGAGACTTTTGAATTTCCTCATCCTATTTATGAATTTGTTCCCCATAGAAGTGATACAAATGATGATTCTTTCTCGTTTTTTCCATAGTTTAGTAGTATTATCACTATGAAAATCCAAAGAATCGTTTTCACTCAACACAGGACTAACATCATAGTCAAGAAAAGGTTGGTATTTTTTGAGTACACTGGTTTCAACTTTTTCTTCTTTCCACCTTCTTTTCTTCTTTTTCTTCTTTCTTCTTAATTTCCACCTTGAGTTTTACATTACCCACAAACGTTGATGACCTAATTTGACTTTCAATCATGCTTACGCGCAAGTTTCTAACTTCTTGGTTTACTATATCGAACTTACTTTCTACATCACCCTTCTGATCGTCTATCATTATTTGAGTACGGTGAGCTACTTCACGGGTTGCGATGCTAACTACATAAACCTCGCGAATATCTCGATCTAATTTCATGATTTTAGTCTCGTGTTCTTCCGGTTTTTCCTGTGCTTGTTTAACTTTATCATTAACTAAATTGACATCGGAACTTAAATCCTTAACTTTATTTCCAATCATTATAGTAGCTTCCTCGATGTCCCTAACCTGATCTCCTAATTGATTAGTTTTAGCATTAGTTAGACGTATTTTGTCTTCGTAGTAACTCACGGGAAGCTTAACCTCATCAACTTTCTTTTCTTGTACATTTAATTTCTCTTGAAACTGTGCTGAGTTATCCGCGCAAGTACGACTAACCCTGTTTATTTCACTTCTCATTTGTATTAACTTGGTCGATAGTGTCTGAATTTGCCCATCCATCTTACATTCTAACATTTCCAATTTACCTGTAAGGTTGTTAAAAAAAATTCTATCCGTTCTTGGGTTTCAGTTTTCGATTCGTTAATAACATCATTGAATTGTTTTTTGGTATCAGCGACAACACCATTAAGTTTATTAATAGCTTCAAGCAAAATTTGCAAGCTTAAATTCTCACTTTCTGCCATGACTACATATTACAAATGCACAAACGCAATTATTACAAATAATATTTTCAATTTAGCGCATATAGCATATTATGACAAATGAAATCTGTCAAATATTACAACTCCCAGGTCCTCTCCCAGATGATACATCCGTTATAAATCAGCTAGTAATAACCTGAATTACTATTAATTGACTTGTCTCTGAGAGGGAACGCCATTCTATTACGGTACAGCTTCGCCCAGCTCGGTACGCACCATCATTAGACGCTTAACGTAGAGAACTCACAACTCTTTACCTCCAAATAATGTAGCTTTGCACTATATTACTTGTAGGTTCAGAAAGCTCGTCCCCTCGACAATCGTCTAATAGTCCAGGAAGACCTTACCGTAACGGTCCAGATTTGGACGGAATCACCTTAGAGGAGACCTAAGGCGTGATAAAGAAAATAGGTGAGTGCATCACCCACTTTCACAGATCAATTAACAGTAATTCAAAAACTACGTTTTCGCCTTGTCATGCAGCCTGAAAAAAAAAACGAACAAACCTAAATACTTTCAGTGTCATTTATTACGAATAATTAAACGTACCTGTAACATAATATATATTTACAGTTTATCTTGCCCCAATTTCAAAATCGGTTCGTAAAAATACTTTGAAGTTTCTTACAAGGACAAAGTCTTAGTCCGTCGAAGCACACTAACGTTCGTGATCGCAAGTTGAAAGTCTTTCCATTCTAAATCTGATGAATCTTCTTGCAATAATTGTCCTTTAGTTCACTTTTCATGATTTACGAAGCAGGTTTCCCAGGGAACATAATGACTGTAATATTTTGAAGATTAATTTGAAGAAATTTGATTAATTAATAGACATTCATATCAATTGGTGTTTTAGACGTCCATTCTATTACGGTACCCCTCGCCGAGACCTTTATTCAACTCTCTGTCTCGTCCTAAACCCCCTCTTGTTATCAAGTACTTCATGGGGTAGATTTACTTTAATAGAAACTTACGAGATATTCGTGGAGACACTAATATCTGCATTACTGTTTTTACAGATTATTTACGAAATTTTGGATACAATTTTAGCTTTTCTAAAAATATAGCATAATTCATATCCTTTTAAAATGAATCTGGTGTTGAGGCGTAACTACGTTCAAAAAATTTCTGTCAAGTCATTTCCGCACACACGCATTTACACCAAATTTCAGTTTATACGTCTGGAGTTCTCTCAGTTCTCTTCTTCCTTTTCTTCTATTTTCTTTCTTTCTGTACTACCAGGTGGCAGCAAAATTAACGGAAGGCATACACCATACGAATTGTACGAATTCAAATGAACGTCACAAAATACACTAACGCAGAATTTGCGTTAAAGCGAAAAAATATATCAAACAAAAATTTGGAGCAGTCACATGGATATATGGTAACATTGACAAAGCAGCCAACTACTCTGCAGATTGCTCTTGCCATGCTTCTGAACAGCAAACGTCTCATTGACGAGTTCTGTAAGTTTGGAATCACTTGTAGTTACACTGAGGCCCTAAGATTTAAAGCGTTAGCTGCAACAGAAGCCAGCAAAGCACCATCTTTGCAAGGACTTAATTCCTCAACTGACGGATTTGTGCAAGCTGTTAGTGATAACTTCGACACGACTGTTTCATCTCAAGATAGCCTACGTAAAACTCACAGTATGGCTTTGCTGATAACTCAAGAGGAGAAGTCATAGAGTTGCAACAGTAACAAAATTTGTTGCATTACAAAGGAAGAAATGAAGGAATGTGTGACTAGTGCAGTGCCTGTACACCGGTACACAGGGCCAAAAAAGCCACCAATGCTCCAACCTTTCTCAGTAAAAGAAGTGTCGACTCCTGCAGTACTTGCGTCTCAGGTTTATTCAGTTTACAGAGCACAAATAATAGATTTTGAGCTTCTAAAGTCGATCATTAGGAGTCTTGTAGTCACTCCTGAATATGGTGGCTATAATACAGGAAAGGAAAGATTAAGTTACACTCCATCACGACTAAGGACAAAAGCTATTTACACACCTCTCATTGACATGACTCCATGTTATCCTGATACAGTCCTGACATCAATGTATGAGGTACAGAAAAAACACAATCCACTGGACAGGAATACACATTCTATACAACAGGTCAGTAGCTATGCAAAATTGTGGTTGGAGTGCAAAGGGCTTATCCATCTAAATTTAAGTCATTCGTACCTCGTCTGGGAGGGATGCATATGCTAATGTCTTTTATTGGAAGTGTTGAAATTTTAATGGCGGAATCGGGACTTACAGAAGTAATGCAGACTGTATTTCGGGGTGTTAATCGTATGCTTCAAGGAAAGAAATTTCCCCAAAACATGCGAGCTCTCAGATTAGTAGCAGAAGAAATTTTACGTGAGATATTAGAAGATGATGCAGTTGTTTCTTACGATGAGCTGATGTCCTTGTTAGAGGAAACATCTGGGCAGACTAGAACAGTTCATCTGTGGATAGACTGCCTTCTTAAACCTGTTTTCATAATGATTATTTTTGTACACTCAGAAAGGGAAGGTGACTGGCCGTTACACCTATGGGCAGCTGAAGCTATGCTTAAATACTTCTACTGTGCTGGTCACTGGAATTATCTTCGTTCTGGTGTAGTGTAAGTTCAACATATGTACCGTTTGAAAAAGGACTGCTTACACATGTTAATGAAGAATAGGAATCATGTAATGAGACACCATATTGAGGTGTGGAATGGAATGTTTTCGGATATGTTCAGTGAAACAACATTTATGCGATATGGGAAAGGTTCCGGTGGACTTGTTGGGTTAACACTTCAGCCTAAAACAGTTGATACATAGGCACTAAGTCACCATATTGTCAATTCATTAGTCAAAGACCTGTGTTACTTGAAAGAGAGGCAAGGAAGAGATAGCAGAGTTCTTTCTCATAAAGGAGAAGGTCATTCTAGGATGCAGAGCGACCGAGCAGATAGAGAAAAGATACGAGATATGTTGAGATCCTGCATACAACCTCTGAATCCACATGAACACCCATTAAAATTAATAAATATTGCCACTTTGTCAATCGCTTCTGAAAATGTTAATGTGGACAAAGTTGTAGAAATAGGATAACGTGGTCTACATATGTTCAAAAGCAGCCTTCCAGCTGGTTATTACGCTCCTCTTAAGAAGAAAGTAGTAACAATGGAAGCAATGAAGAAATGTGTAAATGTGAGAGAAAAAGCAGTATATGATACAGCCTTGATTTATAGCCGGGTAAGCTATTTACTATCATCTCGTGAATTATCGATTAATAAAGCATTAAGTTTAAGAGCTTTCGTCTATTCCAACCGCTCCTTTTGAAATCTGTGGGGAAATAAGGCTTACCAACCCGAAGTACGTTATGAAGGAGAAACTGGCACGTATCATATCTACCCCAAATGTCGGGAATCCCGATACTGTGGTTATAGATGGATGTGCTATTCTCTGGATTGTTCAGTGGCCAGTAAGTGGAACAGTCTGATTATGCAAAGAATATTTACAATTTTGTTTCAAAATTCTTTCGTTACTTCGACTACAGCATTAAGTCATCCACGAGGAGATTACGGTGTAAAGGTGTCAGCAGAAAGTATGTATTGCAGCTGTCCACACCATTGCCTTCTGTTAATGTTATATTACAGAACACACACAATAAGCAACAGCTGATTCATCTTGTATGTGCTGAACTTCTTCAACTTGCCGAAGAAAATTGTGTTTACTCTTGCTCTCTTCCACCCACGTCGGAAGCTTTTAAACTAAATGTAAAGCGCGCACATCTACAAATACTAATTTGGCTGAGTGCAGACAGAGCAGACCCACCAAATGTTGATCCAACTTCTTATGGATTGACACGTGATGAAACAACTAAATCGTTAAGGACAGTTATGCTTCCTCCAAATGTTGAGCCAGCTCCTCCCGATGTACTTCACCTCATCAAATATTCCTCTTCGCCAGAAAAACCTTGTTCAACAAGAAGATGTAGTTGTGTAGGTAAACTTCCTTGTACAATGTTTTGTAAATGCTTTCATGATAGATGCTACAACAAACTAAACACGTACTCAGATTACGACGCTGACGGGAGTGAAGAAAGTAGTGAGGAATAATATTACAAATAAGCATGACATACTTAAGTCATTATGTATGTTATCTTGAATAACCATTTTTTACATGTAAGTTTAGCTTTTAGAATACCACTAGAGCATTCATTTTCTAAGTGTGCGAAACCTCTCGAATTACAGGTGCTATATTTTAATCAAAATCATAAAATCTAAGAAAGTTATAAGAATATTTATGTTTTTAAATATACCATTTATAAATACGCTTTACTGAAACAAAAAAATGAAACAGTCTAAATACATTACATTAATGCTTAATAAAAATGTCTCGAAATTGCAAATGTTGCCATAAGGGCTGATATCGTTAGAAAGATTGTTCAAATAGAAGCAGAAAGAGATGAAGCATTATTCTTCGTTAATTTGAATAGAATTCAAGGTACATTTCCTGCAATGAACTATTTTTAATATAGATGATGGGAAATCATGAGTTTAATGGGAAATGGTCAAGGTGTCATCCTTTCATGGGGGTCCTTTCATGAAAATATAAAAATATTTTTTCGGAAGGAGATATATCCCATCCTTTTTGTACTTTAAAAGCTGAAAGATGCTTTGGGAGGGAATTTTCCAGAATTTCCCAATTTTATTTTACCTTTTCTGTTCGTCGCAGCCCAAGTGATTAACACAGTTGGAAAGACTGTTTCAGTAGAAGAAGAAAAAGGTTTGAATTTTTATACCACGTTAACTACTGTTGAAGTTACAGATAATTTCCCCGAAATTAACGATTTTTTAATAAAAAGGGGGAGTGAAAATCGTTACTGAGTTTTGCGGGAAATGCTCAAGGGTATCAGCGTCGCACCCTGCAGTTTTGGATTCAGCACATCAAAATCTATAAGAAAACACACACACACACAAAAAACTTGGTTACCCAAAATGCAAGGTTATCGCTCTGCCACCTGACTGTGTTGTATGTTTTCATTTGAGAATAAGATATTAAAGTTTCAACATACCTCTACTATTTTACTTGCTGGTCCTTAAAGGACTGTTAAAATTTGTTTTGTAAATCGTTTACTTAATGAACGTGATAAATGCTTAGTATAACATTTAATGATATTGTTTGGTTTTGTGGTCGAAGAAATTAAATGTCGACTAGAAGCAGGGAATTCGTGTTACTATTCGCTTCAAAATCTCTTGTCGTCGCGAATTCTGTAGAGGAAGAATTTGAAGCTTAAATTTATATAAAACGATAATCATGCCTGTTCTTCTGTATAGTTGCGAAACATAGTCGCTTACTGTCAGGGAAGAACATAGACTGAAAGTATTTGAGAACAAGATCCTGAGAAGAATATTCGGACCCAACAGGAACGGGAATGGGGAATGGCAGAAACTTCATAACGAGGAACTACATAATTTATATGGTTTACCCAACATTGTTAGGGTCGTCAAGTCTAGGAGGCTTAAGTGTCCAGGTTATGTACCTAGAATGGAAAAAATAGAAACGCTTTCAAAGTCTTGACTGGAAGACCATCGAAAAACGACCATTAGAAAGACCTAGGTGCAGATGGGAGGACAATATTAAGATGGATCTCGCAAAGATAGGAATACAAAGCAGAAACTGGATGCAATTAGCTAAGGATAGAAGTCAGTGGATAGCTTTTGTGAACGCGGCATTGAACCTCCGGGTTCCATAGGCCGTAGAGTTAGTTATGGTGCAGTAATACCAAAATTAGATTCAAATGGAAAAATACGTTTCTTAGAGGGAATACCTGACATGAATAATTTTGAAAATTAATTATTAATAGTTGGTGATTTAATGTCAGAAACTAATAGCGATGTTGCTAATTTATTTACAAACTATGCACATCATAAATAGTTAATTGTAATATTTAATATTCGAAATTAATTTCCAACAGGAAACCATGCATGTGATATTAGTTTATATGAACATATTATAGTACTTAAACATCCTCGTTACAGGTTACAAATACAATATTTAGCTAGACAAATTATGCCCCTGTATAGTAAACAAATCGTAAATGTGTTCGAAGAAGTAACACGCGAGCCTCACACTTATTTATTATTTGACTAACACAGAAAAGAAACGATGCTTTGCGAATTCGTACAAATATTTTTCCCAATGAAATCATATGTGTACGCTAACGTAAGAGACATGCATACAGAAATTTTTGTTTAGACGGAATCAAGATATTGTAAGTCAAACAACACTACAACACGCTCAGTGCTCTGTGTAAATGCAAGAATACAAAACGAAAACAAATTTTACAAAATGCTTCTGGGGATTTAATAAGAACAATTTCTCAAGTAGCTAAAAACAATAAAAGGAAACATCCCTTTAAATTCTCATCAGAAGCAACGTTACGTAGACATAAAAAGATCTTACGTGCTCTATCTCTATAACGTACAGCATTAAAGAAGTAATTATTAGTACAAAAAGGTGAGGCGCTTCTATCATTAATCTTGGGACCACTTCTTGCAGCAGTAGGCAGTAGTATTTTTACTCGATAACTTAGTCAGAATTACGCAAAATGATTTTAGTTCCTGAAAATGCTGTACGTGGAATTCAATTCAATCTTAAATCCAAAGATTCACATCAGTCGCGCTTAGATGAAGAAATGAATAACATTTTAAAACGTCGTGATCTTAGTGTACAACAAAAGTGGAAATTATATCAAGCTTTGTATCGTTATTTACAGTATACTTCACCTTCATATAAACCTATTACTTTACCTGTCATTCAAGAAGAAGAAAAAGAAGACGAAAATTCCTCATCACCAACTTTCAGACATGATAAAATTACTTCTGTTTTATCATTTGTATCAGACATTTTACAATGAATACCGAAGACACTTCATAGGAAAACAGATCTATTACTAAAACAGTCCACAAATTCTGATAAAATTCAGTAGAATAAGTCTGGTATAGTACGTATTCATGGAAAAGCAATTCCACGTTCAAAAATTATAGATTTAGTAAATGATATTCGTACAAGAACATATTCAAGAAATTCTATAGGTGTTCATGAATTTAAAAATTTATTATAAGATCTTAATGTTTCTAAAGAATGTATATATACACATATTAGCACACGAGCATCAAAAGTGAATAATAGTAGTAGTAGACAACGTACTCGTAAAGTAAGAAAATCACCTAGCCCTGCAGTAGTAACTAATTTATTTAAACATTGCAAAGATTATATGTTAAAAATAACAAAAAATTATCAAAAATATATTATGATTATTCAAATCCTGATTCTTAAAAAGTATACAAACGCAACAACGTAAAAGAAAGTTATCTAAAAAGAAAACTGAGAAATGATTAGCTTCTTAAGATGTTTATATATTACATGCATAAGCTCGTGAAGTTTTTGAACGGTAAAAGCATTATGTTAGTGCAACAAATGAAATATTACAAATGGATTTACTATAAATAGTTATGCAAAATATTGCGAAGTATAATAATAATTTTAAATATATATTACTTTGTATTGATGTTTTTCATGTTATAAATATCGTGTTCCGTTAAAAACAAAGGAAGGTCCTGAAATTGTAAAAGCAATAACAAAAAATGTTGAAAATTTCAAGTTGTCTGTGTTTAAGGGGACAAACTACTAAATATTTTACTACTAGTATATTTATCAATACTACTTCTTAAATAATACTTGTATTTATTTTGTAATAAAGAGTACAAAATAAATAATTTTAAAGAAAAAGTAGAATTTAAATTTAAATATTATTTAAAAAGTAGTTAACAAAGAAGACAGACAGCATGATAAGTCATCAGTTGCCGTTGAGTTCATTTTTCTAGTTGCTGCAATAACCTAGATTTTTGGGTAATTCAAATTCTGGTCACACTGTAATTTCTATGGATGGCAACACTGAAAATTGTTCTGATTTATATTTTCGGGTGTAGAATAACATTATCTATTATTGAGGTAAGTTACATTTCGTTATCTCTTTTCATTTTTGAAAAACTGTTAAATGAAAAATTGTTAGCTTTCGAAAAATATTTAGTAGTTTGCCCCCTTAACGTACAAACAGATTTAGGCGGTGAATTTTATAATTGTGATATAAAACAATTGTTTAAAAAATATGAAATTAACCATTACAGTGTTCATTCCGCAATTAAATGTGCTTTAGCAGAACGGTTCTTACGTACATTAAAAGAAAAATTTTATCGTTATTTTACCGCAAAGAACTCTTATCGTTATATTAATGCATTAAATCAAATTGTAAATAATTATAACCATTCATATTATTGAACTATTAAAATGGCACCTGCACAAGTAAATGATTCTAAAGTGAATCAAGTGTAGAAATATTATACGGAAATATAATGAATAGAAAGAATATAACTTGTAACTGTAGTCCAGATGATTATGTTCGTGTTAGTAAGTATAAATATATTAGAAAAACTATATTTACCTAAATGATCATAATAAATATTTATTGTTGTTAAATGAGTTAACATTTATAGGATCCTTTCACTTATAAATTAAGATAGTAATGGTGAAGAAATTAAAATAATATTTTATGCACAAAAAATACAAAAAGTAATTATAAATTCAAATAAAACATTTGTAATTGAAAAAGGATTGAAATATGAAAATGGGTTGATGTATGTAAAATGTTTGGGATATCCATCAAGTATGAATTCTTGGATTAGACCTGATGGTATCCAGAATGCAAAATGAATTTGAACTTTACACACGACTTTTACGTTACTCTTCCTTCAAATGCATGTAGCAACATTTTTGATAATAATACTACAGCATCATTTCGAGTTAAATTAGCAGATCCTATTGATTTAAGTGATGGGGAATGGGGTGTTGCATTAACACAAATTAATACTCCGTGGAGTTTTTATAATGTTGGTGAAAATGAAGAAATTATAATTACTATTGTTACCGATGAGGAAGTTGAACGCTATCATATTCAAGTTATACTAGGATATTATTCATCGATTGAATCTATTCTACAGTTGATTCCTGAAAATTTTCTTATGTTACATTATTTACAAAAAAATCAAATTATTATTAAGCATTCCTTAAAACTAGATCAATGTATGAATGGTTTACACTAGGATTAAAGCATATTTTTGATTTACTAATGAAGGTTGATATTAAAAATGTTGTAACCTCTAAAGTTATATGTTGGTTTAATATTAACACGTGGAAAATTTCCATGTGATTTAGATTATAATATTCCCAATACAATTAATGTATGCGTTGATATTGTGAGACAACAATATAGCACCATTAGTTCGAAAACTTAGTATATATAATGTACAACATAGTCATGTAAGATCATTTGTGTTTCACACACCGCATTATGGTAAAGTTAAACAATATTTTAATACAACAGAAGTAAACTTAAAAGGTATACACTGTTTAAAATTACAATTCCGTTGTGGAACTTCAATCCTAAAACTTCGCTTTAGACGAAAAAGATTTCTGAAAGTATTGGTGATAGTTTTTACATTAAATTAGTTTCAAACGCTAGTACACATGTGTATCCTACAAATAATCCAACACATTTTATTACTAAATTAAACATAATATTCATTTATCAGGGTCTGATTGGCATGTAGGATAAAGTGAAGCACATATTCCATTAATATGTTATAATGTTACCGACGGCGAAAATGTTACATGGTACAAATTTGCAAATGCAGATCCTATGAAAAGTAAAATTATTGTTGGATATTATCCATCCATTCATCATTTACTAGAAGAATTAAACGCAATATCAAGTTTTATGATTTACTTTTTCAAATATTGTACATGTTGAATGTGATGAACGTCTAGAATCAGTTACATTGTGTCCTACATTAGCTTTAAAATTAGGTTTTTCTGAAAGATCGGATCTTGTTAAAGAACCTCGTGGATTCAAACAACGTGGATACGTACATAAAAATATGCAGGATGAATAAATTCCCCGGTTTCTCCAGGAATAACAAATTCAATAGGTCCTTCTGCTGTTATTGTAGAAATAGGACGATATTCAGCATTTGTAGTTGCTTCAATAGCTGTTTGTGTCATTGGTATATAAAAACAATTTCATTGGTACAAAATTCAAAACTATTTGAATTTAGGAGCGCCATTATGATAAGATGTCGTGTATATGTTTACGTTTTGTTGGTGGTCGAGGCTTTACAACTGCAGGAGCCTTCCTCTTGCCGTTACCAGTTAGCAACTGCCCGACTTTATTAATAGCTTTTGTCTTTAACCTATCACCAGCTTCTTTTACACGCGACGAACAGATTCTTTAAATGGTCGATTTTCTAATACATCGCTCGCAACTTGTATACCGGTTTGTAATGCCTGACACCCTACAGGTCTTACACCTTATTTAAGAAATGATAAAGCAAAACAAAATAATACTTTAAAGAAATTACCTCGTGGATACGTATATAACGGAAATCCACATCAAATTTTTATTTATACAGATATTATACAATATCAGTTTTTAGCTGATACAAAAGCACCATTATTACGTATAGCAACAATCTCTGATAGTAAATACGGAAAAGTTCAACAAGTACCTTTGCAGATATGCATTATATGCCAGTTGCAAAATTTTTTGTAACACTATCGAAATACTATCAAAACATCATGGAGGGCGAAATTTGCCATTTCGATCTAGGACACTGACCGTAAAACTACATTCTAAACGTTCTGCTGCATCTGCTAAATATAAATAAAGATAAGAACAAGATGTGTTGCTTATCATCGTGGACGTGGAATACCATATTATTCAGGACTTGTATATCAAAGGATAAATGGGATAGGTAATTTCTTTAAAGTATTATTTTGTTTTGCTTTATCATTTCTTAAATAAGGTAGAAAACCTGTATGGCGTCAGTCATTACAAACCGGTGTACAATTTGCGGGCGATGTATTAGAAAATCGACCATTTAAAGAATTTGTTCGTGCGCGTGTAAAAGAAGCTGGTGATAGGTTAAAGACAAAAGCTATTAATAAAGTCGGGCAGTTGCTAACTGGTAACGGCAAGAGGAAGGCTCCTGCAATTGTAAAGCCTCGACCACCAACAAAACGTAAACATATACACGACATCTTATCATAATGGCGCTCCTAAATTCAAATAGTTTTGAATTTTGTACCAATGAAATTGTTTTTATATACCAATGACACAAACAGCTATTGAAGCAACTACAAATGCTGAATATCGTCCTATTTCTACAATAACCGCAGAAGGACCTATTGAATTTGTTATTCCTGGAGAAACCGGGGAATTTATTCATCCTGCATATTTTTATGTACGTTGTAAAATTACAAAAACTGATGGTACAACACTAACTCAAAATGATACTGTTGCACCTGTAAATAATTTGTTACAACCACTATTTAGTCAAATTGATATTTGTTAAATGATAAATTAATACTTCTTCATCAGGATTTTATCCTTATCGTGCATACATTGAAACATTATTAAATTTTTCTTATGATGCTTCTGAAACAGATTTCACATGTCCACGTGGAGTAAAGATACTGCAAAACATTTTAATCAATTAGATAATACAAATGGTGGTTTTCAAAAACGTGCTAATAAGGTGAAAAATAGTAAATCTTTTGAGATATATGGACGTCTTTATACTGATATTGTAAGTTTAGATTGTATGCTTCCTAACAAAATAAGTTTACGTATAAAATTACACCGTAGTAAAGATAATTTTGGCTTAATGTCTCCTGAAAATACAAGTTATAAAATTTCACTTGAGGAAGTTATTCTTCATGTACGACGCATCGATGAAGCTGCAGATCTAGCTATGCAATTAAATACACAAATGGATTCGGAAACGGGCAAGTTACCTCTGACAAGAGTGGAGACAAGATCTTATATTATACCTGCACAAGTAAAATCTTACAACATTGATAATTTCTTCTTGGGTATTGTTCCTAAAAGCCTGGTTATTGGTTTCATCTCCAACACAGCCTTCAATGGGAAATCACATTTTAATCCCTACGAATTTCGAAACCTTAACGTTAACAAACTGCAATTACAAGTGGGCTCAGAATCACTTCCTCCCATCCCCCTACTGATTTTAACAATGATTTATACCTTCTAAGTTTCTATACTTTGATTTCAGGTACTGGTATATATTATCAAAATTATTCACATACTGTTACTCTTGATGAATATCTAAACGGATATGCTCTATATGATTTTATTTTCTCTCCAACAGGAACTATATATGACTAAACATGGGATGTAGTACGCGATTCCCCTGCAAGAATAAAAGAAAGAATATTTTAACTTTATTTGATGGTCTGATACTTTGACTTTATAGAGAGGAGTCAAAATAAGTGTTACAAGCTAATATCTCGCGAACTATATGTCAAATAAGAAAAATATTATTAGTCAATGTACAATAGAGGGGCATAAAAACGAGTCAAACACGAAGTCCCCCGACTCGATTTTGGAAGGTGAGTCATTTACGTGAAATGTTCAAATGGGAACATAGCTCGAATAATATGTCGTTCGAAAGGGCTTGTAAAATTGAACAATTTTTGAAGGAAACACTTTTTTGTTATGAGGCAACCTTTTCAAGATGGCCCCCAAGAAGGATCTTATATCAGCTAAAATTTCAGGTACTTTAAATCAGAAACGACTGAGTAGAAAACGTTGGAAAAATGAAAAAGGAAAAGCCATAGGCAACGTGGAATGGCAAGTGTTCAAATGTAATATTACACGCCAATATCCAGCGAACTATGCACCAAATAAGAAGAGTGTTTAGAGAGAATGTACGATACAGACGGCCAAAAATATAAGTTAAACACGATTACCCCACGTCCCCATTTTGGAGGAGAAGTGTACGTGCAATTTTAAAATGCAACATAAGGCGAGTGATACCTTCTTTGTTGGATCGTTAAATACCAAATAGCTTAGTACAAAATTAAGAGCTCGTGATTGACCCATTTTTAGATCTCTGTGTATTGTACAGTTCGCGGCATAGAAATTGTTACAAAAATTAAAATAACAAATAGTCCAAATTAATAACAAACCCTTGCCCCGTTTTCTTATGCATCCAGAAATACATGTCTCAATCGATTATTTTTTTCTAGTATTCAAAAGAACTCCTCCCCCTCTCCATATCTCCTTGTCTAAAGCAGTGAGTGGACATCGTTCACTCTTTCCATTCAGCTTGAAAAGAAACAAGAATCAAATTTGCAACGTTAAAACTTTAAAACAGCATTTTCCATTCGTCTGTTCTGAAATATTTTTAAGAGCCTAAATTTAAAAAAAGTCACACAATGTACCCAGAGCTTCATAAAGATCTTTAGTTTCATTCTTTCCCTTCTTTAAAAACTGCAATCTACTAAGATTTTCCCTAAGAAATCTATGGAAATTGGCAATACCGCCAGTAGGTTTTTTGGTTCCTAAAGTCCGGAATGCGCGCACAGGGTTCTACAATATCTACTGACAGAAATGAGTATTATTCAATGATTCCTTTCATTTCATTTCAATAATTGCAAGCAAATGTTCCAGGGAATTACTTGGGCAGGACAGGAGGGTGTAATTCCCCCTCCTTTGAGTTTCATAAATACGTATTGTTTGATCAAATGTATAGTAATACACTAATAAAAAAATGAAAATCTTATATCGACGGTGAAACCCCTCCACAATTAAAATCTAAAAGACACTGCTATTAGCAAAAAACCTATAGAATTACGATAGCATATTGCTAAATTACTTACATCAGGTTTCAAGAAGCGAAGGTTCGATCTCAAGCCATATGAGTTCCTGGGCGACATTGAGAGAGAGGGAGAGAGACAGAGAGATTCAAGTATGGAAACAGAGACTGATGATTTTTATACACAGATTTAGAATTGTGGAAAAATGATCGGACCTCATTCGAATTATGACGAAAATTGTGATTTTGTGAAACAGAGGAAGGGCGAGGATCACATTAGGTAGTTGTCAAATTAAGTTAGAGATCTCTTTTCAGAGCATTAGATGATTAGGAAGGAGAGAAAGATATTGAGAACTGATGAATTAACAATTTAAAAAATCTGTAACTTCCGCGGACGGTTTCGACCCACGAACCTTGTACTTATCGATCAATAACTTTACTCTTTCTGCTACGTAGAACTCTATGTATTCGTTACATACGTTTCCTTTAGCTACGTTGAAAGATAACTTAATAGGATACTTAGTAAGTTGATACGGTGGATGCGCCATTTTGATAGGACTTAAACCTCTTGTAAGTTAGTTACAATACGCCTTATGCAGAGTCATTTTGACGTATGATTAGTTGCGTACTGAAACCCAGACTACTGCAGGAAACATATGTTAGTCGAACTCTTTAGTATGGCTCTAATCATGCATCAAAACTACTCTGCATAAGGCCCAATGTATCGTGGCAGATATAAATCGTTGATCAGGTAAAGGCGACTGCTTTGAAACGAATGCGGAGTACGAGAAATAAATTAGTCATATTTGTGGTTCATGTGGGAAAGAAACGAACTTGTGAACCAAAGGTTTAAGAACAATTCAAGTTATTAATATAAACTTTGCCGAAGATTATTCAATTATATCATCATTAAAAAAATACGAAGCACGTTCTGGAAGGAAGAAATATAACTTTGCGAGCGGAGGCAACGAAACCTAAAGTAACGAGACTAAAGACGAATCATATACCGCGCGGTGATCATGATTCAATGGTTAAGGCGCTGGATCAATAATCCCGAGGTTCGTGGATCAAATCACGATCGGGCATTTTTTTAGTTTAGGATTTTTGATGGCGCTTGATCGATGATGACACACGTTTTACTACATTCAGATATTTGAATACTCGGATGTTTCAATACTTGAACTAACAAATCTTCATGAATAATAATAGTATTAATTATAAACTAATAATATTTATTATTATCTCGTAGAAGATTAAAAGCTAGGAGCTAATTATCGTTCAGCTCATACCATTACAAGCAGAAACGTGACATTTGGCAAGAATATTTTGGTTTTATTTTCGTTGCAGACGAGAAGAGGAATTTTTCATTCTTTTCTATAACAAAGAAAAAGATGAGAATTAACATTTTACATTCGATACGGGACAAGGCTAACTCAAATTATCGTCTGACTTTGGATATGAGAATCGAGTCGAGACTAAAAGTATCGTACACATTTTTCGTTTTATCTCGATTCTCGAAATACTGTATGTTCATTTCTTAAGTAACAATTACTCTGTAGACTAAATATTATAGGTGTTTTGTTACTTTGTATTTGAGAGCTCATTGAATTGTGGTCTGTGTATATATTTTTGTAGAAAGTCTTTTATAATTACCTCTGCATATCGTAAAAATTAGTTTGTTATATGCCGTAATGTTGAGTTATATTCAGTTATTTTTATTACATTTGTTTCAATTAAAACATACAGTAGAATACTTTCTACATGAAACTTTAGTGGAAAGCTTTTGTTTAAAATTTGGGTAGTTCCAGAAGCGTGTTTTGCAGGTGTGGAACCTCCTCTCCGAAATTTCTACTTTTAAGTAAGTTTTACCAAATTTAGGACAACTTTAAAATTTATTATTATTATTATTATTATTATTATTATTATTATTATTATTATTATTATTACTTAAGTGTTATTTATTTAATAGTTCACCCTGTTCCACCCAGCTCCCGCCTAGTGGGAGTAGATAGATAATGGGGATTCTGCAGACAAATTCATTATTAGCCCATTTTAACTATATGTCACCCTATCATCTCTAATAACTTCTAATCTACCCCCTAATAATTTGCAGCGCACCCCCTATCCCAAATAACTTCTATCACATCTCAAATAACTTCTATCTTACTCGTAATAACTTCTAATGCATTCTATTACTAAATCTAGTTACAAAAAATCATTAAATCTGGTTATAAAAATCACTAAATCAAGTTACAAAAACAAAAAATCACTAAATCTAGTTATAAAAATCACTAAATTTAGTAAAATAAAATTACAAAACACTTTTATGATTTTACCATAAAAGTTAACTAAATTCTACATAATTACATAATACTTACAAATTAGTATATTGATTGTTACAAGTTCGGATACTGGTAATGGAATCGTCTGCTAACCTCGTTCTCTATAGAAAACAATGACTTCTTAAACTCTGTCCACTGATCATAATTCAAGCTGAATAGACAGCCGTTAATATCAAAAACAACTTGAACTTCGGTTTGCACATTTTTCACAATTACAATAAAGTTATTAGTAAGTATAAATTTCTTTTGAGGATCCATTCTATTCACTCCATTTTTTACTTCTGACAACATATTTTTGATCATTTTTTGGATTCACAAAACCGATCATCATTTGAAATTTACATACAAAACTCAACAATTGAATAATTATCTTTTAAACCAGTGTATTTGATTTTTATTCCATCTTTAACGATCTCATCAATCATTTTATCTGTTAAGTGTTTTGTAAATCTAGGTGGAAGAAATACCTTAAACTCCTCACATTCAACTAAAATGCTCTTTCCAAACTTAGTTTTAATCTTTTCCATTTTCTCAATCTTATATTCTGTATTTAATTCTAATTCTCTTAATCCAATAACCTGTTTTTGTTCAAGACTTCTAAGTTTATTTAAAAGTTCAATATGACTCGCCATCGTATTTATTATATTAAAACTTTTTAAAAATCAGTTTCTAATAGCCTCGAATTTCGTTAAGTATGTCATTGATTCTGTTAACAATATATTTTACATTTTCATCTGTTAATTCACCATTCATGAGCTTAATTACATTAAGCTCATCTTTAAACATCCCAATTCGATTCACCATATTTTTATAATATTCTTTCTTTGAAGCTATATTAAACCGTGTTGATAGACCAGTGATAACAGCAGAAGCCGAAGGAAATGCAGTTGTAATAATTGAATACACTGTAACAGGAATAAACACATTGATGAACCCTGTAGAAGCTGATAATAGAATTGATAACGTAATAAGAGTAGTATAAACACATTTTATTTTCTTGAACTTCCTTTTGTTTTTCATTAATAACTTCTCAAGATTTAATATGGTATCTTCAATTAACACAATTAAATTCTCACGTGGAATGTTATCTGGAATAGTCATTTTATTAAATAAGTTTTTATGATATTGTCATAAAAACCTTACAAACTAAACAAATCTAATAAACATATAATTGATTTATATCTTCTCAATTATTTTTTTCTTTCTCAACATCATACTCTAAATTTTTCTTACCAATCATAACAACATAGCAAATTGTTTTATCTGGTACATCGCTTTCAAAATTAACAGTCAGTTTCAAATTAGTTCTATCACTTACAGTTACTGATTTATGCTTGCTTGTGTTAATTACGAACATCGGCCTATTTTCTAAAAATTCCTTAGGATAATAAAACATCTCAGTATTTCCAATTGTAGCTCGCTTATATACCGTATACATTTCATAAACTTTCAAATATTTATGTTTTGCAAAATCTAAGTTTAAAGATTCTAATGGGAAAGATTCATTTCTAGAATTACGAAAATGGATATTCTGAACTTTACAATGATCAAAATAGCTTGAATCTCTTTCTTGATTATCATTTCTATCAGTTTGGAAAAAGGCAATCACAAAATTAGGCATATCAAATTCACTTGAGTTAAATTGTGTGGTTAAATCGAATTCTAAGTACTTTCCACTAACTGATTTCTGTAAACATTGATACGTGTTAAATGAAATAGGAATCTTACTTTCTTTTAACATATTAGATCTTAACAAGGTGGCATAGTTAGGTTCATAATTAACAATAGGCATTCTTAACTCCATATTTGTAATCTTTATATTACCTGGATGTGGTTGATCATTCTCATATGTTCCATCCTGCTTTTTTGTTTTCCAAATAGCAAATGCGTTATCATCAGAACCACTTCTTTTAAATGTATATTTCAAACCTCCTTTCCACATAATATCTTTAAAATCTGAACAAAATCCTGGTAAAAGTCTGAGCAAAAACAAAATTTCTCCATCTGTTCTTGCCCACGTAATTCCTTCCCATCCACATTCATCATAGTGATTTGCCTCTGGTTTTGAAATCGTACATGTGTTTACAGCTGTTGAAGTTAAACCAGGATAATCTATAATATCTAATATCTGTCCATGCTTACTAACTTGAATTTGAGAAAACAAATGTGGGAAGAAATTATTAATAAGTCTAATATTTTGACCAGTAGTATATTCTCCATCAGCATCTCTACCTCTAATTTCAAAAGTTACATAAATATCAGCATAATAAGGATGTATGAAGCCATCACCCACGTCAATATCGAATTCAATAGACCTGTTTGTCTTATTTAAATTCTCGATTGTTTTTTGATTAGGTTTAAAGGATTGTAACTCATATGATTCTATCTTATCCATATTTATTATAAAAATATTTATAATCGTTTTATGAATTAAGCCCATAAAAACTTAAATATAACTTTTCCAAATATCCTTATTCCTATTCACCTGACTAATAATTTCTGAAAAAATATAACCATCTGTAAACATTTTTAACACTGTAATGCATAAATGTCCACAAATTACCTCGTTAAAATGTTGTATACGACTGCTATTGTACTCTATATTATGACCAAGATATTTTACGAGTGTTTTTGTTGGATTACCTCCAAATGAATCAAACACATACTTTCTATTTCCTTTTTTCCAATAACAAATCCAATGCGTTCCTATATTCTTAGACGTATCAAAATTAACAATACCACACTCATTCTTCCTTGGTTGTTTAGGCAATTCATCACTCATAAATACACCTCTAAAGTTTCTTATCTTAAGTTTTTTAACAAGTTGTATTAGGTCTAAATTACTTAAAGGTTTAATTTCTTCTTTTTCTTTACTGTTTTGGAGTTTACGTTTTTTGAAAGCTTACCACCTTGTTTTTCTTCCATTGCTAAGTTATGTCGCTTTTGTTCCTCTAATTCCATGTTATTCTTTTTGCATCATCTACAGTCTTAGCAATAGCAGCCGCACCTCCAGCAACAGAACCTAGAGCACATATTAAAGCTAAAATCGTTGGAATAGTAAATATAAAACCACCATAATGAACTTTATTATCATTTGCCTTCATTTCTTTGTTTATTTTCTTAAGTTGTGGTATAGAAAGAGATAGAGACATACATTGTCCTTTACTTAGTTTTGCTTCCTTTTGTTTGAGCTGTTTGTTAGTTAAAATGTGATCTATATTTAATTGTTTAAGTTCCTGATTAGGAATCGTAAATGTAAAACCTTTTAACTGCATATTTATTATATAATTAAAAGCTTTTTATGAAAAAATTCCATAAAAATTCCATATAAACCTAAATCTAAAAAATACTTATAAACCTAAACCAAATCTTACTTTCATTACTTATAAACCTAAACCAAATCTTACTTTTGTATTCATCACTAAAGCAGTTCCAAGAGCAGGTAGTTTTTCAGTTATTAAATTAGCATCTTTATCAAAAACTCTTTCCCAAGCTTTATTTTCTAATTCCTTATCTGCAATATGACTTGATTCTGTATTTTTATTATCCCTATAGTATGTATCATGTTCTTTACAAGCCTCATCTAATTTGTTAATACCTTCATCACCTCTTTCTAATCTTTCTTGAAGTTTTGTACCCGGACCGCAAAATCTAAATCCTGGAATATGCAACTCAAATGGAAGTTTATTAATCAAATCATTTACTAATCCTTTTCCATACTTTTCACTATTCCAAAATTTTGGTGGCAGCGTATTCAATATCTTAATCAAATAACCTATATCTTTTGGATTATTAGGTATAAATTGTGCAAGTTTAGAATTAATCATATCCACTATGCCTACTTTCTCATTATAAAAGTTATCATTTCCAGATTTTTCTTCCCCATCAATAACAATCAAACGATCAATCAGTTTTCTCACATCATCCATCCATATGTATTCTTTTGATAATTCGTTATATACCTTTATTCCTTCTCCAGATTTTGGTGTATTTTTTGAAGGTGTTGTTGGTTTTATATATTCATCCCAAATAGGTTTGATAATTTCTTTATATTTTTTACCTTTACTAGATTTTTGTTTTCTTGTACTTGGATCATTATTATGAAATGCAACACTACAATCAATTACTATTTGTTTATATTTTTCTAGATCATCATCATTATAATTTGTTGGATTATGTTTTGTCAATAATTCCCATAAACCTTCTGTTCCTGTATAATGTCGATTATTAATAACTAAATCATCACCATGAATTTTAACTTCCGCATTTCCTATCATATGTATAATTTTCCCATCTTCATCATATGGTTGTATTCCAAAACTTTTATCATCTCTAGTTGCATAATATCTTGAGGCAATATTACCAAAATGAGTTGTTGCTAAAGATTCTATTCCTTCTACTCTATATTAAATTTGTTTTTTCATTTGTTTTATTTCTTCTGTTATAGGCGTATCACTTTCATTTATAGGACTATCATACATAGGTGGTGTTTCTAATAAGCTTGAATCCACTCTCGCACTTTTACGTACAACTGGAACTAACTCTTGAATTAGATTTTTATTTTCTTCTGCTACTTTTGATATATCTTGCCCTAAATCTTTAATTGCATCAATAACAGGCTGATCTTGTTCTTTAATTTTTTCATACTTACTTCGATTACTTTGTTTAATTTCCTTAAATCTTTTAATAAGTTCTTCTTTTAACTTAATATACTTCTTAGCTTTATTAACATCCATTTATTATATAAAGAAAAAAATAAAAACATAACATAACATAACATAACATAACATAACATAACATATACGTTCACCTGCATTCATATACGTTTAGTTTACACTTTTAGAAATTCTTTAATTTTATTTCTATATTTACCATTATTCACCTTCCTAGTCATATCTATTGTTAAGAAACCATGTTCTTCACTCCAACACTTGCTACATAATAATTGTAATTTCTCAAACGACATATCAGATGCAACAAATTCATCATATATGTGTTTTAAATTTACATTGTCCTGTCTAAATATACAAAGAAAGTTTAAGTTGTCCCGAATTAATTGTTTTGGCACTTTAGAATATGTTTGTCCAAGATAGAAACAGTTCAAACCCTTATGACGACCTCGAGTAAAATATTCTCTAACGTGATTTTGTTCTTCTAATATGAAATCATCAAATACTACCACAGAATAGTCCTCACATTCATCTAATGGAATAATCTCTTCATTGTTTCCTTTTATTATTGCTATTGTGTCTTTAATATTACGTTCAATATCTCGAAAAAGTTGTATTAAGTGTTGGTATTTAGGTTGATTTAAACTTTTAGAATAGATATAAACATTTGCATATTTTAACCATTTAGGTGCCAACAAAAAATTATCAATCATTAACGTCGTTTTACCACAACCACTAGGCCCAACTATTAAACATCTTATATCATCAGGTAACAACTCACCATTCCTCTTTCTCTTCGCCGTTTCTTCTGTTAACCTTACTTTAATATCCCAATTATCCATATTAGTTATTTATTATATAATAAATGAAGGTATTTAATTTAAATGGTTATTCATCTGTATTAAACATGTCATTGCATTACCCATTTGAAAACGATTTAGAAGTAGCTCTTGCAGGATTTTACACAACATACTTAACTCCAAACATTACAGAAAAGAACAACAAATTAACATTTTGTAATAGTAACTCAAAATTTACAAAACAACTCATAATTCAGCCTGGTCAATATAGTTTACAAGAATTAGAAGAATATATTAAATCAAACCTTCCATAT
This sequence comes from Thermobia domestica, assembly GCF_964235325.1. Taxonomy (NCBI): domain Eukaryota; kingdom Metazoa; phylum Arthropoda; class Insecta; order Zygentoma; family Lepismatidae; genus Thermobia; species Thermobia domestica. The sequence continues at coordinate 153,880,951 of NC_137471.1, forward strand.
ACCAACGATCCTTTTAAAAATATTCAATTTACTGAGGATAGAAGGAAAAATAGACTTAAAATATTTAGCCAACAATGTGATATAACCTTAGATACCATTAATACTGTATTATGTTTTAGTGAAAAGAACTTTGCTGAAAAGATAGAACATGTTGGAGATAAGGTGCCAAGGTTTCATCCGTTTGATACTATAAATATTCACTGTGATTTAGCAGAAGGAATGATTTTAATACACAATTATACAACACACAACGAAACAGACTTAATTGCAACATTTAGAACAAATGCAGAGTTTAGAGAACCAATTATATATGAACCTAATGAAAAGATATTTTTCCCAATACATCACAATAAATTTAATAATTTCAAAGTTTCAATTAAAGATGAGAATGATTTGAATGAGCGATTTGATTGATTTTGGTGGAGCTCGTATAACTGTTTTACTTGCTGTTAAATAACTCAAATTATTATATAATAAATATGGATATTTTTGGTAATATTAAAAGTAACTTAAGTGATATTAGTGAAGAGCAGTTAAGGAATTTAGATAATGTTGTTAAGAATGAAGAATTTGAAAAATATAAAAGAGACACATGAAAATTTAATGAGTCGTACAAATTTTAAATCTGAACTAAATAAAATTTTCACAACAAATTATAGATCGTGGATTGATTTTACACAAAAAAGATTAGTTAATATAACTAATGGTATTGATCAACAAGATGCTATTACGTTAAACCAGCTCGAGTTAGTGAAAAGCGATATTAACAACCAATTAGAAAGTGATAGAAACAAATTTGAAGATGTATTAAAATCATTACAAGACACACATATAAAGAAAGATGATAATGAGGTTTTAAAAGGTGAATATATGAAAGAATTTAAAAAGACCAATAATAATGTTACTATTCTATTTAAAGCAAAAGTTCCTGTTTTAGAATTTAATCATTATAAGTCAGAAATATCATCCCCGATAAATACACTTACAACAAAACAAGATTTCCAAATGATGAAAAAGGAAACTTTTAATCTAATTATGCAAAATGAAACTATAAATTTATTATATCGATTGAGAACTAGAAATGTTCCAAATCCAATCTTCAGAATATTTAATTTATCTAATGATTATGAGTTTCTCTACAATGGAAAAATAATGCATATGGAATTAAGTTTGGATAGATACTTTTTAGATATATTTTTGAACAATACTTTAGTGGTAAATTTACCATTAAACATTAAAAAGGGTGATAAAATTATGTTTCAAGCACAAAAAATTCAGCTATGGAAGAAGGAAAATTATTGGAAGTTATTATGTATATAGAAAGAGAACCTTAATTATTTTCTTTTAATAAATAATGATGTATTGTGTGAAGTGTAAGAAATCAACAGATACAAAAATAGATAACATTAGAATAGAACAGACAAAGATTGGGAGATATGTTAAGAAAGGTATATGTGTTGTATGTGGTACTAATAAATCCCAATTCATTAAAAAGAGCGATTGACTATATGAAGGTGAAGGTATTAGAGAAGATATTATAGAAGAAATTCATAAACCATCTAGAAAAAATTATCCTAGGTTAAGTGTTTTTGTTAAAGGTATAGATGATTTATGGCAAGCGGATCTTGTGGAAATGGATAGTGGTGTGTTAAAAGGTGTTTAAAAATTAAATAAAGGGTATAAGTATTTGCTAACGATTATAGATGTGTTTTCAAAATATGCATTTGCTGTTCCTGTTAAAGATAAGAGTGGTAAGAATGTTACAGAAGCATTTGAATCAGTGTTAAAAGTAAGAAAACCTATTAATTTACAAACTGATCAAGGTAAAGAGTTTTATAATAAAGAATTTGAAGATTTGATGGGAAAAAACAATATCAATCATTACTCAACATATAGTGGTAAAAAAGCTTCTGTTGTTGAAAGGTTTAACAAAACACTTAAACAAAATATGTGGAAAAAATTTACTGTTCAAGGTAATTATAAATGTTTAAAAACATTGCAAGGTTTGGTTGATGAATATAATAAGAAAGTACATAGAACAATTGGCATGAAACCTGTAGAAGTGAATAAGAAAAATGAGCATGTGATATTGAAAAAAGTATATAAGAAAGAATATAAGTCTGTTAAATTAAAGTATAAGATTGGTGATTATGTTCGTACAAGTAAAATTAAAGGTTTGTTTGAGAAAGGTTATACACCAAATTGGTCAACAGAAGTGTTTGTTATTAATGAGGTTATACCATCTAATCCACCAACATATAAAATTAAAGATTTAAACAATTAAGAAGTTAGAGGAAGATTTTGTGAACCAGAATTATTGAAAACTAAATATAAGGATGAGTATTTGGTTGAAAAAATAATTGAGAAAGAAAGGTAATAAAGTGTTTGTTAAATGGTTAGGGTTTGATAATTCACATAATAGTTGGATAGATAAGAGTAATGTAATATTATAAATGTTATATTTTATGATTATTTCATAAAAGGTATAAATAGTTTATTAAATCGTTAGGGTTTAATAATTTGCATAATAATTAAATAAATAAAAGTAATATAATATTATAAATGTTATCTTTTATGATTTTTTCATAAAAGGTATAAATTGTTTATTAAATTGTTAGGGTTTGTTAAATGGTTAGGATTTAATAATTTGTATAATAATTAAATAAATAAAAGTAATATAATATTATAAATGTTATTTCATAAAAGGTATAAACTGTTTATTAAATGGTTATGGTTTAATAATTTGCATAATAAGTAATATAATATTATAAATTTTATCTTTTATGGTTATTTCATAAAAGGTAATAAAGTGTTTATTAAATGGTTAGGATTTAATAATTTGTATAATAATTAAATAAAAAAATTAATATAATATTATAAATGTTATTTCATAAAAGGTATAAATTGCTTATTAAATGGTTAGTGTTTATTAAATGGTTAGGATTTAATAATTTGTATAATAATTAAATAAATAAAAGTAATATAATATTATAAATGTTATTTCATAAAAGGTATAAATTGCTTATTAAATGGTTAGTGTTTATTAAATGGTTAGGATTTAATAATTCGTATAATAATTAAATAATTAAAAGTAATATAATATTATAAATGTTATTTCATAAAAGGTATAAATTGTTTATTAAATGGTTAGGGTTTATTAAATGGTTAGGATTTAATAATTTACATAATATATAAATAAATAAAAGTAATATAATATTATAAATTTTTGAAATTTATAATATAATAAAAGGAAATGAGGGAGATGTCGATTACAAAACTAAAACTAATATGTAAAGTCAAGAAAATCCGTAATTATAGTTCTTTAAATAAGAGTGAATTAATCAAAAAAATCGAACAATATCAAAATGAACCAGATGAATTAAAAGTTATATACACAATGAAAGTTGATGAACTAAAAAACCGTTGTAAAAGGAAAGGAATAAAAGGTTATTCTAAATTAAGAAAGGCTGAACTTATTCACCGCATTAAAAAATATGAAGATGAACAAAACAGATCACAAATTAGAAACATATTTCCATTTAAACAAGATGTTTTTGAAGAATCGAAACCACAACGAATACCAATTAAAGTAGAAACAAACGAAACAGCAATACAGAAACGATTACAAACTATCACAATTGAAAACATAGGAGGATATAAAGATCCAGTGAAGTTTTTAAATATAAGTGGGAAAGTAGTTATTAACAAAATCAAGGAAGAATTAAAGCACCACCCATTAAAAGTCATCCTTGTATTCATTTGTGATTATATTAAAGATAAAGAAGTACAAGAACGCAATTTTAAAACTATGAATGAAAGAATATTACAATCAACTGACTTAGATGAATATATAACCTATGCTAAACAAAAACTATGTAGAGAGATGGAGGAATTTCAAGGTAGAGGATCAGGATGGACATTGCACCAAATTAAACATTTAGAAATCAGACTAAATAAATATGTGCCATTACGAGCTTCTTCCTACATTGACCTTCCTAAACCAATTAAAGATAAGAAAGCAGTAATCAATATTAAAAATCAAGATAATAAATGTTTCTTATATTCAATTGCAAGTTATTTAAAACCTATTGATAGATGTTCTCAATATCAACGACCTTCACACTATACAGAAATTGTGAATGAGTTACAAGATAAATATTGTAATAGTATTGAATTTCCTGTACAATTAAAAGATATAGTAAAGTTTGAAACGAGAAGTAACATATCAATTAACGTGTATAGTTATGATGATGAATATAATATATACCCACTTCAAATCACAAAAAATAAGCAGGACAAGCACCTTCATTTATTATATGTAAAAGATGAAAATAATAGTCATTTTTGTTGGATAAAGGATTTATCGAGATTAATAAGAAGTCAAGTAACAAAACATAAGGAAAAATTGTACTTTTGTGATAGATGCTTGGTAAGTCATTTTAGAAATGAGGAGCAATTACAACAACATGAACTATATTGTAAGGAGCATGAATCTGTTAGAATAGAACTTCCAAAACCATATGACAATCAAATACAGTTCCAAAATTATAATAGATCATTTAGAGTACCATTTGCGATATATGCCGATTTTGAATGTTTATGTAAAATGGAAGTAGAGCATAATTGTTCTAAAACTGTGAAGTATCAAAAGCATTTACCAATGAGTTTCTGTTATTATATTAAATACTCAAATGGTGTGTATAAAAGTCCTGTTAGTTATATTGGTTTAGATGCTGCAAAGGTGTTTGTGGAGAAGTTAAAACAAGAAGCAATAGAAATAAAGAAAATATATAACAAAAGAGTTGAAATGAATGGTCTAACTAAAGATGAAGAAAATAGATATAATAATTCCAATAGTTGTCATATATATGAGAGAAACTTGAATGATTTACCACCAGCAATTGAAAAACAAATAAATATATTAAATAAGAAAATACAATTCGCTAAAGATAATGATAGCATGATTGAAAAGTTAGAAGAATGGAAACATGAATTAGGAAAATGTTTAAAGGATATAAATAAAAATAAAGCAAAAGTAAGAGATCATGATCATTTAACTGGGAAGTTTAGAGGTGCAGCTCACAGTTATTGTAACTTAAGCTATCGAAATCCTAATTTTATTCCAGTATTTATTCACAACGTAAGTAGTTATGATACTCACCTGTTTGTTAAAGAACTTGCTTATGATAAGAATGAAATAAAACTAATTGCAAATAATGAGGAAAAATATATAACATACTCAAAATATGTGAAGGTTGATAAAAAGAATGGAATTAATTTACGATTTCTAGATTCATTTAGGTTTATGCCAAGGAGTTTAGCAGAACTAGCAAATAACCTTACAAAAGAACAATATAGAAAAACGTCAAAGTACTTCCCTAATGATTTGTTAGATTTAGTAATTAAAAAAGGTCTGTACCCATATGATTATATTGACTCAATTGAAAGATTAGAAGAAACAAAACTACCTTCAAAAGAAATGTTCTTTAATAAACTTACTAAAACCCACATGAGTGATGAAGATTATGAGCATGCGAAAAATGTTTGGAAGTCATTCAATATTAAAAATCTAGGTGAATATACAGAACTTTATAACAAGACAGATGTATTAATATTAGCTGATGTATTTGAAAGTTTTAGAGATGTGTGTTTAAAAGCATATGGTTAAGATCCTGCTTGGTATTTCACTGCTCCTGGTTTATCGTGGGATTCAATGTTAAAGATGACTAAGATCAAACTAGAAATGTTAACTGACTATCACAAAATATTAATGATAGAAAAAGGTATAAGAGGTGGAATTTCACAATGTAGTAAGAGATATGTAAAAGCAAATAATAAGTATATGGAAAATTATAACAAAGACGAACCTTCAAAGTATTTAGCTTATCTAGATGCAAATAATTTATATGGATGGGCTATGAGTCAGTACATGCCTTACAAAGACTTTAAATGGGTTCAACCTTACATAAACATAATGAATGTTCCAGATGATTCAGAAACTGGCTACATATTAGAAGTTGATTTAGAATATCCAGAATACTTACATGATAAACATACAGGTCTACCATTAGCTCCAGAAAATATGTGTCCACCAGGATCGAAACATTCAAAATTATTAACAACGCTTTACAATAAAGAAAGATATGTTATTCACTACAGGAACTTAAAACAATATATGTCACTTGGGATGATATTAAAGAAAATTCATAGAATATTGGAGTTCAAGCAATCAAACTGGTTAAAGGAATATATTGATCTAAATACAAATATGAGAACAAAAGCTAAGAATGTTTTCGAGAAAGATTTTTACAAGTTAATGAACAATAGCGTATTTGGTAAAACAATGGAAAACATTAGAAAGAGGCCATCTATTACCTTAGAATGTGATCCAATGAGGGTGGAAAAGTTAATAGCGAAACCGAACTTTGATTACAGAACAATATTTACTGAAGATTTGTGTGCGATACATATGAAAAAAGAAAAATTGACCTTCAACAAACCTATATATGTTGGTATGAGTGTGCTAAATTTGTCAAAAACTATTAATGTATGACTTCCATTACAACATTATGAAACCTAAATATGATATTGATATAGGCTTATGTTATATGGATACTGATAGTTTTATATATTAAATTAATACAGATGATTTCTACAAAGACTTAAAAGAAATGGTTGATTTATTTGATACAAGTGAATATGGAAAGGATAATCAATATGGAATACCATTAGTAAACAAAAAAGTATTAGGAAAGATGAAGGATGAAAACAATGGTAAAATAATGATAGAATTTATTGGGTTAGGATCAAAGATGTATGCATTTAAAGTTGAAAATAAAGAGAAGAAAAAAGCAAAAGGAATAACAAAATGTGTAGTAGCAAAAGAGTTACAATTTGATGATTATAAACAAACCCTATTCAATGATGTGAAAACATACAAAAATATAAATCTAATTCGAAGTTGTAAGCATGATGTGTATACCATAGCTGTAAATAAGTTAGCATTAGATTCGAATGATGATAAAAGATATATACTAGAGGGTGGTATAAGTACATTAGCTTGGGGGCATTATAAGATATAGTTAAAATGTATTTATGTGTAGTTTAGTTTTAGGTCATATTTAATCTTTTATGTATAATTTAGTTTTAGGTCATATTTAATTAACTTTTATGTATAGTTTAGTTTTAGGTCATATTTAATTAACTTTTATGTGTGGCGTAGTTTAGTTTTAGGTCATATTTAATTAACTTTTATGTATAGTTTAGTTTTAGGTAAAATTTAATTAACTTTTATGTGTAGTTTAGTTGATAGGTGTTAGTGAGTAATTATTTATAGTTTAGTTTTAGGTAAAATTTATATTTTAAGTCATAAAAGTTGTTTTGGTAAATTTATCCTTAGACATAGGCAACCAGTAACGTGTTAGAAAAAAATTATAAGAAAATAGAAACTATTTACCGTTTGAATTTTGAAAATCGGTTAATATTTCATGAAGTTACAGCAAACTCGAAATGTCGGGAATTTTTTACGGGTTTATTTTTGAGTTTTCGGGAAAACGTTATTCTTCAAAAAAGTCTTAAAATTTTATTTGCATTATGGCTGTATTTTCATTTTTTTGATTTGTTGAAACTTTGTGGAGATATTGAAAAAGGGAAAAGTATCCTTTGGGTTATGCAACCATTTATGCATTTTAGAAAATTGGCTATGTTATTAGTATTCATTTGTTGTTTGAATTTTTGAAATCGGTTAATTAGGGACCGAGGTATTAAATAATAACGTTATTTGGGGGTATGACTGCAAGTGTTGCCAACTCATTTTTAACAATTATCATATTTATTAGTAATGGGGTGAATTCATCCCGATATGTTTTAAAGCGATATCTTGAAAAATTAAAATCCTGGAACGTTCCGAAAAAATATATTGAGTTGGCAACCCTTATATGACGTAATCTAACAGCTATTATACAACGTCATCGGTATACAGCTCCATCTCTCACGAGTGCTAGCTAAAAAGTTCTGCTGAAGGAAGAGACTAATGCATATATATGTATGTTGTTGTGGGAAGAAGGAAAAAGAAAGAGACTATAAATCTCATGTACATATATGATCATGCTTCTCTCAAGCAAACTGAATTGTAAATGTGTGTGTGTGCACAAACCTTCTGTGTTGGGTTGTATAAATACAGGCAGCAAAATGCTAAATTCGTTATTTTTTATCCGGTTTTAATAATTCAAACGGCATTTAAAAGAGTATGTATCATAGTTTAAAATACAATTGTTCATTCTTGTTAAATGTTGTTAGATTTAGTGATTTTTTGTTTTTGTAACTAGGTTTAGTGATTTTTTTGTAACCAAATTTAATGATTTCTGAAGTCAAAACCGGTTATAACCAGATTTTTGTAGCTAGATTTAGTGATTTTTGAAGTCAAAACCGGTTATAACCAGATTTTGTAACTAGATTTAGTGATTTTTTGTTTTTGTAACTTGATTTAGTGATTTTTTATAACCAGATTTAATGATTTTTTGTAACTAGATTTAGTAATAGAATGCATTAGAAGTTATTACGAGTAAGATAGAAGTTATTTGAGATGTGATAGAAGTTATTTGGGATAGGGGGTGCGCTGCAAATTATTAGGGGGTAGATTAGAAGTTATTAGAGATGATAGGGTGACATATAGTTAAAATGGGCTAATAATGAATTTGTCTGCAGAATCCCCATTATCTATCTACTAGTGGGAATTGTGCTGAACAAACACTCTGTGTGTAGGTTTTCTCCGGGTTCAGCTTCCTCCCACTTTCTTTATTCCAATATTTCTTTCATTCTCATCATCGATGTCTTCTGTAACTTAATCGGCATAACCATTACTTAAAAACAAAATTTTCTTATGGCTCTTGTACGTTCTGTATCCCTAGTTTCTACATAAAATTTACCTCGAAACTTTCCGTTATAACATTTAGCTAGTTGTAGGGACGTATGGAGAGGGTGTGTCCTGATTGTCCTGACACTTCTCTTCAATCCCGGCTATTTTGTAACTTCCGCCTAACGCTACAGGCGATTTTACACATTTTAATACAGTGTGTCCTCATACAGTATTTGTCTTCTATATTATTATTATTATTATTATTATTATTATTATTATTATTATTATTACTGTATATTTGAGATCTCAATATTACGTCCTATTCCAATGTAAATTAGCATATTCAAGTTAAGAAAAATAAAAAATATTTTGGATCCTCTATAAGAATAAATTGTCCTACAAGAGATACTTTGGAAAGAAAAAAGGATGAAAAAAGTTGTCAGCTACTGGAGTATATGAAAATCGAACCTTCGGATGCCTTAACAGAAACTAAGTAGAATTTGTCTTCATCACGGTACATAGTAACACCCCTTCTTTGGGTAAAAGACATTGGAATATTTATGCGTCATATTGATATGTTAACAAAATATGGAAACAAATATAAAAAAGTTTGTTGAACGAATATATGGAACGTGTTGAAAATGGCGAACAAAAATATTATTATTATTTCTAGGTAGAGTGGAAGAACTTAATAAGAATTCCACAATGACGTTCCACACAAATTTAAAACTCATACTAGGCTTGAAGGATGGCCCGTTTGTATTCATGAATTGTTTTCGAAACACGCGAAGTTTTGAGAGTAGGATTCGAGATTGTAGACTGTGACTCCATTTTTTTAATTTTACCCCTTTGGAGGAAGTCTTTTCAACTCTAACTTGTAAGAACGAGAGAAATTGACTATTTTTCATGTTATTATACTTCAGAAATATCTACATTTTAAATTATAAATTTTTTCTGAATATCCTAGGTGGGACGCAAACCGCGGATCTCTAACTCATGAAACGCATGCTCAAGCCACTACCCTAAGATCGCTCTTTTAAGTAAGAGTCAAGAAACACTCCTGTATGTAGCAAATTGCAAACGTTTACGATTCCAGTATTTTGTTAACGATGAAACACTGATTTCGGTCATGATAAAATACTATAGTCCAGATAAATCAAGTTTAATTTTTTTTTAGAAAAAGACCAAAAGTATCTCCATAACTTATCTTTATTATATTCGGTTATTCTCGTTTTACATTTATTTCCAGTAAGCTTGAACGACAGCGACACGAACACAGACACAGCGAGGATATTTAATATTTCAAAGGCTCTCCCACCGGGAATCTAAACCGAGACCCCGCCTACTGAACTACCTGATGGGTGGGGTGTTAGGTTCATTCCCCAGGCAACTTAGCATGAGATGGGCAACATCGTGTTCGTGGGTTTCCTCGTGACACTCACACTTTTTCATTCCACTATTTCGTCCATCATAATTCCCTATCTTCAATCATAGTCTTTCTGAACTTAACAGGCATAATCGTTGGACATTAAAAGTAAAGATTTTATATTGAAGCTGTTAACCCAAACCAATTAGAATCGAAAAACAGTTGTATTTTCTATTGCTCATTAACGTGTTTTCGCAAACTATATATATAGAAAAAACATGGGGAATCGTAATTCCATTCAAAAGTGAAACAGCAGACTCATAATACCTTAACCTAAAACAAAAATATTAAATTTTTTGGAACTTTTCCAAAATATATACGGATATTCTGAAAAGTTTTAATACAGTTTCTCTTTTCAAACAAAACTGAACCAAATTGGGGTTCGTTTTATGAAATAAACCTGTTTTAAGTTTAAACCGAACCCAAACCAGTTAACCCAGAGATGGCGTGGTTCAATGAAACCTTGACCTACAACCCACTGACCCAGGACCCACCGTAACAGTCTGATCCATAACCCATCGTGACCCACTATGACCCACTTTCCACTATGACTCACTCCGACCCACCATCCACCATGAAGCACTGAATCACCAAAACACATGATCAACTCTGACACATGATCAACGGCCTCTTTACCGATTGAAGAGTTTACACTTGTAATACAATCAGGTTGTGAAATTCTAACTAATCCGAGTTTGAATTTCTACCGTCAATCGCTCAATCACCGCTCTTACAATAACGATGGATTTGACCTTTACGATATAAGACGGTAAAATGTGTGTCATGGTTAAAATTACGAAGAATTTCAAATAAATTATCATGGTATAATTATTTCCTTGTTGAATTATCGATACTTTTAAGTGGGAAAACGGACGAAATTGTTAATTCTGAATTCAATGTCAGTAAACCAACGTACAGATGCTTATATTACAAATGTTATGTCTATTTTTCTCACAATGATAATAATAATAATAATAATAATAATATAGAAGACACATTCTATATGAGGACACATTGTATTAAAATCTGTAAAATCGCTCGTAGAGTTAGGCAGAAGTTGCAAAATAGCCGGGATTGGAGAGAAGTGCCAGAACCATCAGGACATACCCTCTGCATACGTCCTTACAACTAGCTAAATGTTATAACGGAAAGCTTCGAGGTAAATTTCATATAGAAACTAGGGATTCAGACCGTACAACAGCCATAAGAAAATTCGTTTTTTAGTAACGGTTATGCCGGCTAAGCTACAGAAGACGTCGATGATGAGAATGAAAGAAATATTGGAATAAAGAAAGTGGAGGAAGCGGAACCCGGAGAAAAAATACACACAGGGAGTTTGTTCAGCACAATGCCCACTACGGGGAGCTGAGTGGAAGAGGGTGAACTATTAAATTAAGAAGTATTTAGTAATAATAATAATAACAACAACAAAAGATGGTATTAAAATTTTAAAGTTGCCCTAAAATTTGGCAAAACTTACTTAAAAGTAGGGATTTCGGAGAGGGAGTTCCGTACCTTCAAGACACAGCTCTGCAACTACCCACATTTTAAACAAATGCTTTCCACTAAAGTTTCATGTAGAAAGTATTCTACTGAATGATTTAATTGAAATAACTGTACTAAAAATAACTGAATATCACTCAACAGTACGGCATATAACAAAGTAATTTTTAGGATATGCAGAGGCAATTATAAAAGTTTTGCTATAAAAAAACCTACACAGACCATAATTTAATGAGCTCTGAAATACAATGTAACAAAAACCTATAAGATTCAGTCTACAAAGTAATTGTTACATAAAGAATGGTCATGCACTATTTAAAGAATCGAGAAAAGGCGAGAAATGTTTACGATACTTTTCGTCTCGTCTCGATTCTCATCTCCAAAGTAAGACGATAATTTTAGTTAGCCTTGTCCCGTCTCGAATGTAAAATGTTAATTCTAATTTTTCGTTTGTGTTAGGAACTAGATAAAAAAATCCTCTTTTCGTGGGCAACATTAAACAAAACCAAAATAATCTTGCCAAATATCAAGTTTCAGTTCCTAATGCTATGAACTAAGTGATAATTATCTTCTAGCTTTTAATCATCTACGAGATAATAATAAATATTATTAGTTTATTATTATCGCTGTTATTATTCATGAATATTTTATAGTTCATTCATTCATAGTTATAGTATTATAGTTTTATAGTTATAGTATTGAAACATTCGAGTATTCAAATATCTGAATATAACAAAACGTGTGTCATCGTCAATCAATCACCATCAACAATTCTAAAGTAAAAAAATGCCCGACGTGGATTCGAACCAAGAAACTCGAAATTACTGATCCAGCGCCTTGACCACTATGCGGTAAATGATTCGTCTTTAGTCTCGTTACTTTAGGTTTCTTTGCCTCCGCTCGCAAAGTTTTATTTCTTCGTTTCATAACGTGTTTCGTATTCCTTTCATGATGATATAATTGAATAATATTCGGCAAAGTTTATATTAATAACTTGAGTTGTTCTTAAACCTTTGGTTCACAAGTTTATTTGTTTTCCGCACGAAACCACAGATATGACTCATTTAATACTCATTTTCTTCCTTTGTTTCAAAGCAGTCGCCTTTACCTGATCAACGATTTATATCCGCCACGATACATTGTAACTAAGTTACAAGAGGTTTAATTCCTATCAAAACGGCGCATCCACCGAGTCAAATTTTGGAATATCCCATTAAGTTAGCTTTCAACGTAGCTAAAGGAAACGTATGTAAACGAGTACAAAGAGCTCTGTAGCAGAATGGATAAAGTCATGGTTTGGTAACTACAAAGTTCGTGTTCGTAACCAATCTCGGAAGTTCCAGATTTTTTAAATTCTTAATTCATCAGTTCTCAAGATCTTTCTCTGCTTTCGTAATCATCTGATGCTCTAAAAAGAGTTCATCACCTTAATTCGAAAATTGCCTAATGTGATTCTTACAGTTCGAAACCTTTCCCTCTTCTGTTTCACAAAATCACAATTTTCGTCATAATACGAATCCTGACAAATCATTTTTCGCATTTCTAAATCTGTGTATATAAATCATCCCTCTCTGTCTCCATACTTAAATCTCTCTGTCCCTCTCCCTTTCTCTCAATGTCGTCCAGGTACTCATAAGGCTTGAGATCAAACCTTCGACTCTTGAAAGCAAATGTAAGCACTCTAGCAATGTGCTTTCGTAACTCTATAGGCTTTTGGCTAAAAACAGTGTTATTTAGATTTTATTTGTGGAGGGTTTTCTTCGCCGACATGATTTTCATTTTTTTATTAGTGTATTACTATACATTTGATCAAACAATACGTACAGGTATTTATGAAGCTCATGGGATGGGGAATTACACCCTCCTGTCCTGCCCAAAAGACCCCCTGGAACGTTTGCTTGCAGTTATTGAAATGAAATGAAATGAACCATTGAATAAAACTCATTTTTATCAGTAGATACTTTAGAACTCTGTGCGTGCATTACCGACTTTAAGAAGCACACAACCTACTGCCGATATTGCCAATTTCCATAGATTTCTTAGGGAGCATTTTACTAGCTTGCAGTCTTTAAAGAAGGGAAAGAATGAAACTAAAGGTCTTTATGAAGCTCTGGGTACATTGTGTGACTTTTTATAAATTTAAGCTGTTAGAAATATTTCAGAACAGACGAATGGAAAAGACTGTTTTAAAGTTTTAACGTTCTAAACTTGATTCCTGTTTCTTTTCAAGCTGAATGGAAAGAGTGAACGATGTCCACTCACTGCTTTAGACAAAGAGACATGGCGAGGGGGAGGAGTTGTATTGAATACTATAGACATGTATTTCCAACTAATCGATTGAAATATGTATTTCTGGATGCGTAAGAAAACAGGGCAAGAGTTTTTTATTAATTTGGACTTATAATTTTTGTAACAATTTCTATGCCGCGACCTGTACATTGACTCTTTACATATTTCCTTTTTGATGCACACTTTGCTCATATTGGCTTGTAACATTCAATCTGAATACTGCTCTTTGTATTTGAATGGGGAACCATTTTCAACGGCCATTTTGAAACAGGCTTGCCCGAGAACAAAATAAGCTTTGTACTAAGCTGTTTGGTTTTTCACTATCTATCAAACAAGATATCACTCGATCTTTAGTCCCATTTGAAATTTTCAAGATGGTCCCGGGTCCCCATGATTGAAGCAATGGGAACACCGCAACAATACCATTCCGCGTTGACTATGGCTTTTTCCTTTTGTTTCATCTGTTTCTAGTCAGATGTTTCAGATTTATAAGTACTGGAAATTTTATTTGACACGAGACCATTGTTCAGTTCATCTTCAAAACGGTGACCCATACCAAAAAATGTTTCTTACAAAAATTGTTCAATTTTCCAAGCTCTTTCGAACGAGGTATCACCCGAGCTATGTCCCCATTTTAACATTTCACGTACATTCTCCTCCCACAAAATGGGGGAAGCTCGTGCTTGACTCATTTCTTCGGCCCCTCTGTATTGTACATTGACTCCTAATATCTTTCTTGATGTGTAGTTCGCGAGATATTGGCTTGTAACACTTATTTAAATATACAAATAAACTACAAACTATAGTTATTATATATATATATATATATATATATATATATATATATATATACATATATATATATATATATATATATATATATATATATATATATATATACAGTGAATCAAAAGTCAGGACACGGTGGAATAACTCGAGAACTTAACTTCGGATCGAAAAACCAAAAAACACCTGTTTAGTATTATTAAAAGAACTATGTGATGAAACCAAACTCGACCCTCTAGACCCACCCCATGAGGGTTGGGGTGGGGTCAATTTTGAAATTTCAAATTGAAACCCGAATTTTTGCTTGCAGATTTGGATTCTACGGCCAAAGCTATGTAAAGTTTCACGAACACTTTTCCGTCGATGCATAACATAGCGCAGTAATCGGGGAAAATAAATGGCCTTTGAATACTCCCATTTCGGTCATGAGCTTGGTAGTATTTCCGACCTGTGTTCTCGTTCAGTGTCACTGGTTCAATTCTCTGTTCTTTCTCGTCACTGGAAAAAAGCACACTACACACTACACAGAAGACACAGAGAAAGATACATCTTCTTCATTCGGTCTTCGGGAAGTATCAGTGTTGAAAACCAGAAAATTCAAAACCAGCGAGTAGAGGGGAAAAAGTAAAACAATTAAAAGTAAAAGGAAAATTAAAGAAAAGTATAGCTATTGAAGTATCTGCTTATTGCACTATGGTGTTTATTGACTTCTGTGTCTGAGATGAAAATATATTGATATAATTGTTTCCTAATTGCTAAAATATGACATTCATTAGGGTCGATTGCACCATTCTCTGATAAAGATAAATTATCGGAATGATCCAAACTTGTCGCGGTAGTAGATCTCATCTTACAAAAAAAATATTTGCGACCAGTGCGACATGACCTTGCGACCAGTGTTACCTTATCTGACGATTGAAAGATATCAGGAGAGTGTAGAATTGTCCCTATAATGTGCAAATGTTCGAATGGTGTGAAATTATCAAAAATAGTTTGTAACTGTCAAGCTAATTTATGTTTGAAATAACGGGCGAACCAAAAGTTTGGCCACGGTAGAGTAACTG
This sequence comes from Thermobia domestica, assembly GCF_964235325.1. NCBI lineage: Eukaryota > Metazoa > Arthropoda > Insecta > Zygentoma > Lepismatidae > Thermobia > Thermobia domestica. The sequence goes on from NC_137471.1 coordinate 153,896,876, forward strand.
GAGAAGTAAACTTCTGATCAAAAAAAGCGCCAAAAAAAGTATTCAATATGTTTCAAGAATCTATCCGATTATATCAAACGCAACACTCTACCTCCACCTTCTGGAATGGAGGGCGGGCATTGATTTTTCAAATGGAAACTCCAATATTTTATTGAAGATTCGGAGACTATATCGCAAATATTGTAAGGTATAATCAAAACTTTCCCGTGGATGTGTTATTTCGCGCTGTAATCGGCGAAATTAGATACTCCCCTCTTCGCTCATGAGCTTGATATTAGCTCCGACCATCTGTACACGGTGCAGTATTTTAAGAAATACGCGTCGGATCAACATAGTTGTTCAATGGTACCAAACACGATACCGCACCCTACCGCTAAGTGTGATTAGCTGAGACATTTGAAATGGAAGCTTTTATTTCTTATTGCAGAGTCGGATTCTGCGCACAAACCTGTATAAGATTTAGTAGAAACATCGTTGACGCTGTGTGACGTGGCGCCTTAATGGCGAAATCAGGAGAACTTCCTATATGAATTTTAATTAACTTCAATGCTGTGGACATTGTGAAATAAGTATATATGCAACCAAAAAACAATAGAAAATGTGTGACTATTGGGTTTGTTAGCGTGTTTATCGTTTCTTTTCCGCAGTGGGACGCGAGAGAGTGGACTTACAGTTGAAAGTGGGATCCGAACCTCAATTAGGTTGAGGAACCGAGACGTTCCCCATGAACAATTGCCGACGAAGATCGTCCGACCGTCGTCGGTTATTGGGTGGCAGCAGCGAAAAGGGTGAGCTAGTGCTGGTTCAAAAGCAGCTGCCTATTTGTCGGCTTGGCAGTAGACACCGTCACGGCCCCGCCGCTGTTCAGGAACGGCAGCTATGAGACAAACGGTTTTCTTCGGCCCAGCAGTGGCAGGACATCTTCCCCCGAAGCGACGGCATCATGAAGATTTTCGCCATCGTTTCGGCTGACTTGTACGAGTAGTCTCACGATACTGCTCGCGGTCTCGCATAGTTTTAGATAGTTGATATTATCGAATTCTTTCTTTTCTTCTTCTTGTTATTATTATTATTATTATTATGGCATGTTATATTATCTGCTAGTAGTAGTAGTAGTAGTATCAGTAGTAATAGGAATTATAGCATTAGTTGTAGTAGTAATAGTACTTGAACTAGTAGCAGCTGTAGTAGTAGTAATAAATCTACCATTAGTAGTAATAGTTGTAGTAGTAGTAGTATTGTAGTAGTACTAATAGCAGTGGTAGTGGTATTAGTAGTAGTCTGTTGTATTTTTTCTTTTTCTTTTTAATCCTTTCATCCTTTAATTTTTAAATGTATATAATGTGTCATCAACAAATTAATCACATTGGACCCTAGACAAGATTTGATTATGCCGTTCCAATTTAATTTCAAAAGTAAAGAAGTTACTATTAAAGAGCATTGTGTGAACAGAGTGCACATTTCAATACGTATGTATTGTACCACCTTAATTTCGAGGCATGGAAGGCTCTTGAGTACGTTGATCGACCTTTTGTTCGGGATAGACATGACGAAGGTTATAAGTGTAACCTGTAATTTCCGCATTATAGTGGAGTATTTGTACAAGAAGTGATACCTGTGTGTGTATTTGTGTGTGTTTATTCGTTTCATTATTGTTTTCTCTTCTCACATGCAATGTATGGATGTGTGAATTTTAACACATTTAGTGACACATGACATGGGATTGCAACATTGGGATGAATTGCTCGTTCGTTCATTAACACGTTAAAGCAACGTTCACCTGAACGATTCGTTTATAAGTGGCAGGTCCGTAACGGTGACGGAACTGTTAGTAACAATTGTCGGTCTAACAGCAAAATTTTTTTCTTTTTTATCCCAAACAGATAATTTACTTTCGCCGATTATAGCGCCATATTATGCATCGACGGAAAAGTGTTGATGAAACCTTACATAATTTGGGCCGCAGAATCCAAATCTGCAATCGAAAGTTGGGGTTTCCATTTGAAATTTCAAAGTTGTTCCCACCCCAGCCCCAGCGGGTGGGTCTAGAGGGGCGAGTTTGGTTTCGCCAGATAGTTTTTTTTAATATTACTAAACACGTGTTTTTTTTGTTTTTCGATTCGAAGTTAAGTTCTTGAGTTATTCCACCGTGTCTAGACTTTTGATTCACTCTGTATATATATATATATATATATATATATATATATATATATATATATATATATATATATAAACTAACTGCGTTTTAATTTGAAGTACTCTAAAAATATTGAATTCTTTTAAGCACTACCCGAATTGTCTCGTTCCTGTCGACCCTACAGAGGAATGGGACAGAATGAAATGATATTTAGAAATAAAACAAAGTGGCGAGAAATACAATATAATATATTGCTATACTGAAAGTGATTAAACAACATGGTGTATTACGCTATCATCCTACTAAATATTTCAGTTTGAGAATAAGAATAATAGTTCTGCCAATAAAGGTAAGCAGTCATCTTACCACTTTCCTGTGTGACAATAATTTTGCTTTTTTTTATTAAATCCAAAAATAGGGTTAAAGCCGAAAATTAAAATTAAAAAGAAAAGAAAATACGCCAACAAAGCAATGCACACGTTATCGTAGTCGAGTTCGACTTTTCTGGGACAGTATACAGCGAATATGAAATTAATTGAATTACAAGAGGACAAGAATAATCTCTATTCGAAAGGTTACTGTTTAATGGATGTTATATGCATAAAGGTTAAGGCAAAACGAATACGAAGACTGCACACGTACTGTTACTTTACCCATGACAGGATAAGTTAATTTCAGAACTATATTTTGAAGCTCAACCGAACTAGTATCTTGCTGTTTACGAGAATCAAATTTAGAACATCCGACTTTGATACGCATCAATTTCACTTCGCATCCACTGCTCTAAACATTTTAGACAATTCCTACATAATACACTACACACTTTTTGACGTAAAATTTAAGAAGTATAATATTACTGTTTTCAACATTCACATTAATGTTTTTCCATCCTATTTCGTTCATTGATAAATCTACATCACTAACAGAATTACTAAAGGATATATCAACACAGTGTTCTCGAGAGAAAATACTGTCTTCCATTGAGGACTCTGAATTTGTATCAATCTTCCTATTACTTGTTGCAAATGAATTCTAATACCGACATCTCTTTCGCTTTAGTTTTGCAAAGTCTTCTTGTTTGGTTTCATCTTTTCTGCAATTGGTGTTAGTATTCTTGTTCGACCACTAATCTTTTTCCCACGGTTGGTTTTATTAAGAGGGATAGGCAGCCTTCGGATAAGGACGGATATTCTGAATGGTTACTAACGTAGTGGAAGATATTGCTCCAAAATATAACAAATGTAGTTTCTTGGATAGCTAATGTAAGCGAGATTTGCGGCAGAAGCTCTGATGAACCATGATCCATACCCTCAGATGTGCCAGCAACATTCCGTGCGGTAAGGTTGTCTATAATTTTCGTTGATGAGACGGTGCGTTTCTGTTCAACGAGGGATTTGGACGGTCATTTACTGAAGATATCAGGTATTAGTCTTCTGTAAAAGGAACACTGTTGAAAGTGTATTATACAGCCTTTTTAAACTCAGATACGACATTCTATTGTGTCGTAGCACAGGGATATACCCGTCCTATAAACTCATCAATAGAACGAGGAGAAATAGTTTTTTTCCTGGATTATTAATCAGCCAGTCATTGCACACCCGATTGTAATGGGTCTTCAGAGTTCCAGAAACCGAAACTTCCAACAGTTGCAGTTTGGTAAGCATTCTCTACTTCAATGATATTTACGTGATTTTGTGGTGTTAGAGGAGCAATATGATTGGATTTTCTTTCGAATATTTTGAAATTTGGATAATGTGTTCTAAACAAACACCGAATATCTCAGCAATTCAGCATTCATCCATTTAGTGATCCTTGCAAATGTCAAGCTATGAGGTGGTATTTTCTTCAGGAAGAAATCCTTGCACCATACTCTCGAATATAAAAAATTGGAGGAATGCTATTCCTAACTGCATTGAAGGTACGTAGGACTGTCACTTGTTCAGCACGTTCCGCTCAAGTTACCTGTCCGACTTGTTTCTGTCCTCGTGAAGCTATCACACGTGGCGTTGTGTGTACGTTACGAAATCCAGTTTGATCACAGTTAAAAGTACACTTCAGAGTGAAGTTACATTTCTCATATGCTAACTTCAAATTGTTCAAAAAGTCTGCTTATTGAAGCTGATACCTCTTGATAAACATTTCATTCCAGAGATCGCAGTTGATCATAACTGAGGGGGATGCTCCATAAAACCATTAAGCCAGCCATATCCCGCACTTTTGTGCACAGTTTAAGATTCCGGCATATTCTTCTTCAAGGCATTTTCGTATGCGTGAGTCAAAGTTCGTCCGCACCTCGTTCTAAGCACATAGTTCATCTTACTTGCACTAAGGAGAGTTTCCCACAAAAAAGATTTTCTTGAAATATTACAGCATCTCTATTTGAGTCTTCCTTGTACTTTTTAATATGTCTAGCAAAGGCTGATTTCAATATGTTGTGTTCTCTTGCTACCTCTCGTATACTATTCTTTTCCTCTATTACTATCTTTACGGTTTGCAGAATATCACCCTTTGCTGTATGTATGTAGTCTAGGTTTATCTTCTTCCACTTGCGTGGCATTTTTCTGAAACAATTGTGAAAAATACTAAATAAATATAGCGTAAGCCAAGCGGAAACACAGGGGTTCTAATAAAGCTACCTAATGTTTTCACACTTGTGAGTAGAAAGGAGTGGGACAGTGTCCCAATCCTCCTCAATTCATCATGCCATAATCCTCCCTGTATACCCACTTTTACTACTGTCACTATAAAGCCACGAACTCTGGTAATAGAATCATACAAAAATGTTTTAAATATACTTTCAATAGCTAACTCTCTAATCTTATATTAAATTCTCTACTACCTCTTCATATTGTCAAATATTTTTATAATATACATCTCACATAATAGTTATCAGCGGTGAATGAAAATTTGTCTTTGCTTCTAAAACCTTGTGCACGTCGAGAACCTGGTAGCAATGCTCTTTAAATGTTGCCACCAGATCTGCTAGCAACCACAATGACTTAACACGAATTACCGGAGAGATATATAACTGTCCCACATCTCCAACTTTCCAAACCTCACACTTTTCCCCTATATTTTTGTTGGCTCCCTGATACGAAATTTTATAAAAATTTCATTATCTGAAAGTGCCAACGGTGTACATATTTGAGCAAAATTTTACTTTCGGTCTCACAGCGACTTCAGTCTTCTGATAAAAGTATAAAACAAAGAACTCTACGTTGCTTCAAGACACAAATTACCTATAAAACACCATTTAGAAATAACATCCTAAGTGAAATTATAACGTAAAGATATGGCGCATGTTTGTTTTAGCTAACCACCCGCTCGAGGGTTATGCCCTCCATGGGAGAAAGAGAAGTCAAGGGTACTGCGAGAAAGGCGTTGGACATAGTCTAAGGGATTTTCAACATTTTATAATAACTTTATGTCATAAATAACGTAAGTAAATAGAACATTACGGTCTTTACAATCGTAATCATAATGGCAGTGGAGAAAGGAGATTGTACAATGAATTATAGACATCATGATGAATGTATTTGGATTTAAATTTCATAATATTGCGTTGATGAGTGGAATATCTATGAGATGAGGTGCATTTGGACGAGACAAACTATAAGATGTTGTAAAATGACGTATGTAGGTTATTCTTTTCCCTTGGAGGCAGCTTGAAGCATTAAGCAAAGGAAATGGAAAACTCTGTTAGTGACAAAGGAATTATTGTGTAGAATATGATTGTATGATATTGTGCGGAAGGTGATAGAGAAGAAACTTTCTGATGAGCGGAAGATCTTGATGATTCGGTGGTAAGGAATAATGACACATTGTAAAGAGGAGGAAGAGGTAGAATGACTGATGCTGTGAACGATATAAAAATTCATATGGGCGTTGATGGAATCGGAGAGGAGTGGATGATGAGGATTGAGCATTCCAGACGTATTTGAGGCAAAGTTTTTCTACATGGAACCAAATGTATGGAAAAGTCACGCGAGCATAGAACTCTGGAGCAGAGCTCGTTTTTTGGATGTGGTATAGAATTCTAAATGTGTGATCTTCGAGAACCTTAAGTTTTTGATAAAAGCGCGTAGCTGCCGAAAGCTAACGGTATGGCCGTAACTAAGCACAGGTCGAAGAATGACTATATAAGTGCTTAAGGGTAGCTTTGCAGAAATACTCCAGGTTGTGCCAGTAAGACGTTTTAATAGATTGAGTCGATTATATGCCTTTTTGTTGATGTCCTATACATAGTCTTCCATCTGAGGTATCTCTCTATGGTGAGTCTAAAGTAATAACGGTTTTGGAGATTCTGAGTCGGTTTTACGGCAAATTGCAAGAAAAGCTGTATCATCAGCGTATGGAAATAACAAAATATTTTGTGGGGGAAGAGGCATATCAACAACATAAAGTAGATATAAAAAGGGTGAAAGTAAAGAGCCTCAGATATGCCTGAGTGCATAAATATGGCTTGATATGACTGTTGATTAATGTATTCGTAAGTACGGTGGCCAAACATGAAATTGTAAATAAAACATGCGATAAGAAGGCGAAAATGTGGCATTTTTGAAAGCAAACCCTAACGCTACACGTCAATAAATGCCTTCTCTAAATTAAAGAGTACCAGACAGGATGGCTTGGTGGTATTATACTGCTTATGGATGCAGTTGAGGAGACGCAGAAGCTGATCGTTGATGCTAATTTGTGGGCGGGAGCCTGCTTGATGGTGTGGTAAAGATTGTAATGAGAAAGATGAACATGAAGTCATTTGAGGATATTTTTTCCCAGGATTTGGTGAAGATTCTGTTGAGCTGTATCGGACGGTATTCTTGATTTTAAACGAGAGAAATTTGGATGATTTCTAAGATTGGGCAGTATTGGTGGACTTAGTCTTACATGTCGATAGATGTTATTGATTTCAGGGTCATTATAACATTTATGATAGATGAAATTAGTGATTTGCGTGGTAGAAATGAAGGTAGTGAGTGCTTTGTGAGTAGATATGTTGGGTTGAAGATGAATATGTGGTGCATTGAAGTTGAAATGGTCTACACGATGATAATTAAAATGCTAAGTGAATGATAGAGGTGTGAAAATCTCCTATAATTAGGAAGCAAAGGATTCTAGCTTCTTCTTGGTCTCTGTGCAATTCCTGGTCGTGATGTAGGAGAGGATAAGAGGTTTGGGTAAATTTACCAGCTAATGCGTTGAAACGCATCTAATATTGCGAAGGGTGTGATATGGCAGAAATTGTGTTTCAAATTTTAATCCATTGTCGTAATTTATATACTTTAAGATAATTAAACACTGTTCGGTGGAGGGCTCTATGATGCTAAAGAGCTTCGTGGTTGCCACTGCAAACATATTCTGTATAGATTTGACGTGAGTGTTTAACTAGATGAAAGTAGCGCGGAGGAGTTTTTTGATGATGAGGTGATATATATGCGGTTTGAGAGATGAACTGCTCAATTACGAGTTGAATGATTGGTGGTAAAGATTAGAGTGGATTAACCCTTAGAATACCAAGCTTACAATGTTAGGTAAAGTGAGTTATTTTGACCCATTCCTGCTTCTTGTAAAAATATATATCAAGTTTCATTCAGGGAGTTAACATTTCTAACGTACAATGAAAAGGGTAATGTACCTGATCGTTCTTTATATTACAGTACATATTATACGCAGTATACACTGTCAGTGGCGGCTCGTGATTCTTTCAAACAATACTTGAATTATAGTACGGTAACATTAGAAATTTATACATAGAAATACGCTGTCTTTGATAGGAATAAATTCTGTCACACATTGTATTTTGATTACACCTGACAGTCCTTGCAGAGCGGTTTGCTAGTGCAGTGCGCTTTGAAAGCAAGCATGTAACAGATTACATACTTTTGCGGAGTAAAGAATCACGTGCCTTGCGGAATGGTTAATGAAGGAATACCTAAAACATTAGCCCACTACCTCTCTTTGATATTGTAGCATTTCTTTATAAAACATCATCTGGGCCAAATTGATCCAGTCTTGGTATTCGAAGGGTTAAATTCATTTTCAGTAAAAGGAGGATAGGTCGGTGACATTGTATGAGTTTAGTAAGTTTAGTAGCGATCTACATTCCAGAGGATCTAGAATGTAGATGAAAAAACTGTGGGTGAGAGATCATGTGATCACTATGTCAGGAGTAGTGTTAGATCAGGAACGGATTGGTTTTGGTAATGGGTGAATGAAGCCTGTAGTGGAGGCAGTGATAAAATTGTTAAAAGCAATTTCTCTCGGTCTGAGCGGCTATGGATGTTAATATTGGAAGAGATCAGGTAATGTCGGAAATTATTAGAAATATATTGGAATGGGAGGGGAATAGAACGACCTGGTAGAACATACATGAATGTCATTGTGACACATAAAGATTTGTAATAAATAGTTATGATTAGATGTTCTGGAATATTAGATGGAGAGTCAATACTATACCATGTGTATACCAGTTAAAAAGTGACATTAGTGATAGTTTGTTGATATTTACTAGGGATATAGTTATGAAGAGACTAGAAGTGTGGGAAGTGGAATTTAATATGAAAGTGAAGAAAAGATTAATTTAAAAGGGAAGGCGGTTAGGGTGGAAGTCAAATCAGGAGGAGTACATTGACAAAAATGTGGTAGTAATAGGTGATGTGACGTTGTCGGATGATGAGAAGAAAGTGTTAAGTTTAGGCTATAAGTTTAAAGTGAAAGAACAAAGATTGGACGCAGAAGAGGTTATATACTCGGTAGAGCAAGCCATAGTTCAAGTTCAGGACAAGGAGATAAGGGATAAGATAAGGAGAAAGGCTAAGGTGATTGTGGAAAGGAACATAAAGAAGCCAAAGGGAAACCTTTCAAAACACCAGTACAGTGTGTTGAAGGATATAAAGAAGCGAAAAACATATGTATGCAACAAGCGGACAAAGCTGGTGCCATTGTGGTGATGGAAAAACAATGATACAAAGAAACATTGAATGATATCTGTGATGATACTTATGAGGTGATAGGTGAAAGATCTGTGTGTGAGGAAATTAAAGAAAAAGTTTTAGTATCACTAACAAAAGCAGGTTTTGAAAGAGGTCTTAATAAAGAAGGTAGGATACCGGTAATGAAAGATTTTCCAAAAGTTCATAAGGAGGAGGTAAAACTGAGGCCAGTATTAGATTCCCGAGGAAATATATTTGAACCGTTGGAGGAGGAGTTAAAGAAGGTTGTGGAAATGTTAAGGAGGCAACAAGACAGCAGCAGTGTGAAAATCTCGGTTGAGTTAAGAAGAAGTTTGGAGGAAGTAGGACAGAGCAAAGCTAAAACAATCATTTTCAGTGTCGATGTGAAGGCTATGTTTCCAAGTCTAAGAAGAAACAACATTGTTAAAGTCATCACTGAATTGATGAAGGGTAGGAAGATCAATGGTTGGAGTGGAGAAGGACTGAAGGAGGCCCTGAAGACTATATGGAATAACAGTTATTGTTATAGGTGATAATTTATAGAAAATCAAGGAAGGACTAAGCATAGGTTCCAGGTTGAGTCCAGTGTTAGCAGAAATTACTATGAACGACTGGGAGATGAAAGTAAGGATGAAAGGAAGTGACAGATTAGTGTTTTTTGCTAGATATGTTGACAATTGCTTGGGGATTTGGAAAGGAACTGTAAGGCAATTGGAAAAGTTTGTAAAGAAATTGAGGATATAGAGAAAGGTATACGACTGGAGCTAGAGGTAGAAAAGGAAGAGGCTATAGTTTTCCTGGATATGAGAATAAGGAGGAAACAAAGAGTGATACACACAGAATGGTATCAAAAAAGTTGCACGTCGGGAAACTTTTGCCACGCCCGAAGTGATGTACATTACTCGACCAAGAGGAATTTCATCATTGACATGGAGAATAGAATTAAGCAGATAACCAGTGAAAGAGACAGGGCAGAACAGAGTATACAGTCATTCCATAAGGAGGTGGAGAATAATGGATACGATAGAAAGAGGCTAAAATACAGAAAGAGGTGGGAGAAGATAAACGAAGAAAAAGAAATAAGCCGAGAAGGAGAGCAAAGTGAAGGAGGAATAGAAGAAAGAAGAAAAATGTGGTGAGGGATAGAAAGTTTGGGAGAAGAAACAGAAATCATTAAAAGAATGCTTAAGAAGATGGGGGGCATCTCAACTTAGAGAAAAGGGAGCAAGAGGCTTCTGGATGTAATAAGGAAAAAAAGAAGGAAGAAGACAGAAGAAGAACAAGAGGTAATGAACGGAGAAAAAAGGACTGATTTATAAAATTCAGTGCGGCGAGTGTGATATGTGTTATATTGGGGAAACTGGAAAGAGACTAAGAGAGCGTATAAGACAACATAAGGATGACGTTAGGCTAGAAAGGAACAAAAATGCGGTCTACAAACACGTAAGGGACACGGGAAATTCAGTTAATTGGAATCAAGTAAAAATTCTAGGCCAGGAAGAGAGAAGCATAGTTAGGAAATGGAAAGAGCCACGGTTTATAGAAATGGAGGGTAATAAAGCTATGAACTGGAACTCAGGACTGATCATCGACCAACAGTGGAATAGGTTGTTGAAAAAGCTTAAAGTATAAGATATGAATACAGATATCTATTATATTGTGGTATATATATTGAGTGTCTCACACGTGTTTATGTATTTATTAGTCCATATTAGTTATCTCTATATACGTGTGTGTATATATGCTTATGTAAACAATTTAATTTATTAGACAGTACATACTACATGGATATGTTACTTCAAGTTATCGGGTAAAGAGAAAGATAAAATGCAGTATATGTTGGTTTGAATTCGCTTCCGCCAAGTAAATCACTTTTTTAAAAAAAATATAAGAATGCTTTGCACTTTGAAAAAAAAATCAAAGTGTAATACAGTATCCATTAATGATCAAGCCCTTTTATTAACCAACAAATAAGAGTTGAAATGACGGAGGCAAGTACAGTTGGAAGGATGTTTGACAGAGATATTGCCTTTCACCAATTTCTACAGGGTTTTCAAACCAACACCGACAACGTTTGGGAGATGACTCCTGACACCAAGATGAGACGAATTATAGACCAACCTGGGTGCACAAATGCTTCCTTTCTGAGTAATAGGCTGCCGAAAACATGAAAAAATTAACTTTAAAGGTCCATAGGTCACAAAATATGGGACGTCCTGTAGTCGGGTCAAGACTTCACTTAGGAACTAATTTGTGGCCTATCCAAATATCCATGTTTCAGAATCCTATGGCATATCCGCAACAATTTTTATAGAGGTAATTGGTGAGTACTTGAACTTATATGCCTGTAGCCAAACTCGCTCTATAAAAATTATTGGTTGGGTACCTTAGGATTCTGAAACATGCATTTTTGCATAGTGCACATATATAGCACTTAACTATAAACAATTTACATTTAAAACTTGCATTTAAAATATTACAATGGAATCCTATACAAAATATATTTACTGCATCTTAATTTCCGGTTTCTAAGCTTTCATTTGACACCTGAATCATTAAAATCCGTCAAAAATTAACTTTAAAAAGTTGATGAGAAGGAATGTACAATAAAATAGCATTTACTGGAATAGGTGATCTGTCACTGATTCATTTGAACGATTCCAGTACCAGCACAGGACCGTCCAATCCGATTCTCTTTCTTCTGAGTATGTAATAATAACAACACCAAAACTGTCCGTCCTGGCTGTCTGTTCTGGCTGTCACAGCTTGTTGTCTGCCCCGCTTTTTTCGATTCAAGATCATCACTTTGAAGAAAATCCTTGATGCAAAATCTGTCCGCAAACCTCTAGCTTTTATAATTCTGAAACACCGCATGCAACACCATCTATTGAATAAGTGAGTAACTGCTTGAATATGGTCACCTAACCGGCATATTTAGTTAAAACATCAATGTTCAAAAAAGAAAAAAATCAGTGTCTCCAACTCAATATCTTTTTTCGGAACGTTCCAGGATTTTAATTTTTCAAGATATCGCTTTAAAACATATAGGGATGAATTCACCCCATTACTAATACATATGATAATTGTTAAAAATGAGTTGACAACACTGACAGTTTTACCCCCAAATATAGTTATTCTTTAATACCTCGGCCCCTAATTAACCGATTTCAAAAATTCAAACGGCAAATGAATACTAATAACATAACCAATGTTTTAAAATGCATAGATGGTTGCATAACCCACAGGATATGTTTCCCTTTTTCAATATCTCTACAAAATTTCAACAAATTGAAAAATAAAAAATACTACCATAAGTTAAATAAAATTTTAAGACTTTTTTTTAAAGAATAACATTTTCCCGAAAACTCAAAAATAAACCCGTAAAAAATTCCCGAAATTTCGAGTTTGCTGTAACCATCAAATATTAACCGATTTTCAAAATTCAAACGGTAAATAGTTTCTATTTTCTTATTTTTTTTCTAACACGTTACTGGTTGCCTATGTATAAGGATAAAATTACAAAAACAACTTTTATGACTTAAAAATATAAATTCTACCTAAAACTAAACTATACATAATTACTCACTAACACCTATCAACTACACCACCCATAAAAGTTGATTAAATTTTACCTAAAACTAAACTATACAGAAAAGTTAATTAAATTTTACCTAAAACTAAACTATACATAAAAGTTAATTAAATTTTACCTAAAACTAAACTATACATCAAAGTTAATTAAATATGACTTAAAACAAAAATACACATAAATACATTTTATTTATATCTTATAATGCCCCCAAGCTAATGTACTTACACCACCCTCTAGTATATATCTTTTATCATCATTTGAATCTAATGCTAACTTATTTACAGCTATGGTATACACACCATGCTTACAACTTCGAATTAGATTTATATTTTTATATGGTTTCACATCATTGAATAGGGTTTACTTATAACCATGAAATTGTAACTCTTTTGCTACTACACATTTTGTCATTCCTTTTGCTTTTTTCTCCTTTTTATTTTCAACTTTAAAGGCATACATCTTTGATCTTAACCCAATAAACTCCGTCATTATTTTACCTTTGTTTTCATCCTTCAATTTCCTAATACTTTTTTGTTTACTAGTGGTATTCCATATTGATTATCCTTTCCATAATCACTTGTGTCAAATAGATCAACCATTTCCTTTAAGTCTTTGTAGAAGTCATCTGTATCAATTTCATATATAAAACTATCAGTATCCGTGTAACATAAGTCTATATCGAAATCGTATTTAGGTTTCATAATATTGTAATGGAAGACATACATTAATAGTTTTGACAAATCTAGCACACTCATACCAACATATATTGGTTTGTTGAAGGTCAATGTTTCTTTTTTCATATGTATCGCACACAAATCTTCAGTAAATATTGTTCTATAATCGAAGTTCGGTTTCGCTATTAACTTCTCCACCCTGGCTGGATCACATTCTAAGGTAATATATGGTCTCTTTCTAATGTTTTCCATTGTTTTACCAAATACGCTATTGTTCATTAACTTGTAAAAATCTTTCTCGAAATCATTCTTAGCTTTTGTTCTCATATTTGTATTTAGATCAATATATTCCTTTAACCAGTTTGATTGCTTGAAGTCTAATACTCTATGAATTTTCTTTAATATTATCCCAAGTGACATATATAGTTTTAAGTTTCTGTAGTGAATAACATATCTTTCTTTATTGTAAAGCGTTGTTAATAATTTTGAATGTTTCGATCCTGGTGGACACATATTTTCTGGAGCTAATGGTAGATCTGAATGTTTATCATGTAAGTATTCTGGATATTCTAAATCAACTTCTAATATGTAGCCAGTTTCTGAATCATCTGGAATATTCATTATGTTCATGTAAGGTTGAACCCATTTAAAATCTTTGTAAGGCATGTATTGACTCATAGCCCATCCATATAAATTATTTGCATCTAGATAAGCTAAATACTTTGAAGGTTCGTCTTTGTTATAACTTTTCATATACCTATTATTTGCTTTTACATATCTCTTACTACATTGTGAAATTCCACCTCTTATACCTTTCTCTATCATTAATATTTTGTGATAGTCAGTTAACATTTCTAGTTTGATCTTAGTCATCTTTAACATTGAATCCCACGATAAACCAGGAGCAGTGAAATACCAAGCAGGATCTAAACCATATGCTTTTAAACACACATCTCTAAAACTTTCAAATACATCAGCTAATATTAATACATCTGTCTTGTTATAAAGTTCTGTATATTCACCTAAATTTTTAATATTGAATGACTTCCAAACATTTTCCGCATGCTCATAATCTTTATCACTGATGTGGGTTTTAGTAAGTTTATGAAAGAACATTTCTTTTGAAGGTAGTTTTGTTTCTTCTAATCTTTCAATTGAGTCAATATAATCATATGGGTACAGACCTTTTTTAATTACTAAATCTAATAAATCATTAGGGAAGTACTTTGACGTTTTTCTATATTGTTCTTTTGTAAGGTTATTTGCTAGTTCTGCTAAACTCCTTGGCATAAACCTAAATGAATCTAGAAATCGTAAATTAATCCCATTCTTTTTATCAACTTTCACATATTTCGAGTAGGTTATATATTTTTCTTCATTGTTTGCAATTAGTTTTATTTCATTCTTATCATAAGCAAGTTCTTTAACAAACAGGTGAGTATCATAACCACTTAAGTTGAGAATAAATACTGAATAAAATTAGGATTTCGATAGCTTAAGTTACAATAACTGTGAGCTGTACCTCTAAACTTTCCAGTTAAATGATCATGATCTCTTACTTTTGCTTTATTTTTATTTATATCCCTTAAACATTTTCCTAATTCATGTTTCCATTCTTCTAACTTTTCAACCATGCTATCATTATCTTTAGCGAATTGTATTTTCTTATTTAACATATTTATTTGTTTTTCAATTGCTGGTGGTAAATCATTCAAGTTTCTCTCACATATATGACAACTATTGGAATTATTATATATCTCGTTCTCATCTTTAGTTAGGTTATTCATTTCAACTTTTTTGTTATATATTTTCTTTATTTCTATTGGTTCTTGTTTTAACTTCTTCACAAACACCTTTGCAGCATCTAAACCAATATAACTAACAGGACTTTTATACATAAAATTTGAGTATTTGATATAATAACAGAAACTCATTGGTAAATGCTTTTGATACTTCACAGTTTTAGAACAATTATGCTCTACTTCCATTTTACATAACAAACATTCAAAATCGGCATATATCGCAAATGGTACTCTAAATGATCTATTATAATTTTGGAACTGTATTTGATTGTCATATGGTTTTGGAAGTTCTATTCTAACAGATTCGTGCTCCTTACAATATAGCTCATGTTGTTGTAATTGCTTCTCATTTCTAAAATGTCTTACTAAACATCTATCACAAAAGTACAATTTTTCCTTATGTTTTGTTACTTGACTTCTTATTAATCTCGATAAATCCTTTATCCAACAAAAATGATTATTATTTTCATCTTTTACATATAATAAATTAACGTGTTTGTCCTGCTTATTTTTTGTGATTTGAAGTGGGTATATATTATATTCATCATCATAACTATACACGTTAATGGATATGTTACTTCTCTTTTCAAACTTTACTATATCTTTTAATTGTACAGGAAATTCAATACCATTAAAATATTTATCTTGTAACTCATTCAAAATTTCTGTATAGTGTGAAGGTCTTTGATATTGAGAACATCTATCAATAGGTTTTAAATAACTTGCAATTGAATATAAGAAACATTTATTATCTTGATTTTTAATATTGATTACTGCTTTCTTATCTTTAATTGGTTTAGGATGGTCAATGTAGGAAGAAGCTCGTAATGGTACGTATTTATTTAGTCTGATTTCTAATTGTTTAATTTGATGTAATGTCCATCCTGATCCTCTACCTTGAAATTCCTCCATCTCTCTACATAGTTTTTGTTTAGCATGGGTTATATATTCATCTAAGTCAGTTGATTGTAATATTCTTTCATTCATAGTTTTAAAATTGCGTTGTTGTACTTCTTTATCTTTAATATAATCACAAATGAATACAAGGTTGACTTTTAACGGGTGGTGCTTTAATTCTTCCTTGATTTTGTTAATAACTACTTTCCCACTTATATTCAAAAACTTCACCGGATCTTTATATCCTCCTATGTTTTCAATTGTGATAGTTTGTAATCGTTTCTGTATTGCTGTTTCCTTTGTTTCTACTTTAATTGGTATTCGTTGTGGTTTTGATTCTTCAAAAACATCTTGTTTAAATGGAAATATGTTTCTAATTTGTGATCTGTTTTGTTCATCTTCATATTTTTTAATACGGTCAATAAGTTCAGCCTTTCTTAATTTAGAATAACCTTTTATTCCTTTCCTTTTACAATGGTTTTTTAATTCATCAACTTTCATTGTGTATATAACTTTCAATTCATCTGGTTCATTTTGATATTGTTCGATTTTTTTGATTAATTCACTCTTATTTAAAGAACTATAGTTACGGCTTTTCTTGACTTTACATATTAATTTTAGTTTTGTAATCGACATCTCCGTCATCTCCTCACCAGTAAAATTAACATATTTATACTCATCTTATATGAAAAAATACTGTATCGTTTTTTATATTTACCAAATTTTTTAGATTATTTTCATAATATTTTTTTCATGTTATATATACCAACATTAGCATACTTATTTTTCCTAACACAACTGCTAATACTTGTACACTCCTGCCATTGTCTACATATATTAGTGTGTTGTGTTAGTATAGGCTTTTATGGGATCACCCCATCAAAGTCATTATTAATATGATAAAACTGAATCATTTTCATAAACTCACTCATCATCATAATTATCATTTACCTTCTTATCCTATTTACCTTTAATGAAATAACATTTATAATATTATATTACTTTTATTTATTTAATTAATATGCAAATTATTAAACCATAACCATTTAATAAACACTTTATTACCTTTTATGAAATAGCATTTATAATATTATATTACTTTTATTTATGTAATTATTATGCAATTATTAAACCATAACCATTTAATAAACAATTTATACCTTTAATGAAATAGCATTTATAATATTATATTACTTTTATTTATTTAATTATTATGCAATTATTAAAACCCTAACCATTTAATAAACCCTAACCATTTAATAAACAATTTATACCTTTATGAAATAATCATAAAATATAACATTTACAATTCTACATTATTTTTTACCTATCCAACTATTATGTGAATCATCAAACCCTAACCATTTAACAAACACTTTATTACCTTTCTTACTCAATATTTTTTCAACCAAATACTCATCCTTATATTTAGTTTTCAATAATTCTGGTTCATAAAATCTTCCTCTAACTTCCTCATTGTTTAAATCTTTAATTTTATATGTTGGTGGATTAGATGGTATAACCTCATTAATAACAAACACTTCTGTTGACCAATTTGGTGTATAACCTTTCTCAAACAAACCTTTAATTTTACTTATACGAACATAATCACCAATCTTATACTTTAACTTAACAGACTTATATTCTTTCTTATACACTTTTTTCAATATCACATGCTCATTTTTCTTATTCACTTCTACAGGTTTCACACCAATTGTTCTATGTGCTTTGTTATTATATTCATCAACCAAACCTTGCAATATTTTTAACCACTTATAATTACCTTGAACAGTAAATTTCTTCCACATATTTTGTTTAAGTGTTTTGTTAAATCTTTCAACAACAGAAGCTTTTTTACCACTATATGTTGAGTAATGATTGATATTGTTTTTTCCCATCAAATCTTCAAATTCTTTATTATAAAACTCTTTACCTTGATCAGTTTGTAAATTATTAGGTTTTCTTACTTTTAACACTGATTCAAATGCTTCTGTAACATTCTTCCCATTCTTATCTTTAACAGGAACAGCAAATGCATATTTTGAAAACACATCTATAATCGTTAGCAAATACTTATAACCTTTATTTAATTTTGAAACACCTTTTAGCACACCACTATCCATTTCCACAAGATCTGCTTGCCATAAATCATCTATACATTTAACAATAACACTTAACCTAGGATAATTTTTTCTAGATGATTTATGAATTTCTTCTATAATGTCTTCTCTAGTACCTTCACCTTCATATAGTCAATCGGGGTTTTTAATGAATTGGGATTTATTAGTACCACATACAACACATATACCTTTCTTAACATATCTCCCATTCTTTGTTTGTTCTATTCTAATGGTATCTATTTTTGTATCTGTTGATTTCTTACACTTAACACAATACATAATACTATTTATTATATGGAAAATTATTAACCTCAATCTATAATTCAAACTATAATTCAACTAACATCATTCTAAAGATCGGCCTAATTCAAACTATAATTTAACTAACAACATCATTCTAAAGATCGGCCTAATTCAAACTATAATTCAACTAACATCATTCTAAAGATCGGCCTAATTCAAACTATAATTCAAGCATATGTTTGTTTGATGCTGTTGTCGATATTTGATGATTAATACTATAATTAACGGGTATCGGTATTTGATGATAAATACTATAATTAATGCTGTTGTTGATTAATACTATAATTAATGCTGTTGTTGATATTTGTTGATTAATACTATAATTGATCATGAACTTCAATCTATAATTCAATCTATAATCAATCTATATAATAACTTCTACAATTCAAACACTGTTCATCTATATAATTTAATCAATATAACATTCTATAACTTAGTCTATAATTCAATCTATATAAAAATTTATAATTCATCTGTATAATTCAATTTAGAATGTTGTTATATAGATTGAATTAAAATGTTGTTATATAGATTGAATTAGAATGTTGTTATATAGATTGAATATAGCAAATGGTTTTATGAAAGCTCTCTTTCTATATACATAATAACTTGCAATGGTTGCCCTTCTTCCATAGCTGAATTCTTATTTGCTTGAAACGTAATTATATCACCCTTTTTAATGTTTACAGGTAAATTTTCAATCAAAGTATCACCTAAATATATCTCTAGAAAGTATTTATCCAAACTTAATTCTATGTGCATTATTTTCCCATTATAGAGAAATTTGTAACCATTAGAGAGATTAAATATTCTAAAGATTGGTTCCTTAACATTTTTAACTCTCAATCGACATATTAGGGGTATAGTTTCTTTCTGCATAATCAATTTAGTAGTATCCATCCTAATCTTTTGAAAATCATCTTTCTTTATATATGTGTACTGTAATGTTTTTAATACATCTTCAAATTTGTTTCTATCACCTTCCAATTGACTATTAACATTACTATTTATTAAATCTAGCTGTTGTAAAGTTACTACATCATGTTGGTCAATTGCATCACTTACATTAACAAGTCTTTTGTTTTTGAAATCAACCCATGTTATATTATTTGATGTAAAAACTTCACTTACATGATTGAGGTTTGTAGTCCTCGTTTTAGTATTACCAAAGATATCCATATTTATTATATAACAATTCAAATTATTTAACAGCAAGTAAAACAGTTATACGAGCTCCACCAAAATCAATCAAATCACCATTCTCATCTTTAATTGAAACTTTGAAATTATTAAATTTATTGTGATGTATTGGGAAAAATATCTTTTCATTAGGTTCATATATAATTGGTTCTCTAAACTCTGCATTTGTTCTAAATGTTGCAATTAAGTCTGTTTCGTTGTGTGTTGTGTCATTATGTTTTAAAATCATACCTTCTGCTAAACCACAGTGAATATTTATAGTATCAAACGGATGAAAGCTTGGCACCTTATCTCCAACATGTTCTGTGTTTCTAACCAAGTTTTTATCACTAAAACCTAATACAGTGTTAATGGTGTCTAAGGTTATATTACACGGTTCGCTAAATATTTTAACTCTATTTTTCTCTCTGTCCTCAGTAAATTTAATATTTTTAAAAGTATCACCAGTGTATGGAAGATTTGATTTAATATATTCTTCTAACTCTTTTAAATTATATTGACCAGGTTGAACTATAAGTTGTTTTGCAATTTTAGAATAGCCAGGAAAGTTACAAAACGTTAATTTGTTGTTCTTTTCTGTAATGTTTGGAGTTAAGTATGTTGTGTAAAATCCTGCAACAGCTACTTCTAAATCGTTTTCAAATGGATAATGCAATGACATGTTTAATACAGATGAATAACCATTTAAATTAAATACCTTCATTTATTATATAACAAATAACTAATATGGATAATTGGGATATTAAAGTAAGGTTAACAGAATTAGCGGCGAAGAGAAAGAGGAATGGTGAGTTGTTACCTGATGATATAAGATGTTTAATAGTTGGACCTAGTGGGTGTGGTAAAACGACGTTAATGATTGATAATTTTTTGTTGGCACCTAAATGGTTAAAATATGCAAATGTTTATATCTATTCTAAAAGTTTAAATCAACCTAAATACCAACACTTAATACAACTTTTTCGAGATATAGAACGTAATATTAAAGACACAATAGCAATAATAAAAGGAAACAATGAAGAGATTATTCCATTAGATGAATGTGAGGACTATTATGTGGTAGTATTTGATGATTTCATATTAGAAGAACAAAACTACGTTAGAGAATATTTTATCCGAAGTCGTCATAAGGGTTTGAACTGTTTCTATCTTGGGCAAACATATTCTAAAGTACCAAAACAATTAATTAGGGACAACTTAAACTTTCTTTGTATATTTAGACAGGACAATGTAAATTTAAAACATATATATGATGAATTTGTTGCATCTGATATGTTATTTGAAAAATTACAATCATTATGTAATAAGTCTTGGAGTGAAGAACATGGTTTCTTAACAATAGATATGACTAGAAAGGTGAATAATGGTAAATATAGAAATAAAATTAAAGAATTTCTAAAAGTGTAAACTAAACGTATATGAATGTAGGTGAACGTATATGTTATGTTATGTTATGTTGTTTTTATTTTTTATATAATAAATGGATGTTAATAAAGCTAAGAAGTACATTAAGCTAAAAGAACTTCTTAAAAGATTTAAGGAAATTAAACAAAGTAATCGAAGTAAGTATGAAAAATTTAAAGAACAAGATCAGCCTTTATTGATGCAATTAAAGATTTAGGGCAAGATATATCAAAAGTAGCAGAAGAAAATAAAAATCTAATTCAAGAGTTAGTTCCAGCTGTACATAAAAGTGCGAGAGTGGATTCAAGCTTATTAGAAACACAACCTATGTATGATAGTCCTATAAATGAAAGTGATACGCCTATAACAGAAGAAATAAAACACATGAAAACACAAATTAAATATAAAGTAGAATTAATAGAATCTTTAGCAACAACTCATTTTGGTAAGATTGCCTCAAGATATTATGCAACTAGAGATGATATTATATGGTTTTGGAATACAACCATATGATGAAGATGGGAAAATTATACATATGATAGGAAATGCAGAAGTTAAAATTCATGGTGACGATTTAGTTATTAATAATCGACATTATACAGTAACAGAAGGTTTATGGGAATTATTGACAAAACATAATCCAACAAATTATAATGATGATGATCTAGAAAAATATAAACAAATAGTAATTGATTCTAGTGTTGCATTTCATAATAATGATCCAAGTACAAGAAAACAAAAATCTAGTAAAGGTAAAAAATATAAAGAAATTATCAAACCTATTTGGGATGAATATATAAAACCAACAACACCTTCAAAAAAGACACCAAAATCTGGAGAAGGAATAAAGGTATATAACGAATTATCAAAAGAATACGTATGGATGGATGATGTCAGAAAACTGATTGATCGCTTGATTGTTATTGATGGGGAAGAAAAATCTGGAAATGATAACTTTTATAATGAGAAAGTAGGTATTATGAATATGATTAATTCTAAACTCATACAATTTATACCTAATGATCCAAAAGGTATAGGTTATTTGATAAAGATATTGAATACGCTGCCAACAAAATTTTGGAATAGTGAAAAGTATGGAAAAGGATTAGTAAATGATTTGATTAATAAACTTCCATTTGAGTTGCATATTCCAGGATTTAGATTTTGCGGGCCTGGGACTAAGTTACAAGAAAGGTTAGAAAGAGGTGATGAAGGTATTAATTCATTAGATGAGACTTGTAAAGAACATGATATATACTATAGGGACAATAAAGATACAGAATCAAGACATATTGCAGATAAGGAATTAGAAAATAAAGCTTGGGAAAGAGTTTTTGATGAAGATGCTAATTTAATAACTGAAAAACTACCTGCTCCTGGAACTGCTTTAGTGATGAATACAAAAGTAAGATTTGGTTTATGTTTATAAGTATTTTTTAGTTTTAGGCTTATATGTACTTTTTATGGATATTTTTCATAAAAAGCTTTTAATTATATAATAAATATGCAGTTAAAAGGTTTTACATTTATGATTCCTAATCAGGAACTTAAACAATTAAATATAGATTACATTTTAACTAACAAACAACTCAAACAAAAGGAAGCAAAACTAAGTAAAGGACAATGTATGTCTCTATCTCTTTCTATACCACAACTTAAGAAAATAAACAAAGAAATGAAGGTAAATGATAATAAAGTTCATTATGGTGGTTTTATATTTACTATTTCAACGATTTTAGCTTTAATAGGTGCTCTAGGTTCTGTTGCTGGAGGTGCGGCTGCTATTGCTAAGACTGTAGATGATGCAAAAAAGAATAAAATGGAATTAGAGGAACAAAAGCGAAATAACTTAGCAATGGAAGAAAAACAAGGTGGTAAGATTTCAAAAAACGTAAACTCCAAAACAGTAAAGAAAAAGTAGAAATTAAAACTTTAAGTAATTTAAACCTAATACAACTTGTTAAAAAACTTAATATAAGAAACTTTAGAGGTGTATTTATGAGTGATGAATTGCCTAAACAACCAAGGAAGAATGAGTGTGGTATTGTTAATTTTGATAGTCTAAAAATATAGGAACGCATTGGATTTGCTATTGGAAAAAAGGAAATAGAAAGTATGTGTTTGATTCATTTGGAGGTAATCCACCAAAACACTCGTAAAATATCTTGGTCATAATATAGAGTACAATAGCAGTCGTATACAACATTTTAACGAGGTAATTTGTGGACATTTATGCATTACAGTGTTAAAAATGTTTACAGATGGGTATAGTTTTTCAGAAATTATTAGTCAGGTGAATAGGAATAAGGATATTTGGAGAAGTTATATTTAAGTTTTTATGGGTTTATTTTATGGGCTTAATTCATAAAACGATTACAAATATTTTTTAATAATAAATATGGATAAGATAGAATCATATGAATTACAATCCTTTAAACCTAATCAAAAAACAATCGAGAATTTAAATAAGCCAAACAGGTCTATTGAATTTGATATTGACGTGGGTGATGGCTTTATACATCCTTATTATGCTGATATGTATGTAACTTTTGAAATTAGAGGTAGAGATGCTGATGGAGAATATACTACTGGTCAAAATATTAGACTTATTAATAATTTCTTCCCACATTTGTTTTCTCAAATTCAAGTTAGTAAGCATGGACAGATATTAGATATTATAGATTATCCTGGTTTAACTTCAACAGCTGTAAACACATGTACGATTTCAAAACCAGAGGCAAATCACTATGATGAATGTGGATGGGAAGGAATTACGTGGGCAAGAACAGATGAAGAAATAGTGTTTATTGCTAAGACTTTTGCCAGGATTTTGTTCAGATTTTAAAGATATTATGTGGAAAGGAGGATTGAAATATATATTTAAAAGAAGTGGTTCTGATGATAATGCATTTGCTATTTGGAAAACAAAAAAGCAGGATGGAACATATGAGAATGATCAACCGCATCCAGTTAAAATTAAGATTACAAATATGGAGTTAAGAATGCCTATTGTTAATTATGAACCTAACTATGCCACCTTGTTAAGATCTAATATGTTAAAAGAAGGTAAGATTCCTATTTCATTCAATACGTATCAATGTTTGCAGAAATCAGTTAGTGGAAAGTATTTAGAATTCGATTTAACCACACAATTTAACTCAAGTGAATTTGATATGCCTAATTTTGTGATTGCCTTTTTCCAAACTGATAGAAATGATAATCAAGAAAGAGATTCAAGCTATTTTGATCATTGTAAAGTTCAGAATATCCATTTTCGTAATTCGAGAAATGAATCTTTCCCATTAGAATCTTTAAACTTAGATTTTGCAAAACATAAGTATTTGAAAGTTTATGAAATGTATACGGTATATAAGCGAGCTACAATTGGAAATACTGAGATGTTTTATTATCCTAAGGAATTTTTAGAAAATAGGCCGATGTTCGTAATTAACACAAGCAAGCATAAATCAGTAACTGTAAGTGATAGAACTAATTTGAAACTGACTGTTAATTTTGAAAGCGATGTACCAGATAAAACAATTTGCTATGTTGTTATGATTGGTAAGAAAAATTTAGAGTATGATGTTGAGAAAGAAAAAAATAATTGAGAAGATATAAATCAATTATATGTTTATTAGATTTGTTTAGTTTGTAAGGTTTTTATGACAATATCATAAAAACTTATTTAATAAAATGACTATTCCAGATAACATTCCACGTGAGAATTTAATTGTGTTAATTGAAGATACTATATTAAATCTTGAGAAGTTATTAATGAAAAACAAAAGGAAGTTCAAGAGAATAAAATGTGTTTATACTACTCTTATTACGTTATCAATTCTATTATCAGCTTCCACAGGGTTCATCGATGTATTTATTCCTGTTACACTGTATTCAATTATTACAACTGCATTTGCTTCGGCTTCTGCTGTTATCACTGGTCTATCAACACGGTTTAATATAGCTTCAAAGAAAGAATATTATAAAAATATGGTGAATCGAATTGGGTTGTTTAAAGATGAGCTTAATGTAATTAAGCTCATGAATGGCGAATTAACAGATGAAAATGTAAGAGATATTGTTAACAGAATCAATGACATACTTAACGAAATTCGAGACTATTAGAAAGTGATTTTTAAAAAGTTTAATATAATAAATACGATGGCGAGTCATATTGAACTTTTAAACATACTTGGAAGTCTTGAACAAAAACAGGTTATTGGATTAAGAGAATTAGAATTAAATACAGAATATAAGATTGTGAAAATGGAAAAGATTAAAACTAAGTTTGGAAAGAGCATTTTAGTTGAATGTGAAGAGTTTAAGGTATTTCTTCCACCTAGATTTACAAAACACTTAACAGATAAAATGATTGATGAGATCGTTAAAGATGGAATAAAAATCAAATACACTGGTTTAAAAGATAATTATCCAACGGTTGAGTTCTGTATGTGAATCCAAAGAATAATAAAAATGATCAAAAATATGTCGTCAGAAGTAAAAAATGGAGTGAATAGAATGGATCCTCAAATAAAATTTATACTTACTAAAAATTTCAATGTAATTGTAAAAAATGTGCACACCGAAGTTCAAGTAGTTTTTTGATATTAATGGTTGTCTATTCAGTTTGAACTATGATCAGTGGACAGAGTTTAAGAAGTCATTGTTTCCTATAAAGAACGAGGTTAGCAGAAGATTCCATTATCAATATCCGAACTTGTAACTATCAATATACTAATTTGTAACTATTATGTAATTATGTAGAATTTAGTTAACTTTTATGGTAAAATCATAAAAGTGTTTTTGTAATTTTATTTTTCTAAATTTAGTGATTTTTGTAACTAGATTTAGTGATTTATTTGTAATTTTGTAACTAGATTTAGTGATTTTTTGTAACTAGATTTAGTGATATTTTTTAACCAGATTTAGTGATTTTTTGTAACTAAATTTTGTGATAGAATGCATTAGAAGTTATTATGAGTAAGATAGAAGTTATTTGAGATGTGATAGAAGTTATTTGGGATAGGGAGTGCGCTAGAAATTATTAGGGGGTAGATTAGAAGTTATTAGAGATGATAGGGTGACATATAGTTTAAATGGGCTAATAATAAATTTGTCTGCAGAATCCCCATTCCCTATCTACTGATATGTCAGAACGTTTTCGAAGTCAAGTCTTTAGAAAAAGTT
Organism: Thermobia domestica; assembly: GCF_964235325.1. Classification (NCBI taxonomy): domain Eukaryota; kingdom Metazoa; phylum Arthropoda; class Insecta; order Zygentoma; family Lepismatidae; genus Thermobia; species Thermobia domestica. The sequence goes on from NC_137471.1 coordinate 153,923,145, forward strand.
AATTTTTTCATTCCTTGTAACTTTGATCCTTCATTCATTCGAAATACATTATACCATGTTCACAGTATTTGACGCTAAGATACAAATGATGCACATTGCACCGTCCATGCCATTTGAGTTATTAGAGATCTCCAAAATGTTGGTGTTGGTGATACTGTATTGCCCTTTGTTACAATGAATAATGTATGTGGTATTGTTGTTTTATTTAATATCTAAATTAGCAGTAGGTAATGCCTTACATAGTGCAATTTGAGAAAATACAACTTTATTTTGCGTTACCAACACTGCTTGTTTATCTAGTGGTATTGCAGAGTATCTGGAATAATTTTCCCTTCAATATTTCACACAACATGGTACAAACTTTCAGTATTATATATATATAGGCGTGGATCCAAGGGAAGAGCTATAGGGGCCATATCCTCCCTTAACGCTCAGGTATACACGGAATAAAATGAACTTCAACCCTGCTTCACACTGGATAAAGAGGCAAAGTATAGTTTAACCCCTCCCTTGATCATATCCTGGATCCGCTCCTGTATATATATATATATATACAACAGCAGTGGATTTTGTTTCGGTAGAAGCATGAGGAACGGGTAAGAAACATTTGTGTTGTGCGTGCAATGCGAAAAAGTGATCACAAATTCATTTCGGGAGGGTCTTCAGCCCGACACCTACCCCCTAAATACGCCACTGTACATCAGCCAACCGTTCACATATTATCTCACACAGCAGCGAAACAAATTTTGAGTAAAGGCAAAATAGCTGTCATAATTCGAGACGAGACCGAGACTTTCGATACTGGCCAAGGTCTCGTCTCGGTCTTGTCTCGATTTATAGAGGTCTGTCTTGGTCTCGTCTCGGTATGTAAAAGTCCGTCTCGATCTCGGTCTCGTCTCGGTATATGAAAGTCCGTCTCGGTCTTGGTTTCGTCTCGAATTATCGAGACGAGACCGAGACTAGGTGCCATCCCTAATTTAGACCTACATGCTCTTCATATAATGTAATAAAAGGGTCATGCTGGGAATAAAAAAGAGAACATTCCTTGGAAAAAACGGAAACTATTGGCATCAGAAATATTTATCTAGGAGACATGCACAGTAGTATATTTCAGAATAGTTACTGTTTAGTTCAGTAAACGAATAAAGGGGTATAAAAATGCAAATATGTCGCGTCAACGAAATCGACCAACGAAATCGAAATTGACAGAGGCGGAAGCAGACGTGTAGTAATACAACAACTTGGTTAAATTGATAATTGGTTCTTTATTCTGTAGTAGATCGTATCACAACTTTACGGGAGAGCAGAGAAAGACTTACTAACGCTGTCATAGAAAGCTTTAGTAACACGATCATATAGACACAAATGGATGTAACTGTGAGTACTAAAACTTGGATTTAACGAAAGCTGTTTAGATATTCGGTGGTTTGCAGGGTTGTATAAGACACAAAAGGATAAGACAATAGAATTCTTCATACCTCAGCTTCCAGTAGCTAGATACGTGCAATTTCTGGATAGATACTGAAACTGCGGTCGGATTTTAATACATGACGTATTGCAGAATACAAAATGCTTTGCATTACTTGTTTGTTTGTAGACAGCTACTACTTTAATGTTCTGAAAGGTTGTGTATAAACTAGGGATAGCCAATTCCGGAATTATTACTTTCCGGACTCCCGAAGGTCAAACCGGACAAATTCCGGAATTCGGAAAATTCCGATTTTGGAATAATTCCGGAATTCGGAACAATCCGGAATTTAGAAATTTCTGATTTCGTTAACATTCCGGAATTCGGAAAAATCCGTTTTTTTCGAAAACCTGAGCTTTTCTGAATTCCGGAATTTTCTGAATTCCATGATTTTCCGAAATCCGAAAAGTGAAAGTCCCGCTTCCGAAAAATGAATTTATTTTGGTTAGTATGAATCGTGGCGGGAATAAGTCTTTGACCAGGTAATGGCGACGGCTTTGAAAGAAATTGGGTGTATGAGAATTTAATCTGTCATATTTGTAGTTTCGTGTGGAGAAAAAGCAAACTTGTGAACCAGCGGTTTAGAACAACTCAAGTTATTAATGTAAACTTTTCCGACTTCATAAAAGAAATGCGAAACACATTTTGATCAAAGAAATATAACATACAAGTTTGCAAGCGGAGACAAAGAAACCTAACATAACCAGGCTAAAAACGAATCTTTTACCGCGTAGCGATCGCGGTTCAGTGGTCATGGTGCTTGTGCGAATGCACATTGTATATTTTTTTTACTTCAGGATTTTTGATGGCGATTGATCGGCAATAACGTATGTTTTATTATATTCAGATATTTGAATACTCGGATGCTTCAATACTTGAACTATCAAATCTTCAGCAATAATAATAGTAATAATAATAAACTAATAATAATAATTATTATCTCGTAGAATATTAAAAGCTAGGAGCTAATTATCGCTCAGGTCATACCATTACAAGCAGAAACGTGACATTTGGAAAGAATATTTTGGTTTGGTTTAATGTTGCGCACGAGAAGAGGAGTTTCTCATCTCGTTTCTAAAACAAATTAAATAACATGAGAATTAACATTTTACATTCGAGACGGGTCAAGGCTAACTCAAAATTATCGTCTCACTTTGGAGATGAGAATCGAGACGAGACGAAAAGTATGGTAAACATTTCCCATCTTGTCTCGATTCTCGAAATAGTGTATGTCCATTCTTGAAGTAACAATTCCTCTGTAGACTGAATCTCATAGGCTATTTCGTTACATTATATTTCAGAGCTCATTGAATTATGCTCTGTGTAGGTATTTTGTAGCAATGCTTTTATATTTACCTCTGCATATCCTAAAAATTAGTTTATTATATGCCGTACTGTTGCGTGATATTCAATTATATTTATTACAGTTATTTCTTTAAAACATACAGTAGAATACTTTCTACATGAAACTTCAATGGAACGTTGCAGTTTAAAATATTGGTAGTTGCAGAAGTGTGTCTTGAAGGTACGGAACCCTTTCCCCGAAATCTCTACTTTTAAGTAAGATTTACCAAATTTCAACGGCAAGTTTAAAACTTTTATTATTATTATTATTATTATTATTATTATTATTATTATTATTATTATTATTATTATTATTATTATATAAACACCGTGTATAATCTTTAAAAGATATACGGTTTGTATCTGAATAATAAACACTAATTGACTGTCGATCTCGGTCGTCGAGAAGTCTTCAGGAGGGAAGGACAGCGGTCACGCTCTGGGTTTGAGTTCCGAAGGGGCAAGTATTCGGGCTCGAAACAAAAATTGTTAAAAGTTATAGGCTTCAGCCAAACATGTTCAAAATAGCTAGGACCGGGTTTAGGCTTCTCAACGGCTCGGCTTACAGCTCATTAACTTCGAACAGAACCGAGAAGTGAGCCGAGCCAACAGCTCACCCAGCCGAGCCGATTTGAGCCATCGGCTTAATTGAGCTGAATCGAAACGTGTCGATGGACTAGTTTCAACTTAGCTGGCTAGAACCGGTTCACATGAGCCGAGTAGAGGACCCATCCCCACCGAGAAAGCTCGAGCCATTGGCTCAATTGAGCTGAGTCGATGGCCCGTTCCAACTGATCCGGCTCGGGTCATCGGCTCATCCCAACCGAGCCGACTCGAGCTGTTCGCTCAGTTTATACGAGCCGAGCCGGTTGATATCACTACCCGAGTTGGTATTCTGCTTGGGCTCAAGAATTCGACAGTGAAGGTCTCAACCTTGATTTTAAGAACTACCGTATATACTTACATTGGTGACTACGACATTTGGGGCTGTCTCGTAATAATAACAATAAAAAAATCTCTTGTCTTCTCGTTATCTAGACGAGACGAGATACACTAAAGTTGCCCCACGAGATGCACTAAAATTAGAGGGACTTTGAGGAACTGAGCTCGGGTGTTATCCTAGGAGTAGGCGAGATGACAATGATAGGTTTATGTGGAAAATAACAAGAGTTTGAGAAACACACCCATACCCTGTGCTAGGTGGTCCCAACAAGTATCTTTGAGTCACAATCGCATAGGAATGGATCGCACTGCATAAAACCGTTTTTACGATATCAGATGACACATGCTTAAAATGAAGAAGGGGTCCAGTATTTGGACATTTCCAGGTGAAATCAGTCACGTCACAACAAAAGAGAATGCAGAATAGTTACTTCACTCAGGCGACATAGCTGAAAAGTAATAGTGAAGAACTGACACAGCAAATACGAACACTATGTACAAAGTAATCTTCACAGAAGGAGCAATTGTGGACTGTCAAGGATGAAGTGTTTTTCATTCTTTTCGGAGGTGCTGTTACAGGCTTACAACCTGAAACGTGTCAAGCTAGAAAGGAACAGCAATATTAAGAGATATTATATAGGTCACTTGTAACCATAGAAACGGTTCACTCCTTCTAATTGTAATCAAAACTAGCTTTTAGTGGCCACCTTTAACAAATCAGTATTTTTCGACATCTTGCACGCGTATACCCACCACAGCTAAGGTGCCTCTTCTCTATGGACACACACGAGTTGGTGAATAGCACGCTAGTAATATATATAAGATATTTGCATCAAATTTTGCCGTTTTTAATAGACGTCAGTCTGTCTCCTCTCTCTGACTCGAATTTCTGAAGAGGTACTTGAACTTACATGTGAATTCACGCATGGAATTTCGAGAAATAGGCAGGAAGAAAAGTCGTGTGTGGCAATGTTACATGCAAAATAAAAAAAAGAAAACACATGCAAATATTGTGAACATACATATTTAAGCGCAAATGTTGACAAAATGGTGGGGTATGTGTGTTCTGGCAGTTACCTAACCTAATTTGTTTATAACATTTAGAAATTTAATCCGCCTTATGGAAAGTCGTTTTGACAACTGATTAGCGTCATGTTAAACGCCCGACATCTGAAGCAAGCAAATATAAGTTGAACGCTTTAGTATGGTACTAATGACAAGCCAGAAGGACTCTGCATATTATGATGGGAGTTGGGGTTCGTATTCGTTTGTTCCAGTTTGAGAAGACCAACCAATAATGCTATCGGGATCCGAATCTTGGATCTCTTTAGGAGTCTTCCTAAGAACATCATTCATTTGCACAAATCAGTACATTGAAATAAGAAACTGGTAACGAAACAAATAACACCACTTCCACGGTCCTCGGATTCGGGGGTTATATATATCAGAGGCATAAGCCGTATACCCACCGTCGCTGTTGCGTCAGCTCCAAGATACACCGGTCAGTATCTGTAAAAGAATACAAGGTGGGACAGCAATGCATGATTTACGCCAGACGAGTAGTGGGAGACGAAAGTAATGTTTGCCCTTCACTGCTTCACAAATACCTTACCTGTTTAATTCTACTCTAGGCCATATACACTATTAGAAGGTAATATCCTCCTTTCACTGAGAAAGAAACAATATATATCACACACTTTGAAATTATGAAATATTATTTTTCATTGCATATTAAAAAAAGAAATTTGAAAAACACTTATATTTAACTTTTAACTTCGATGAATATAAAACATTTACGAACGTGTGAGAACACAAGACACAAGATTTCACTTAGCAAAAAGATGGCCCAATAATTGTGGTATACGAACCGATACGATACCGAAATAATACGCGAAGTTTCGACCGAACGAATATGATGAATCGGTTCGCGACTATGCAATTCACTACAGACACTTCACTTCCATTAAGTTGCAAGGGGTTGCCATTGATTATTTTCCATCGTTTTATCTTGTGGTTTTCATGGTCTGTCCACCTAAGTTTTAGTATTACGTGCTAAAATCATTTTATATTACTTTTGGAAGTTAAACACTAAAACTTTACATACTTCAGTTTTCGTGAAGACAGAAACTTAGTACGTTCACTTCACATGGTGGCTAACAAGACACACACACTTCTCTTCCTGCGTCACATAGTTGCCAGTTAGCAGCGCAAGAATACACTAGGAAAATAAAATATAGTTCGTAGAAAACATTAAGTTTTTGCTTCATAATGTTGCTAATTATATATAATGAATGGCTCATAGATTAATAGAAATCACATTAAAAACACTGATTGTTCAAATAAGTTATGGAACTGACGATTATTGATAGATTTTATATTGTCACGCAAAAATCTGTCATCGTCATGAGAGTTTGGTGCGTGGGCGTTGCTCTCGAGAGTAGCAAAATTCCTCCTCCAAATATGGGCTGACGGGAGGGAGGGAGACTGTCTGGAAAAGTGAGGCACCTTTTGGGTGAGAAATTAATGAGCATTGTTCTTCTCCAAGTGTTAACTAGTTGCGTTTCATTTCTAAGAATTGACGCTGGGGAAATACGAGGGTTGATTTAAAAATTTATGCCAGTCCATACCGTTATAGATGGCGGCCAACGGACTGTGCACTGATGGTACCACAGAAGTGGGCAAGAACCCTGGAATCCAAGTCTTCCTAATCACACTGCAACACAACCGCACTCACAGCACTTCATTAGTCCATAAAGGATTAATGTCATTTTAAGTTCGTTCACGCTGGTGAATAGCAGTTTGTAGCTTCACTCGGATGCACATGATCGCGAAATTCGAAAGATAACGAACGCGAGGGCCATTTACGATAACGCGGGGGGCATTTCGTAAATGTCTTTCAAGTCCTTTTATTTTAATCTTCCTTTGAAATGTAAACACAAAAATAATTTCAATATTTGAATATAAATCAGTAATTACTAGTAATTCAAAGTACTATTCAGCATTGTACTTCATAATATCTTTCAAAATTCAAACTAAATTATACAAACATATTAATATATTCAATGCAATAATGTTTTCAATGAGTAAACATAATAATCAATAAGAGATTACATTTGGTAAGGTATCGTATTCAATAAGGTATTGTATTGTATTCAATGCCATATGTAAAAATGCACAACAAAATATGAATAGTACAAAATAATTATATACCAATAAATTTAAAATGGTAAAATTGCTTTAATATTTTGCAATAATGCTTCTTACTTTCTAAAATAAAACACGCAATATCACTCAAGACAGCAGATGTCACTAAGTAATTCAGCTAATCATGATTCTATTTTTCATGGATATAAAATATAATGCATAAAACTTTATTATATTTGAAACATCAACATTATTCACGAAATTCAAATGTGTACTTTCATTGGCATATTAACACAAACTATTCACTAAGAATATTCAAAATAATTCAACACAACTAAAACATATGATAAAGTGCACACAATTGATTTATATTTTATTAAGATTACATATTAAAAGTACATGTGTAAATATAACACTAAAAATATTTCATTTACTATGAAATGAAATAAACTGGACTAATGCGAGCTCGTCACGCTCGAAGTATATAAAAATATACTGCCTGCATTAAATTAGCAAGACCCTACCTCATTTATTTATTAATATCTTTCTATCCCCGAAGCGAAGTGAAAAAATAGAATGTTTGGTTAAAATTCAAAAATAATGTAGAGGGTACTAATAAGAAAATTGCCTACTCCGGGCATTACATAATATGAATAACCCATAATATTGGAGGGACCTTTGCTTCAATGTTTTCAAGTACTACTTGAAATATTTTCGTATTTAACGAAAAGATTAATACAAAGTGAATGCAACAATAGTTGCTCACAATTAGCATGTACACAACTTACTTGGTACTCATTTATAATAGGATCTCATCATATATTCTTTTCAACTGAACAACGTGCCATGATGATGGGTACATGTAACTACATAACTTACCACACCAAACTTTAAGTATCCTTAGCTGATTAGTAATCCCAGAGGCATACTGATTGGATAAAACAACTAACTTAACTAAACACACCGCAAATTTATATTACTAATAATTGACGCATAGTTATTTAAAAATTGAAAAATTTAATTCATTAATTTAAAATGTGCTTAATCAGGTTTATTACCGAACAATTTCTCACCAGAATATTTAAATTTGTGATTCAAAATACTTTTAATTTTGTAAAATTGAAACACTGTGATAGAATATTTTATATAAATTTTCCACATTTTCACAATTTAATTTTTTTTGATTTCACTATATTTGAAAATTTTCACTGCGCAAATTTACTCTCGCACTTCGAAAAGAAACACTATATTTTCCATAATCCAAAAATCTAAATTTCGTTGTGAATATATTAACGAAAAAATATACTATTACAAATGATTTCGTACCACGTATACTTGAAATATCAAAATTTTTAAAATGGTATCTCTCATTCAACATTTTCAATATCTTATGAGGTGCAACAATATATGAAACGAAAAAATTAATATTCAAAATTTTTCCTGAATCTGTCGGCTATAGCCATTAACGTGATACACACAATAAAATATTATTGTTTTTATCTAAACATTCAAAATTTTGTAAAACACTAACAGTGTTGAAAAATATTTATAGCATGAAAAATAATTACTAACAACAAAAGAAATTCTGTACAAAAATTTCTGCAATGTAACCAAAATTTCTTTTTCATTGCGAGGTCAAAAATATGGAAAATGGGCAATCCGGCTATGTGTTAATGTCGTTTACCCAATTCCTTTCCGTATTAGAATTATTACAACATCGTAGAGTAAAATTGTCATGCATTCAAAGATTTTACGTTTAACTTCCATACTGGACATTCTTTGGATTTTGTTAGTACAAGAACGCAACATTCTATAAGCACTAACTTTATGTGCTACCTTACTGTAAGAATCAGCTGATACCTCGTGATTGGTTTGTACACTCGAAACATTTACCAATTGAGTGTCATTACAGATATTGGCAGCGAAGAATTTACACTTTCTACGTAGGGGTAATACCTTACTTAATTTACGCACTTTTTGCAGAGTTTCAGGTTATTTTTCATTTTCGCACGGTGAACAAACCTTTGCTTACCTTTCTTGGTTGCCAAATTGGAATTACTGTTCCTAAATTTCTCAATAACATTTCGAGTTGAATACAAAGTGTTGGTTGGTGGGTAGTCAATCTGAACGTTCTGACTTAGTTCAATACACCTTTTCTGAATCTAAATTTCACGGATTTACTAGTTGTACGATGTATGCCAAACGAACGGTTTTATTTCTACTAAAACATACGATTACAAGTATACATACTGTACCTTCTAGCAACACTAAAGATACATTACCAATGGAAAAATAACGCAACTCTTCAATCTGAACTGGTTGCCTAATGAATCTTACTCTGGGATAACTTGTAACATGCCGTGTATACACCACAAAAAATGCAGAACTTATAGACAAACATTTCTTATGAACAAGTAGCATTGAGCCGAAGGGGGAAAACAGCTGATCCACCCACTTCCTTTCACATAAGGGACAAGTGCAGACTTTAATTTCGTCTAAAAATACTACAACAGTATCACTTATTATTTCCCTAGTGGTGGTTACGATAACCACACTCGTACTACTATTGGAGGTAGCCTCCATGAAGTCAACCTGCACGGTGTTTACATTTACACTGGCTAATTTAATACTTACTTCATTCCCTTGAGAAAATACATTACTGCTATGTAGAACAGATACATTTTCCAGCTGGGCTGTAATGCTTTGTAATTGTACAGTATTATTATCCAACAACTGAAACAATTCGTTCCTCCTAACATTTTCACTTTCATTAATTTGAACAAAATGCAATTCTTGGACTTCAGATAACCTACTTTTCTTAGCAGGATTTGGATAAAAATCAGTATCATCGGCAACATTTTCCAATTTCCGTTTACAACTTTTAGTTCTAACCTCAGAAGGACGACTATGACGAACATGTGCTAACGGGTCCACATTAACTTCATCTGAAAATTTGACCTTTTTCGGAATTTTGTTTTCCTTTTCGGTTTGACCCACATTACCTGACATAGTATGTAAACTGACATCATTACTACGTTTTTGAGGATAGATTTGATACCACCAAGAGCATTTTTAGGAGGACTTTCAACATTACTTGAAAATAATTCTTTCTCCTCTCAATTCAAAATACTATCATGGTCACTAAAAGAACTGACATCATTAGAATACATTTTCTGTAGCCGTTGAACGTGGATTTATGAGTTATGTATGCTAAAATGAACACAAAAATATAAAAATGTAAGTGACACTACATGTAAAAGAATGCAAGGATATATTTCAATAACCTTATTCTTGACATTAACGTCATCACATCGAAGTTTCAACTTTCTAGCTACATATTTAAAATCTATATTTTTGCCGCGAGCACACTTTTCTTTAAGTTTCTCGTACTGAATTGATTTCCTAATACCACATACGCGGAGATTGATTTCCTTTTCTACGTTTTTCCTATATTCACAATTAAAATTGAATACATGTTCAGAAATTGCAATTTTCGCTACTCTATTGAAACTATGAGTTTCTACCTCAAGGCCTAAAGCATTTTGAAACTCTTCTAAGCAAAATGGAAAAGTACTATATTTATATTCATTTATTACGTTAGCGTACTCTAACTCTATCTGTGCTCTTACATTCATTAAATTTAACGCTAGCATTTTGTACGTGGATTTATGAGTTATGTATGCTAAAATGAACACAAAAATATAAAAATGTAAGTGACACTACATGTAAAAGAATGCAAGGATATATTTCTTTCGCAAAAACATTAATTGCTAGGTTCACATTTTAAATTTCAGCGATTGTTTCGCATTCTTGTATGTATAAACTAGGACCTACCTGCGTTTGTTCGGCAGTGTTTGGCTGATTCAACAGCTCTCGAGAAATACCTTGAACTTTTTTATGCACTTCATACTTTTCGCGTAGTTCAACCACATCTGCTCTTAAATATTCAAATTGTTTGGTCAACTATTTTTGATTTGATTTTAATATTTGGTTAGTTGCAGCCAAGTCTACGGATAACGTATTCACCGCTTCAAGCAGTGTTTCCATTTCACTAAATGTTGACATTGTAAAATATTATGCTTGAAAATACAACATTCAAATTATTAGACCGGCATTGAATACGAAACAGTGAAGTTCAAAAATTTGCTTTCTTCCCACTAAAACATCTGCCTTAGGTCGGTGCGCCATTTTATAATGGCTGTTCCTGTTCGGAGCGACATTTTATAATGGTAGTTGGGGTTCGTATTCGTTTCTTCCAGTTTGAGAAGACCAACGAATAATGCTATCGGGATCCGAACCTTGGATCTCTTTAGGAGTCTTCCTAAGAACATCATTCATTTGCACAAATCAGTACATTGAAATAAGAAACTGGTAACGAAACAAATAACACCACTTCCACGGTCCTCGGATTCGGGCGTTATATATATCAGAGACATAAGCCGTATACCCACCGTCGCTGTTGCGTCAGCTCCAAGATACACCGGTCAGTATCTGTAAAAGAATACAAGGTGGGACAGCAATGCATGATTTACGCCAGACGAGTAGTGGGAGACGAAAGTAATGTTTGCCCTTCACTGCTTCACAAATACCTTACCTGTTTAATTCTACTCTAGGCCATATACAATATTAGAAGGTAATATCCTCCTTTCACTGAGAAAGAAACAATAAAGATCACACACTTTGAAATTATGAAATATTATTTTTCACTGCATATTAAAAAAAGAAATATTTGAAAAACACTTATATTTAACTTTTAACTTCGATGAATATAAAACATTTACGAACGTGTGAGAACACAAGACACAAGATTTCACTTAGCAAAAAGATGGCCCAATAATTGTGGTATACGAACCGATACGATACCGAAATAATACGCGAAGTTTCGACCGAACGAATATGATGAATCGGTTCGCGACTATGCAATTCACTACAGACACTTCACTTCCATTAAGTTGCAAGGGGTTGCCATTGATTATTTTCCATCGTTTTATCTTGTGGTTTTCATGGTTTGTCCACCTAAGTTTTAGTATTACGTGCTAAAATCATTTTATATTACTTTTGGAAGTTAAACACTAAAACTTTACATACTTCAATGGTTTTCGTGAAGGCAGAAACTTAGTACGTTCACTTCACATGGTGGCTAACAAGACACACACACTTCTCTTCCTGCGTCACATAGTTGCCAGTTAGCAGCGCAAGAATACACTAGGAAAATAAAATATAGTTCGTAGAAAACATTAAGTTTTTGCTTCATAATGTTGCTAATTATATATAATGAATGGCTCATAGATTAATAGAAATCACATTAAAAACACTGATTGTTCCAATAAATTTAGGATCAATTTTAACAGACGAAAATCATATTCACGAAGAAATTAAATGTCGACTAAAAGCAGGGAATTCGTGTTACTATTCGGTTCAAAATCTCTTGTCGTCGCGAATTCTGTCGAGGAATTTGAAGCTTAAAATATATAAAACGATAATCATGCCTGTTGTTCTGTATGGTTGTGAAACATGGTCGCTTACTCTGAGGGAAGAACATAGACTGAAAGTATTTGAGAACAGGATCCTGAGAAGAATATTCGGACCCAAGAGGAACGAGAATGGGGAATGGCGGAAGCTTCATAACGAGGAACTACATAGTTTATACGGTTTACCCAACATTGTTAGGGTCGTCAAGTCTAGGAGGCTTAGGTGGGCGGGTCATGTAGCTAGAATGGAAGAAAGTAGAAACGCTTTCAAAGTCTTGACTGGAAGACCAATCGGAAAACGACCATTAGGAAGACCTAGGCGCAGATGGGAGGACAATATTAAGATGGATCTCGCAGAGATAGGAATACAAAGTAGAAACTGGATGCAATTAGCTAAGGATAGAAGTCAGTGGAGAGCTTTTGTGAACGCGGCATTGAACCTCCGGGTTCCATAGGCCATAGAGTTAGTTAGTTAGTTAGTTAGTTAGATTGTTCCAATAAGTTATGGAACTGACGATTATTGATAGATTTTATATTGTCACGCAAAAATCTGTCATCGTCATGAGAGTTTGGTGCGTGGGCGTTGCTCTCGAGAGTAGCAAAATTCCTCCTCCAAATATGGGCTGACGGGAGGAAGCGAGACTGTCTGGAAAAGTGAGGCACCTTTTGGGTGAGAAATTCCTGAGCATTGTTCTTCTCCAAGTGTTAACTGGTTGCGTTTCATTCCTAAGAATTGTTGCTGGGAAATACGAGGGTTGATTTAAAAATTCATGCCAGTCCATACCGTTAAAATATGGCCCAGTTTTCTTTATCAGCTCTGACGAGTATGTTCATTTCTAATTCATTTTCGAACTCATTGATAATTAAATTGCATCAAAGTGTTGCAAATCACTCATCTCCTGCTCCAACTGATATTTGATTCTTAAATCTGCGCCTTAGTTTGTCTTTTGACAATTCACTTACATGAAGGAGGTTAACGCCAGCAGCCCGCCTCATTTTTTCCACACTGACCTAACACTAATTCGAGTTTACTACGACACACTGGCCCGCCAGACTGATTATCACTCAGCACCTATAACGAGGGATTTAACTGCTAGTGTTTCGAAGGGTAGTTGGCGTTGTCGGCGGAAAACGAGATTTACACGGGAATGTCTTATCATACAGTGTTCAGTACTTAGTCCTGTATATGTATACCAAGTTTTATACCGATCATCACGTTCTAACCGAAACATGTCCCTTGTTAGAAAAAATCATATGACTAGTTATATAAAATACAGTCAACGAATTTGAATTTTTGTAACCTCCAAATTGTTTAAAACCTAAAAGTATATCATAATGAATGAAAATAAAGTAATTTGTCATACTTTTCTTATAATTTAGAAAATAAAATAAAGAAATGGAAATAAATTCCTTCCCGGAAATTGATATGCAAGAGAACAACCTGGGAATATTCCTGTTTCTTATTTTCCTTTCCACCGTAAATATTCCCACTGCCTATCACTATTCTTGAGTGAGTTGACATTGGTAAATGTTAACATTTTACAAATAGAATAAACGAAAAAAATAACTAGTGCAATTTAATTTACGGTGGAAACAATAATGATATCAAAACAAAAGTACAAAGAAAACACACCAACCACTTTTCGTTTATTGTTATTCATATCATTATTATTATTATTATTATTATTATTATTATTATTATTAATAATAATATATATATAAAGTCAGTGGTAGCTCATGCCTTCAACATGTATACAACAGTGGTTTCAAACACATAATAAATTTACAATGGTCTTTGTCAGGTCGGGCTTTATATTTGTGAAGAAGAAGAAGAAGAAGAACTAATTTTTTCAATAAGCAATTATTCTGTATCATATTAAAACCCGATTGTGTATTTGATTGCAAGTACCATCTATAATTGCTGGGAGAGTATCCATGAAATATCGAGTAAAGTGGCCGTTATGGCGAGTGCATCGTGCTTTGTGTGTCCTGTGATGACGAGAGTTGTGTGGGGTTTTCTATACATATTTACTGAACTTACACACTTTTTCTTTCCTTTACACGTTCATACATTCCCTCCTTTTTCTACACTTTTTCCCAGTCAGTTTACACTCCCCACTTTTCTCTACCTCTTGTTCTGTTGAACTTGGCCTTCAGCCCCGTTTGTCTGTTCGAAATTCTCTCCTTATTCTGATCTTTTCCTATTGTACCATACTTCTCTCCAAAAAATCACAGAAGAAACAATTAAACAGAAAGCGCAGGAAAAGTGGTATGAAGAAGGTGTCAAGAAGAGCAGTTTGAAAGGAATATACACATATAAAAGGCGTTATGAGACAATAAATTATATGAACAATGATTTGCGAAGCATTTTTATTTTCAAAACCAGGTCAGGGAGCCTTGAAACAGGGGTAAGATTGAAAAAATTTAAAGAAGTGAACGAAAAATGTCAATTATGTGTTAAAGAAGATGAAACATTAGAACACTTATTGTTAAAATGTGAAGAAACCCTAAAAATCAGGGAAAAATGGAAATGGATCGATGAAATGAAAAAGGAAGGAAATTTGGTTAAATTAGCTTGGAGGCTAGGCTTTAATGTAAATGGAAGGGAACTAAATGATAAAGAAATAGAAAAAAACAAAGAACTTCTTGAATTTTGGTGGAAAAAGAAAATGGAAAACTTTAAATGAAAAAAGGGCAGTACTTTCTCTTTTTTTCTTTTTTTCAGGAACCAAACTTCCGAAGAGAAGGATGGAAAATACCTTGAACCTGAACCTGAAATTTGACTTTTTCCCGATTGCGACAATTCTTTTTTCACGTATTTTCGCTTTATCATACTTACTACTTTTTATCTGTTTTACGACTTTGTACACATCTTGTTACTTTTTTTTATCATTTTTCAACTATTCTAATCTTTACATTTTACACGTTTAATTACCTTTCTAAATTGCCGATATTCTTGTTCAATACAGTGATAATGATACTATTCAAAACTTTTGTAATGCTTAATACAAACAAACAATCAATTGCCGAGAGAGGAATTGTGGTTGATGAAGAAGAATAAGAGGAAGAAGAAGAAGATTGGAATTATTGTATTGTATTGTATTGTATTTATTTCGTCCTTTTTTCATACATTTAGCACTGTAATACAATGCATATGAAGCGGACACGTCATTTATATATGAATACAAAAGTAAAAGAAACAATAATAGTGAAAATTACACACACTAGGTTAGTAATTAAGCCTTACTTCTTACATCTTATTACACTATACATTTTACATGACATTATTGTTAAAAATAAACTTAGCAATTATTACTTGCAGTGTATTTAGAAACCCTCCAACAAATATATAATGCTAAAAGCAAGCAATGACATTGATTTACTGTACATCCTGTAACGTTTCTATTTACTTAGCAGTTCATGTATTCCTCTACCGAGAAAAAGCAATGTTGTAATAAATATTTCTGGAGTTCTTTTTTAAATTTAGCAACAGAGTCCTGAGTTTTTATTTCTTTCGGAAGTTTATTGTAAAGCATGATACCCGCGTATTTACATCCTTTTTCATATAATACTGTTCTGTGTTCTACAATAGAAAAGTTTTCTTTGTTTCTTGTATCATGATCATGTTGCTGTTCTACTCGCGTAAGGATACCTTGTAGGTGTTTCTTTACAAATATCAATAGATTTAAAATATACAAACAGGGTACTGGAAGTATACGAAGTTTTTTAAATATTGGTTTGCAATGATCTTTTGGCTTAGCAGTTGCCATCATTCTTATTATTCGTTTCTGTATCGTAAAGATTACTTTGGCCTTGTGTGTATTTCCCCAAAATATAATACCATATGTTAAATTCGATTGGAATAATCCAAAGTAAATTGTTTTTAAAGTAGACTCTCTTAAGACATTTTTAAGAACTTTAATTGCGAAATATATTTGGTTTAATTTTTTACTAAGCTTAGTTATTTGCACATCCCAAGAAAGATTTTTATCTATCCAAATTCCTAAGAACTTAGTTGAGTTTACATATTCTATTTCATTATTTTGAATTATAATGTTCCTAGGCTGTGCATGTTTGTTGCGCATGTGATGAAAATTGATTGCTTGTGTCTTATCAATATTTAATTTAAGCTTATTTTCTTTAACCCAGTGAGATAGTTTACAAAGGATTTCGTTTGCACTACCTTCAACAACCTCATTTGTTTTACCTTTTACTATAATATTAGCGTCATCTGCATAAAGGGATGCTTCTGCTGGAGCAATATTACTTGGTAGGTCGTTAATATATATCAAAAATAATAGCGGCCCTAATCCGGATCCTTGTGGCACTCCACATGTTATTTCTTGTTTCTCTGATATGTAGTGTGTAGCTTGGTTTGTATCCCTGTTATTGTATGTAATTTCCACTACTTGCTGCCGATTTTTCAGATACGATTGAAACCATTTGGATGCAATGCCTCTTATTCCGTAATCTTGTAGCTTTGAGAGAAGATTTCTATGTGACACTAAGTCAAATGCTTTCGAAAGATCCAGAAAAATACCTATACATTTCTCCTTACTATCTAAACTTTTATGTACACTTTCCACGAAGTTATATATTGCGGTTTCCGTTGATTTCCCTTGTAGGAAGCCATGTTGCTCGTGTGTTATTAGATCATGTTTAAATAAAAAGGATGCTAGCCGGACACTCATTGTGGTTTCTAAGATTTTTGAGAAAATTGAGAGAAGCGAAATAGGCCTATAATTTTCAAGCGCTGATTTGTCGCCTTTTTTATATATTGGTTTTACTTTTGCAATTTTTAATATACTAGGGAATTCTCCACTTGAAAACGACATATTTATGAGGAAACACAGAGGGTCAGCAATATATTTAATGCTTTTCTTTACAATACTTGGCGGTATGCCGTCTACGCCAGCTGACCATTTACTTTTTATTTTCTTTACCACTTTTATTATTTCTGCATTAGTAGCTGGATGTAGATACATTGTATTGTTGCAAATTTTTGAGAATATTTTCGAAGTGGACAATGCTGGATTATTATTGTACGTTTGTGATAAGTTGGTGTAATAGTTATTAAATAGGTCAGCAATAATACGAGGGTCTTTTATTATGTTGCCATTTTTAATTACCTCTAAATTACCGTCATCATTACGAGTGTTTAAACTTAACTCGCTCTTCACTAGTTTCCACAACGCCTTCGACTTATTATCTGATTTTTTAATGATTCTGTCATTGTGTAATTTCTTTGCTGCTTTCAGAACCCGTTTGTATATGTTCTTGTATCTTTTGTAATATGTCTCTGTATGTGGTGATAGATTTCCTTGTGTTTTAGTTTTGTTAAGAAGTCTCATTTTTTTGCTTGCTATTCTGATCCCTTGTGTTACCCAGGGTTTTGATTGTTTTGTTGAAGTTACACATTTTACAACAGGGAATGCTAGATCGAAATAGAATCTTATGGTGTCAATGAAATAACTGAAAGCTTCATTAACCTGATTATGTATATAAAGCTCGTTCCAATTTTCTTCCCTGAGAAGGTGATTAAAAAATTTTATATTTTCGTCATTGAATTTTCTTTTGTACGTTACACTACTTGCTTTTGCATTACAAAAATTTTTATTAGGGGTTACATGTATGTCGAGTACTTGGGCAAGGTGGTCTGAAAAACCACTGTTGAAGACGTCTACTGTGTTGTAGTTAAGATGTTTGCTCACTATGAACTGGTCAATTGCACTTTTAGAGTATTTTGTAATTCGTGTGGGAACTTTAACAATTGCGTCCATATTAAATGAATCTAGAAGAAGTTCTACCTCGTGTTTTATAGGCTGTAAAAAGTCTATGTTGATATCGCCAACAATTACGACGGTCTTCTTGATTTTCGTAAAATAATTTAGTATCGTATCCATCCTATTTATAAAAATTTCTATATCACTGTCAGGAGTTCTATACACACATACAATTACAAGGTTATAATCTACTATTTCTAATGCACAACTTTCAAAGTGTTTTTCTACATTTAAATACTTAAACCTAATGCATTCTTTCGTTTTTAGACCCCTCTTTGCATATATACAGGCTCCCCCTCTATCCCTATTACTTCTGTAGTATCCTGCTCTTAGCTGAAATTCAGGAATGCTTAGGTATTCTAAGCAGCCTGATTGTAACCAGTGTTCTGTTATACATATTAAATTTACTCCCAACAATTTGTCCAAAAGTAGTTCTTCCAGCATGCTTTTTTTATATAACGAAAACCCTTGTACATTTTGATGGAAAATAACTATATTATTCCTATTATGTTTGTAACTTAAGTTGTCAGACTGTATACTTTGATAACATGTCTGCACTTTAACAGCATTACTCTCAATATACCTTAGTTTTAATTTATTGTCAATTAGACGTTTATCAGAACTCCAATTATCTTTACGGATGTCTTTATGTTGGGTTGATGATCCTACCATAAAAAATAATCCGGACGGTGTGTTGGAGGCTTTCTTTCTCGTTTTGATTTCCTATATACATTGTCCTGATATGACGTAATTTCTTGAGGAGAGACAATGCCATTTGAAACATTCATCTTTTCAATATTCGATTCTACCCTGATACCGTCTTCATTAGATGGAATGAAACAATTTTCTTGACATGGAATTTTACTACTTTTGCAATTTATGTCAAAGTTTTCGCGTACTGTACCCTTTGTATCAATAATTATGGGTGTTTTATTTACACTAATTTTTGCTGAAAGCTCTCGCATCATTACGCTAAGTTTCTCGCATATTTCTTTTTTACCTGTATTGCTTAAGTGCATACCATGTCTTGTGAAATATCTACGAGGAAAATCCTCAACAGTTAGGTGTTGCACATGACTATAACGTTTACTTAATGTATTAAGTTTCTTATTGAAGTTTTTTACCGCTTGGTTTACACAAGAAGAGCTAATAAGATCATGGCGATGTGGAGCACCTACAACTATCACATTTGTATGAGCTAGATTTGGTAATAAAGAGCACAGATTTCTTATACCCACATCAGCTTCATTTCTAGCAATATCGTTGGTCCCTCCGATAATAACAAGTACATCGTTCTTGGTTAGATTATTACTATTTAAAGCCACTGGCTCAACTACATTACCTATTCTTGCTCCCGGTTTAACTAAACTAGTAATTTGTTTATCTACCAATTTGAAGTTTAAAATACCGGCCAATCCCTTTGCATGGCTGTCACCATATATCACCACTTTCCGCTTGTTTATTTCTGTTGAACTTACTTTCGACTTCCCCCTCAAATTATTACTACCAAATTTTACACTTGCATTTCTTGTCTTTACTTCACTACTTGCTCTCAAACTATGCAGCTTTGCACTCTCAGTTTTGCCACTGCTTCCATCATGAACGCTTGTGTGATTACTATTATTTGTAGTCCTTTTATTTAGTTTCTTGCACCTGCTTGTAGCATCTAAGTTTCCATTTACACTGACATTACCTGAACTTTTGTGTACATTGCTTATACACTTTTCACTAACTACACTTTCACTATTCACATCTGCTAGATCGGGTAGAACTGTGAACCTGTTTTGTGTGGGTATTTCCTGTAATACACCATGCTGACTGGTATTGTTGTTACTGTGTTTCTGAAAATTTATTTTCTTGTTACTAATTGGAAGATCACTCTTTGATGTTTCCTTATGCTTGTAACAGGTTCGTTTGCTGCAATTTGTAGGTTGTTGTGCACTTATTTTGTTATTGTGCACTATTACCTCACTATAAAGCGGTGAACCATTTCTTGCACTAATTACCGGTAATCCATCTTGTTGCTTTTGTCTAGGAATATCTTCACATTTTTCACCTGTTAACACTGAAATAATCTCACGCAGCGAATGTATCTCTTCAATTAGTTCAGTTATTCGTTTACTCTGCGAAGATTTCTCCCAGCACGTTTGATCGTCATTTGTTATCACCTCACTGATTCGAGTTTTGCAGTAACTACACTTTGCTAATGTAATGTTATCAATTTCGAGTATACTATTAATGTATTTACAGTTTCCACTTAGAGAACTGTTTCTTGACTCACCATCAGATATTTTACCATTACTAACTTGTTGAATTTCTACCAAATTTTTGTTGTTTTGAGCATAGGCGCCTAACACATGTAAATAGTGGGGGGGCAAAATTGGCCAATAAAGATTAAGTGAATTTTATAATAATAATAATAATAATAATAATAATTATTATTATTATTATTATTATTATTAAAATAATTATTCTTTCTGTCATTGGCTTTGAGGATAAGCATAGCTTCAATTTTTATTTGTGGTCTACAGCAATCATGCTTGCTGTTCGTACGAGAATACGATCAACGTTGAGCATCCTATCGGGAAGGGAGACTACAAATTGCGCTACGTAAGACCTCAACGAAGAAAACACACTATTGTAAATGAATGTTCTGATAACAATAACATTAAATTGTGCAATCAACAAATAAATTGCGCTAACCTCAGTTACTAGTGGTTTTCGGTTGATTAAAATTTTCGATACCTTAATGGGAACATTATCCGAAAACATTGGGAGATTTCACCGCAAAAAAAAAAAAAAAAAAAACTCCTCACGGAACTCTCTTACTACACAAGGCATCGATAATTCGATGAATTTCACAACAAAAAAATACATTTATATATATAATACACACACAAAGCACTGAAATAAATTGCTAAGTGTTTATCATTTTTAATTCTCTCTCTCTCTCTCTTTCTCTCTCTCTCTCTCTCTCTCTATATATATATATATATATATATATATAGAGAGAGAGAGAGAGAGAGAGAGAGAGAGAAGGAGAGAGAGGGAGAGAATTAAAAATGATAAACACTTAGCAATTTATTTCAGTGCTTTGTATTTGAGAGGTAGTTTTCCCTGAAAGACAAGACTTTTTGGATATTGTTTGGTGCCCCGAAAGTGGGGGGGCAAAATACTATCTTTGCCCCCCCAGTCTGGGAAGTGGGGGGGCAAATGACCCCTTTTGCCCCATGGCTCAGGCGCCTATCGTTTTGAGCACCGTCTGTTACACCCACCACTGCAAGCGCCGCCATATGTTTATAAAGTTGCTTTTGTGAACGTACTTGTAAATCATTTCATTAACACTGGGAACGTAAAATATAAGGGGAGTATAAGAACAGTGTTAAATTCTTATTATATTTAAATTCACAATGGCTGGTAAGGCGTCTGTTAAGTTGGAATTGTTATGCAAAGAAGAAATTGCTTATGACTTACCTAGTGATGATCCGCTCGAAGGGAGAGGGTGGACATACGAACTAATGAATGACAACAAAGAGTTAATATTATCTACAACGGAAGGAGAGGTATCAGCGGACAAGGATACAGCTATGTGCTCTTTGGATGTGAAACTAAACATTGGGCTGACTTTAACAACAAGCCGCTCGGGAGAGGGTCTCCTAGACGCAGAGTGCCAGTACCATCTAAATTATTTGAATGTGCAATGAAGTGGGCACTTTCAGAAATGGTTTGCGTC
Source organism: Thermobia domestica (assembly GCF_964235325.1). Taxonomy (NCBI): domain Eukaryota; kingdom Metazoa; phylum Arthropoda; class Insecta; order Zygentoma; family Lepismatidae; genus Thermobia; species Thermobia domestica. The sequence continues at coordinate 153,945,030 of NC_137471.1, forward strand.
AAGACAACGCTAATCCTAACAATAATCTGCTACGCCGTTGGATGTCGCTACCATCCACATATAACGCGACTCAGCTAGACTTACACAGTCCCAGTTCTACTTTACCGACTTCTCATGAGATGTCGCCATGGTCTCTATTCCATAATTTTTGCCTTCAGTGTTGCTACTTCAGTGTTTGAAACACATTCAGTTATTTAGTTCATCAGCATACGCGTATGTGCAATTGAACTAGATAGATATGTGAGGTGATTTTTTCCAAAGGTCGACCGGAACTCCTTCTACACGAACATATAATTGTTTAATTATTAGTAAACTATAATAACAAGTCAAGTAAATGCTTAGGCTATGCGAAATTCTTGTTTGTACACAAATAGTTTCGATGCCAGTGCCAACAGAAAATTGCTTTCTTCTAAATCGTAGCAACCACCATCATATTCGATTAAACCATAAATTGCCCCATCGTTTGTTTAATTATTTTGTATATAAATCAGTAGCGTAGTGTGCTATGAGACACTGAGACACTGTCTACCCTTTCAAATTAAAAGAACATAGTTTTAGAATCAATATACATTTCATGTTGTAGAAAAATATAGAAATAATAGGGTCCGTGATAGGTTGGTTAATAGCAATAGTGGTAGAATCTAATTTGTAAATAATTTTAATTTTCAAAACTGGGAAATTAATGTTCTGTCTCCGTCAAACAGGCCACAGAGAGAAATCAAGAGATCTGTCTCAACGTTGCTGAAGAAGTCAGTGGAGCTCCTACTTGAAAGTTGCGCGCGCATGTGGCTGTGTGGGGTTCTCGCTCGCTCAAAGAACCTGGCAATGAGACATGTTTCAGCTGCAGTGATACCACACTCAGCGCAATTGTACTATTGTAAATCCAACACACTTTTTCCTCTTCTTTTAGATATTCAATCATATTTCAGAGAAAAATTTCAAGAAATAGAAGAAAAAACATTAATAACTACCGGAACAATTGCTGAAAGATTTATGAATACCAGTAATTCATATAAATCTTCCACGATTTAGCTTCGGCTTCTTTTTAATCGCAATATCAGAGTGTATCAACACTGCGAAAGACAAAAGCGAGCGCAAGATGTTTTATAGTATGCTATTCTGTTGTTGCTTTTAAAATCGTTAGCTAACTTTATGTGAATTTGGGTATGTGTGTTAATTATATATTATGTGAAAACTAAATGATTAGATATAGATTAATTGTACCAGTTGTTATTAAATGGCATGCTAAGTTGTCGTATGAAAAATAGTATCAAGTTTAAAAAATAGCCAATTTCTGAGCTTACTTTTTGAATCAGAGATCATACTTTACAAAGGCTAAGCAAATAAGAATAGGAAGTAAATTATTAATTCAATTTAACGTATCCAGTGTATATAATGAGATTCTTCAGAATGAATTAATATCGTTATGCTTGTTTGATTTAATTGTTGAGGGCTTTGTTGATCAAACTTAAGTCTCCATATGTTATACACAGTAGTGCAACCTCGCAAAAATCAGTTTATAACGAAATTTGGTTAGGAGATTCATATTCCTTTCCATCACCGAAGCTGTATGAGACATGGCCCTACAACTTAATGTTGGTTCCGAACTCGAGAAGAAATAATAATAATATCTACCAGGCACGCACCCAATTTTTTGTTGGGAGGGCGGAGTTGCCCCCAACTTTTTGACAAAAGATAAAACGTCACCTATATGCTAATTCCACATTTGTGTAGCGCGGTGGCTCAGTGGTAGAGCGTTCACCTCTGGTGCTTGTGGTCCCGGGTTTGATCCCAGTCCCCGCCAAGTAAACTGTGGTTGACAAACACCGTGCTCGTGAGTTTTCTCGGGGTTCTCCCGTTTCCTCCCACTTTCTTCATTCCATCATTTCTCTCATCATCACCGTCTCCTTTAGCCTAACCGGCATAAACGTGGAACGTGAAACTCAAAGATTTCATTTCATTTTTTTCCACATTTGTGTAGAAAGTGTCCCACAGGTCCGACACTGACCAAAAGGTCTGCCCGAGCAGACAATTCCTAACTCCATTCATGGCGGAGGGGTGCAGGGTTTGGGGGGATCCAAGCAGCGCCCCCCTAACTTAGATTTTTCTGGGGGGAAAGCATTAATACGCGTATTTGGGTTCCCTAAAAAAGTTGTTTTTCTAATTCTTGGGCCCCTTCTTTCCATCTTTCTCTTACTCTTTATGACCCCCCTAAAGCCTGTGGGCCCTTAAGTACGACAAGGTCTGCGGGGCCGTTAGGTACACCTCTGGGCTCATTCCATACATGACAAATTAATTAAGGGGACAATATTGACAAATCTCAAAGCCATACGAATAAATATTATCTCTAGGGCCCCTAATAGCAGACATTTTTTTTACTAAAATGGGCCCACGACTCTTTTGTTTTATTTCCATTTGTATGCTGTTTTATTTATGTAATGTAGTGAATCTGTTCGATGCTTCATTTATAATTTCATGTTCGTATCGTATATGGAGTAAGAAAATTTTGTCTTAAAATGGATCCCCCTCGAATGGCGGGGAGCTTCTCTGGGGGGCAATTGCCCCCTGTTCCCCCACAAGTTACGGCCGTGGATCCAAGCCACTACGTCTATGTGATATTGAACGGATATTATTCTGCACTCGACAAGACAAGTAACTGTAAAGTACTTTCATCTATATTTTCAGAAAAAAAAAATATGGAACTACATTGTTTTTATAAGAGAAATAGTACAGATGATATGTAAGATCAAATTTTCATTTTACATCAATAATTTCTCTACTAAACAAGCATAGTTTTATTTAAAAAAAATAATAAAAGTATATTGAGTTAAGAAGTTTTGGGAATGTCGGAACCAGGTTGACTCCCCCCCCCCCTCGTGGGTGCGCCTGTGCTGTCTCCCCTTTGCGAAAGTTAACGCTACGCTACTGATATAAATAATAATTTCATTTGTAATTTGGAAATGTTTCAATGGTTTGCACAGACTTCGATTAAAAAATAAATAAATAAATAAAAAGTTAGTTGTAAAATATGCTAGATTGGTTTCCTTTTTCCCTCTACTTTTATAAAGGTTAATAATTTATAGTATTGACACGGAATAGATAGTCATAATGTTCATTTTAGAAAAGCGTCTGATTTCAAATAATGAGCAAACTTATTTTAATAAATTAATAATTCTGTAAATGAAAATGAAATGAAATCTTTAAGTTTTACTATTACGGTACTATATTATGGTTTCAAAGTTAAGTTCGTTCTTTTTTTAAAAAAAAAAACACAGTAGCTATATTATTACAGTTGTCTCCAGGCCCGTATTCAGGGGGTCTAGCCCCCCCTAAATTCTGGCTGCCTAAATTTTGCTCCTAGTTTTTTGCGATATTGTATTCCGATGTTGTTGTTTTATGGTTTCATACGTTAAATTACGTTACCAACATTAAATTTAGAGAGCATTGCCGAGCAAGCGTTAGCGAGTGAAGGCGGATTATAGTCCCGCATGGCACGTTGTTTTCTATCTTCGTTACCAACAATTCACCTTCTTTTCTCACATAAATCACTTCGACTTACCTTTACGGTTTGTACAAATCCCCTACTGCCCTAAAAAAAAAGTGTTCGATACTTTCTTGACTACTTCAACACTACTTTCAACTTATTTCTTCAGTAAATCATCCTACTTTCGGCTATTTTTGGCCCCCCAATACTAAACAATTACTTTACTTTTTAGTGCAAATGGAAATTGAACTTAAAAAATCATATTATTACTTATATAAAGTACTGTCAAAGAATTTTAAATTTTTTAACCTTCAAATTCTTTAAAACCTAGAAGTAAATCATAAAATATTAAAATAATGTAATTAGTCATATGGTTCTTATGATTTGGAAGATGAAGTAAAGAAATGGAAATATATTCCTTCCCGGGAATTTATAGGCCAGGGAAAAACCCGGGAATATTCCCATTTTTTAAATTCCTACCCACCGGGAATATTCCCACTGCCCATCACTAAATAAGCTCACATGGCGCAATCTGTGATCGAACCATTTACTCCTTGCACCAGAGATAAACGCTCTACCACTGACCTTGTTTTTAAAGGACTTAAAATATGGAGTAGGTTCATTAAAATGAGGGATGAAAATGTACACATAGGGTGAGTTTTGTTATTCCATACTGCAAAATATCTAAAAAAAAAAAAAGCATCAGACGAAAAAATGTACGAAATAAATTTATATTTTGCAGGCAGAAATTTCTCTATGCTAAAATTCCCTTCCCCCTTAGAGGTGTACGGCGAAACTGAAAAACTGTTTACAAACCCCGTCATTTTAATTGATGATTCGATACGTAAATTTTATTGGAAACATTTTTCGAATGCTGATAGGCTGGTGTAATCGGTTAAATCTAAGTTCACTAAGGTATCTTCAAGTAGGTAGGTTAGATAAGCCTTTCTCATCACCGAAGCTATATAAAATACAGAGAGACCATTTAACTTGGAATTCGAACCACTGTAGTAGGTTCAAATGTCAATATTTTCCACCGGGAATCGAATATTTCGTATGTAGACGTTACTTTATTTGTTACAAATTTTACTTTAAATAAGTTATATATATATATATAGGCCTATATATGGGGTCCAACTCAAATTGGAAATCCCATAAGGTACCGTACGTCGAATGGTATTGTCGCTGTGCCGCCCAGGGTCGCTCTTCATGGGGGCTCAGGACCCAACTTTAAAAATTTAAATGTAAATATATATCCAGTAATATCTGGTTTGTTAGTTTTTTTATAAACTAAAGAGCACTGTTGCAAAAGATTTTTCATATTAGTCACCGTTTTCAAAATGGCCGCCAAGACTTGGTGCCTGTATCAGATAAAACGTCAAGTACCACTAATATGAAAACTAGGGACGGGCACGAGTCGAGCTAAAACTCGGCTCTACTCGAAACTCGACTCGAATAAATATATAATTACTGTAGTTCTTACCATCTAGGCTGAGACTTGCACGGTCGAATTTTTGAATTGAGTTGATTTTGATTTTAACGTCCCTTTCAGCAGCGAGGCTATATGAGACGGGACCTACTGATTAACGTGGAGTCCTAACCACAAGAGTTCCCGTCGAGAATCGAACCCGCTTAGCCACGAAGGAGCTCTGGTTGAATTTTTTAGCCCAATTAGAAGAAGAACCCGGATAGTGATGTCAACCGGCTCGGCTCGGTGCAAGTGAGTGAACAGCTTGAGCCGGCTTTGTTAGGATTAGCACTGGCTCGGTAGAAGTGAGTCAATCGGCTCTGTTCGACCCGGCTCAACTCAGCAGCCAATGGCTGGAGCCGGCTCTGTTGGGATGAGTCAGTCATTAGCTCGGTTCGGTTCTGCTCAAGCGAGCCATCGGCTCGATCCGGCCAACTCGGTAGACGTGACGTGTGAGCGGTCCTTCTGAGCTTGGCTCTGTGGTGAACAAGCCGTGAGTCGACCCATTTAAACCAATTGCACCATTAGAGTAGGTAAAGTAGGCTCAGGTCATTTAACCTGATCAAATGTTCGAGTTGGTTCGCTACAGGTCAGATGTGGCTTTTATGGAAGTGACTGTATATTCGGCTCAATGGGTCTTCTTGTATCTGGGGTCTAGTTTAAAGAAATCCTTGATTCGGCTGTGAAGAAGACTATTACGAATCTAAGTTCTTGTACAGTCATGTATAAATTTCCTGTATATATATCTTGATGAATTAATGGATTGAAGCTGTGTTTAGTAGCTTCCATTGGTTTAGGTAGGTGGGATCATGGGTCCCTTGCGCCTCCTTTGGGTATGACATTGGTGTTCTAAATGATCTCTTTCTGCGCATACTGTTTGTTGGAACCGAGGCAACAAACTTGATGCAAGGTAATGTTTTGGAATTTAAAAGTAACTTAATCAATATTGAACTCTCTTTAGACAAGACATTTCATGTTTCTGTCAATTTATCTTTTGATATCAATATTTTTTTTTCATTTTGCTTTTAATGTGCCCATATTATTTAAACTTACCCTATTTCTAGTCAAAAGATTGGCCTACGTTTTAATAAAATTCATTTCTGATAATTTATGCATCTTCGCGCGTACACTTTGAAGGCTGAGAAAACCTCAGCATGTCGCTGGTGTCCAAATTGATAATGATTAAACACTTTTACTGATATCTCCAACAGCCAAATCCAATAACAATAAAGAAAATGTGAGTTGAGTTGAGTTGATTTTAACGTCCCGTTCAGCAGCGAGACTATGAAACGTGGATCTACTGATTAACGTGGAATCCGAACCACAGCAGCCTCCGCCGACATCGAACCCAGTTCTCCCACGCCAAATGCGCGTACGTTAACTGCTTATAAAGAAAATTTGTGTTAATTGTCATTGGAATACCTTATATATACTTAAAGTATTAACGAATCAAGACACTCTAAGAATTTAACGACTAGAATTATAAAACAATTATTTTGCCTGTCTTTTACGTTAATGTATGAACGCACATTAAAAGCTTTTGAGAGAAATTTTGAGGGCTCTAGTCGGGTCGGATGAGTGAGCTGTTGGCTCAGCTCACTTCTCTGTTCGGCTCGATAGTGAATGAGCTGTGAGCTGAGCCGTTGACAACCCTAAACCCGGGCCGAGCAGTTTTGAACATATTTAGCCCGCGACCTATGACTAACAATTTTTGGCTCGATCCTGAATACTTGCTCGTCCAGAACTAAAACCATAACCTCGTGAACGATGTCCTTACCTCTTGAAGACTAAACAAATCAATAAACAAATTATATAATTTTTAGTATTCAGATATTTTTATACATGTTGTTATATTATTATTATTATTATTATTATTATTACTATTATTATTATTATTATTATTATTATTATTATTATTATTATTATTATTATTATTTGTATCATTGATAATAATGACACTATGTAACTAAAAAAATCGTTTCATATAACAAGATGTGCGGTATCATATGTGTGCACAACACGATATATGCATAACACGATGGACAATATTTAGTGTTGCCATGTTGAGAAATATCGCGGTGTAAGGATTTTTGACGTGGTCAGGGATTATGGGAAGATTCTGGTAAAGCGTCTGAAATATAGGTTGAGTTTAGTTTATTTGGAGTTTAACGTACCGTTCAGCAGCGTGGCTATATGAGACGTGGACCTACTGATTAACTTGGAATCCGAACTACATGATCTCCCGCCGGAAATCGAACCCTTGTCCCCCATGTCAAAGGAGCGTACGCTAACCTCTTAGCTACGAAGGAGCTCTCTGAAATATAGGGATTTTCTGGCTACCTTACGATTGAAGCATGTATTTTACTACAAGGAATTTTTAAATCGAGTTTATTTTTGCTTTCGGTTTCGGTTTGTTGTTTTCTGTGAGGGCAGGATTGTTTTACGGCAGGGTACGAATCCCAGGGCGTAATTTCCTTCTATTTTGTTTTAATCATTTCCAAAAGCCACAAACTGCAACATTGATTCCTCACAAAGCAACCAACTATCTCCTATTATAGGAATTAATATTATTATAAAATAATATTAGGAATTATTTTATCCCGATTGATATTGAAGTAAAACAAATAAAAATACATGTAAGGTGGATAATGTTAAAATTGATTCTATTGTTATATGTACAAAAACAAACACTTACGCACTCCAGAACTTGTGGGACTATGTTTATGCCGTTTTTCTTTTATTCTATTTTTTCTTTTCTTTCTTTTGTTTTGTGATTAGGTATAACTTTGTTCTCGTGAATTGCAGTAGGGTGTCGAAAATCCGGATTCATGAGCCATAATGGTCAGATTCATGGGTCAATATTTTCATGGTGGCCAAAGTTCGCCAGTCCACCCCTGCTCTGTGATCATTAATTTTAAGTTCTGATTTCGAATCCATTACATTACCTTCTTTTTCAATGAAAGTTATTTCTTTGCAGTTTTTTATTATCCTTCTGTGGAACATTTTAATTACATTTATATTTGCTAAAGCAGGGCTACCAATATATGAAAATTATTGTAAGGCGAAAGGGGAATTCCCATTTTGCCTTAAGATAACAAGTCATTAAGTACCAATTTTTGGTTGACGTTTCCTGTGATAAGAATAATAAAGCAAAACGGGAAAAGGCGAACAGTGAAGACACGATTGGGATCATTTCTCCATCAACTACTTGTATCGCCTGGATTTTTTTTTTTTTTTTGTACCTACGTACGGTATGTAGTTGTGTGATATTTTTATCTATCTACATGCATACAAAATACACACACACGTTATATATATATATATATATATATATATATATATATACAGTGCCGGATCTAAGGGGGGTATAGGGGCTATAGCCCCCCTTGACGGTGAGGTATACACTGGATAAAATGGGCTTCAATCCTGCTTTACACTAGATAAAACGACAAAATATGGTTTAGCCCCACCCTTGATCATATCCTGGATCCGCCCCCTATATATATATAACGCGTCTGTGTATTTTGTATGTTTATTAATAATAAGTAACCTTAAATTCAAAATTTTCAGTCATTAAGAAATTAAGTAAGTACTATAATTTTAAACATATGTAGTAGTCAAACTATATTTTGGATTTCAAGTACAAACATTAAACCTATTCTTCACCTCTATCGCTCAATATTAAGAAATTCGCAAAGAAGGTCCCTTCAGAGCTTCCGTTACATTTCACAATTTTTTTTTTTACTGTAAAACAATCAAAATTAAACTCTTCTTTATGTAGTCACATACAGAATAAAATTACAAAAATTTACAATTATTACTGGAAATTGATGCTCTTACCCATTTCGAACATTTCTTTAAACACAGTTTTAAACATATTAAAATTTCATTTCTTACAGATAGTTTATGGAACGTAAATATTGTAAATTTTCATAACTGTTCTCAACGTGGATTTGTGTACAGCCAAAGACAGTTTTGTAAGTTAACCTTCCTACTACCGTGGGGTCCTATATGACCCCAAGCTAAGTTTAACAGTGTGTAACTCGCGTAATATATTACATTAAAAAATGAAAAACATTGGATTTTCATGTTTGCTTTGGAACTTCACTTTGGTATATTGTGATATTTTTTGTGTGTATGTGAGCGCAAGTTTTTCTACTTCCTGCACCGAGTACCATTGGGGTCATATAGGACCCCAGCAATTATTAAGAACTTTTGTATTTTTCGATACATGTCTCTGATTATTCGGAATCAAATTTGACCCAAAATCACTCTTCAATTGTTTTCTCGAATGTATGAGAAACACCATGGCATCAAAAAATATATCTTGCGAAGACGTAGAAAAAAAATTGCTTGTAGAAATCACTGATTCTGACTTTTCGCCAGAAGACCCTGCAAGTGATGATGTTTCATCTAGTGACGATTCTGAAATAGATTAAATTTTGGACTATAATGATATAGATGAATAAGATTCAGATTCATATCTAGATTCTGAAGATGACTGTATGCTTGAAAAAAGCAAAAATTATACCTCAACATCTGCACTTACAAGTAAGTATATTCTACTTTTGTTGCATTTGTATTTTTGTCAATCATTGTTGTCAATTGATTTTATTATTTTATGGAAATGGTAAAATACAGTGCGATATACTTTCATGTAGTATAAAAATCTAAAATAATGATTTGATTTGTTTTGAGTTTGACGTCACTCGATTATGCTGTGTAGACTAAAGGTGACGTAGGCGTACTGAGTGTAGGGGAATCCGAACAAATTTCTTCCTTCAACTGTACTCCTACCGGGAATAAAACCCGGCCCTGGGTCGAAGGTAAATGTGCTAGCCTCTCGATCCAGCGGGGTCCTGAAAATAATGAGAAATAGCTCCTACTTGAAATCGTAGCCTTGCATTATCTGCTGTACTTCTTGTCCTGATCTATTCGTTTTCTGAACTTTCATGAAAGACACATATCAGAATTGTTCTTTTATTTGATAATATGATTTCCCTTTTCGTTATTTCCTTTTTCCCATCCTTATTCAATATTGTAGAAAAAAGAATTGGAAAAGAGTCCACGGTTATTCCACCTAGGCTAAAGCTGACGACGATAATGAGAATAAATGAAAGGGCTGATAGAAGAAAGTGGGAGAAAACGGGTGAATCCGAAGAAAACCCATGCACACTGTGTTTATTCACCACAAATTACACTTGGCGCGAGCTGGGATTGAACCAGGAATCTCAGGCACCAGAGATGAAGGTGCTACCAATGAGCCACCCCGGCATATTATTCAATGTTATGTTTCTGAATAATCCACTAAAATTGTTCCTATTGAGCACGATCAACTACGATGATAAACATATTTCTATCCTTGTACTGAATTTGATTCTGATTTCTGTTAGTCATCTTATCTTATTGCAATGTTGATTTTTCCTTTCTTTCATCTTATAAATCCGCATTTTCTTTTCAAGTCGGAGAATGGACAATAAATCTACAGTGATAATCCACTAAGGACTTCTCAGGACTCATTTTCCGTCTCTAAGACTCCGTTTCGCAATATTATCAAGACTGGAAACAGGGCTTAGACGTCATAGTATCAGGAATGTGGATACGGTTCCATCTCCTTTCGAGCACTTTATGAGAACCAATATTCTTGAAACTATTTTGAAATGGACAAACAAGGAATGCTCTATTACATATGGATATAAATGAGCGTATGTTGATAAGGGTGAACTTCAGTGGTTCATATTGCTTCTTATACTGGAGGAAGTATAAAAAGCACGCAATGAATGTATTATACATTTGTGGAATAAAGACGATGACATGCCTATTTCCAACAAATCAATGTGGAGAAATAGATTTACACAGATATCTCGATGTTTTCGGTTCAATGACACTCAACATCGAGGCAAAAATCATAGTTCGGACAAATTATTTCCAATTAGAGACGCTTTTGATGCATGTGGAAGTACGCTACAGGACGCATATATAGCGGGTAACATTACTATTGATGAACAATTAGTGTCATTTTGAGGACGCTGACCCCTCCGTCAGTGCTCTCAACACTCATTTTCATCATTTGATTTTCACTCAATCCTGAATGGAACAGCAGAAGTAATTACAGATGGACAATATTTCTTCTTGAACTAGCTAAGTCTCTAACTACACAAAACCGACTTCGGCGTTCAGAGTTCCCGTGTATATCTTCAGAAGCCAATAAATATCGAAAACGTGGTCCTTGTCAGTAGTAATAAAATGAGGCTTCTGCGCCACTGACCCTCTACCCACTTTCTCAGTCCCGCCTGAAGCAGACAACGAATTTCCCATTGCCGCCTGACACACTATGCCGGAAGACACAGGGAGGATACGAGAAATCGAGCATCGTGAACCGTCAACCCACGGTCTTTTACGACCTCCATTTTAGGGGTGAATTTGTTCCCTTTTATGAGCACATTTTAGGGGGTGTATTCATTCCCTTTTATGACCACCATTTTAGGGGTGACCTCGTTCTCTTTTATGAGCATATTTTTCAACCCTTATTTTAACATAGCAGAAATTACGAACACACAACAGAACAGATAATACATAAGACTCGGTCACTTTTATGACCTCCATTTTAGGGGTGTACTCGTTCTCTTTTATGAGCACATTTTTCAATCCCTATTTTAACATAGAAGATAACACATAACACTACGTAACACACAGCATAGCAGATAACATATAAGATTACGAACACATAACCTAGCAAGGGTGTACTCGTTTTCAACCCCTATTCTGAACATAGCAGATAACACATAGAAGAGCAGATAACACATAGCACTATTTTAACATAGTAGGTAACATAAGATTACGAACACATATAAGAGCAGAAGACTACATAACATAGCAGGCCTCCATTTTAGGGGTGAACTCGTTCTCTTTTATGAGCATATTTTTCTACCCCTATTTTAACATAACAGAAATGACACTGAGATTATGAACACACAGTAGAACAGATAATACATAGCACAGTTAATAAAAGAACATGGCTTATTTTCCAACCCCTATTTTACCATAGCAGAAATTACACTGAGAATATGAACACACAGCATTTTAGGGGTGTACTCGTTCTCTTTTATGAGCATATTTTCCAACCCCTATTTTAACATAGCACATCAGACAGAGACTACGAAACATAGTGAAGATTAGATAACACATAAGAGTACATAACATAACAAGGGTGTATTCATTCCCTTTTATGAGCATATTTTACAACCCTTATTCTAACATAGCAGAAATTACACTGAGACTATGAACACACAACAGAACAGATAATACATAGCACAGTTAATAAAAGAACATGGCTTATTTTCCAACCCTATTTTAACATAGCAGAAATTACACTGAGACTACGTAACACACAACCTCCATTTTAGGGGTGAATTTATTCCCTTTTATGATTACTTTTTCAACCCCTATTTTAAGACAATGAATACCTATGTAACATAGCGATTCGATACGCTCTTTGAACCGATTTGGATGAAACTCGGCATATGGGGGTTTTCGACCATGCTGAGTACGAATATCATACATTTAGCAATTGGTCATCAACTACTACATGTCCCAAAATTAGTGGTCATCGAGGTCAAAGGTCAAAATACTTAAAACCTAATAACTCGAAAACAAAGCAACGCATTGAGGTGTTGTTTCCACATTTAGCAATAGGTCATCAGGTACTACATGTCCCAAAATTAGTGGTCATCGAGGTCAAAGGTCAAAACTTGAAAACGAAGCAACGTATTGAGGTGCTGTTTCCAAATCTAGTAATAGGTCATCAACTACTACATGTCCCAAAATTAGTGGTCATCGAGGTCAAAGGTCAAAATACTTAAAACCTAATAACTCGAAAACGGAGCCAAATATTGAGATGCTCTTTCCACATTTAGTAATTGGTCATCAAATACTACAAGTTCCAAAATAGTGACCATCGAGGTCAAAGGTCAAAGTACTTAAAACACAATAACTCGGAAACGGAGCCACGTATTGAGGTGCTGTTTCCAAATCTGGTAATTGGTCATCAACTAGTACAAGTTCCAAAAATAATGACCATCAAGGTCAAAGGTCAACATACTTAAAACCTAATTACTCGAAAATGGATCCACATATTGAGATGCTGTTTCCAAATCTAGTAACTGGTCATCAACTACTACAAGTTCCAAAATAATGACCATCGAGGTCAAAGGTCAACATACTTAAAACCTAATAACACGAAAACTGAGCCACATATTGAGATGCTGTTTCCACATTTAGTAATCGACCACCAACTAGTACAAGTTCAAAAATAATGACCATCGAGGTTAAAGGTCAACATACTTAAAACCTAATAACTCAAAAACGGAGCCACATACTAAGGTGCTGTTTCCACATTGAGTAATAGGTCATCAACTACTACAAGTTCCAAAATAATGATCATCGAGGTCAAAGGTCAACATACTTAAAATCTAATAACTCGAAAACGGATCCAAGTATTGAGGTGCTGTTTTCCAAATTTGGTAATTGGTCATCAACTTGTACAAGTTTCAAAATAATAACCATCGAGGTTAAAGGTCAAAACTCGAAAACGGTTCCAAATATTGAGGTGCTGTTTCCAAATCTAGTAATTGGTCATCAACCACTACAAGTTCCAAAAATAATGACCATCGAGGTCAAAGGCCAATCTCGTAAATGAAACCACATATTGAGATAACGTTGTGTGATCTATTCAATTTTGTACAAAGCAGAAAAAAAAGTGAAGAAGGAATAAATTTGAGAACACAATTTTAACTAGCGCAGAATCTGTACCTTTTTGGGCTATTCAAAAGAAAGCAAAGATATGCCATATTAACTAGCTGAGAATTATTTAAGCAAAACGAAGAAAGCGAACATGGACCATTTTACTCAAATTTGGATGGAGTATTTATATTTGTATGAACCAGAAAAAAATGAAGAAGGTTCAATACTTCTGTACAATTTTGTACTACCCAAATAATCACAAGAAATTCAAAGAAGGGTCATTTTATACCTTTTTTGTGCTATTCAAATAATAGAGGCAACAAATTTCAGTGGTCTATTTTATTTTTGTACCAATCAGAAGAAAAGCAAAGATATGCCATTCTCAGACTTTTATACCATTTTGTACTACTCCAGTAAACGAAGGAATACCAATCAGAAAAAAAGAAGTGAAGATCAGGTGGATTATTTTCTTTTGTACCAACTGGAAAAGAGAAGAAGAGCTACTTTAACTAGCCCATTATGTACTGTTTAAACAAACGAAAATTGACCATTATGTAACTTTTGAAATACTGAAATGTTCTATTTTTGTATCAATCAGAAAAACCCGAAGAAGGATCATTTTAACAAGTTCATAATTTCGATGTTCTACTTTTTATACCAACGAGAAAAAAATGAACTAGCTGAATATACGAAAGAATAAATTTAAGTGACCTATTCAATTTTGTACCAATGCTGAAATGTCATTTTTAACTGGTTCAGAATTTTACTACTCAAATAAACAATGGAATATTTAGTTTTGTACCACCGAGAAAAAACAAAGAATATTGTACCATTTTGGAGTTTTCAAATAAACAAAGGACTTATAATTTGTGTCAACTCTAAAAAGGATCATTTTAACTAGCTGAGTATTTTATATCATTTTGTATTATTTCAACAAGCAAAAGGAAAAAGCAAAAAAGGATCATTTTAAACTAGTCTAATAAACGAAGGCATAAATATGAGTGAGACCAGAGAAAAACCGAAGAAGGCCCATTTTAACTAACTGAGAATTTCTGTACCTTTTTGTACTATTTAAACAAACGATGAGATAAATTTGAGATTATTTCAACAAGCAAAAGGAAAAAGCAAAAAAGGATCATTTTAAACTAGTCTAATAAACGAAGGCATAAATATGAGTGAGACCAGAGAAAAACCGAAGAAGGCCCATTTTAACTAACTGAGAATTTCTGTACCTTTTTGTACTATTTAAACAAACGATGAGATAAATTTGAGTGACCTGTTTTTTGTACTAACCAGAAAAAGCGAAGAAGGTACCTTTGTACTAGCCCAATGAACGAAAGAGCAAATTTGGGTGTTCTACTTTTTTTATACCAAACAAAGAAGAACCATTTTAACTTGCTGAGTATTTTATACCATTTTGTACTACTCAAATAAACGAAAGAATAAGCGAAAAAGATCTTTTTAACTAGCGCAGAATTTCTGTAACGCAAAAATTAATTTGGATGGAGTAACAAGAATGAAAGCAAAGATATGTCATAGTAACTATTTAAATAAACGAGGGGATAAATTTAAGTGATCTATTCCATTTTGTACCAAGGAGAAATGCCATTTTTATCTAGCGTAGAATTTCTAAACAAAACGAAGGGCTAAATTTGAGAAAGCGGACATGAACCATTTTACTCAAATTTGGATGGAGTATTTAGCTTTGTATGAACCAGAAGAAAAAGTAAAGAAGATCCGTTTTAACTAGTTCAATATTTCTGTATAATTTTGTACTACCCAAATAAACGAAATTTTATTTTTGACCAATCACAAGAAAATCAAAGAAGGGTCATTTTAACTAGCCAAGCAGAAAACAAGGAAAGAATTAACACTTTGGACTAACCAGAAAATGAGAAGAAGGATCAGCATTCTATACTTTTTGTGCCATTTATTGGAGTGTCTTATTTCCTTTTATACCAACGAGAACCATTTTTAACTGGCTCAGAATTTTATGCCTTTTTGTAAAATTTGTATCAAACCAGAAAAAAGCAAGGAAATACCATTTTAAATAGCTCAGCATGTTATAGCTTTTTGTGTTTTTGGTCTACCCAATTTCTTGACCATGTTGTACTATTTAAACAAACAAAGGAATAAATTTGTGTGACCTATTCACTTTTATAGCAAGCAGAAAAAGGAAAGAATACATTTGAGTGGCTTTTAAAAAAGCGGAGAAGGTCTACTTTCTGTACAAACCAGAGAAAAACAAATTTGTCTAACCTATTCACTTTTATAGCAAAGCCCCTTTTAGTTTTATACCAACCATGAAGGTCCATTATACCATTTTGTATTACTCTATTTCATTTTTGTAACAATTAGAAGAAAACAGCTCAGAATTTTATACCTTTGTGGTGTTACATTTTGTATATTTTTGTGTCATTAACTACATATTTGAACCTAAGATTTAACCAACCAGAATTGCGTCATAATTGTGTAGAACAGACTACATAGCAATTAGCGTTCTAAAGAAAACTGATGAATGACGACAAATAATAACAGCTTACTTGTCCATTTTGAATCACAGCAGAAGAAGAGATTATATCAAAGTAAGAGAAGTTTTCAAAGTTCCATGTTGCTGCAGATATTTAACAGTTGTATTGCTAGTATAGTGTGGTTCCTACGGTACTGCATATTGCTCAACGATTCAATTCCTTCCTCGTCTAAGTTCAAAAAGACAAATATATATTTTTGCAATTATGTATTTTATTATAATGGAATATAAGTTTATGGAGTATATTTGGAAAATAATAGAACATACATCATGATGTTATATTACCTTGAAAACATATTATTAAACACGGAGAATGCATAGAATATTTTTATTGTAGATATATAAAATTATTTATTTGATTGGTTTTTGCTGAAGAGCAGAAAAAATGACTAGCATGGAAATTGTTTATGTTTCTCCTAGAGAAAAAGAAATTCAGCGTGAAAACGAAAAACCTATACTGTTAATTCACCCGTCTGACCCCGATTTGCCAGATGAATTACGTGATAAAGTGAGAATCATATATCCAACACAGGAAATAGAAGATGTGTATTATTTTAGACGCTATAATAGATATAATGATGAAATACTCCCGGAAAGTGATGATGACAGTGTTTCAAATATTACCTGTTTTGAACTGGAAGCTAATGAGTGCGGGTGTACTAGTGAAAGTATTAGTCATACATGTGTTATACAATTATTTAATGAGTATACACCAAATTCAGTATTATTATGTGAAGCATGTTCTAAACATAATGAGAATGAAAAAGATCACAACTGTTTGCTGCAGTATGATTACGAATTATTGCAGAAGGTGTGGACGATCTTAATTAAATGTGAAATGAGAGAGAAAATCTATAAACTTTATTTAAAGAAGCATTTTAAAGGTTGTAATATTAAGAACACTTATACTGTGGAGAAAAAATTTAATCTGGTATATGAATACATTACAGAGTGTGATTATTATATCAACAAAATAGTAGAAACGTTTTTAGAGAAAGATAAACAATTATTTAATTCTGTAAATGAACACTGAGCCCACTGTAGCATATCTATTTGATTGTGTAATAATAGAAGAACTTGAACTGTTAACTGGGTCAATTTGTAGTACTGTAATATTAAGAATTTAATAGATAAGTATCATTGGACTCTGGCAACTGAATTGTCAGGGAGAGTCAATTTAAATTGTTCTCTGGATGACACAAAAATATACAAAATGTAACACCACAAAGGTATAAAATTCTGAGCTGTTTTCTTCTAATTGTTACAAAAATGAAATAGAGTAATACAAAATGGTATAATGGACCTTCATGGTTGGTATAAAACTAAAAGGGGCTTTGCTATAAAAGTGAATAGGTTAGACAAATTTGTTTTTCTCTGGTTTGTACAGAAAGTAGACCTTCTCCGCTTTTTTAAAAGCCACTCAAATGTATTCTTTCCTTTTTCTGCTTGCTATAAAAGTGAATAGGTCACACAAATTTATTCCTTTGTTTGTTTAAATAGTACAACATGGTCAAGAAATTGGGTAGACCAAAACACAAAAAGCTATAACATGCTGAGCTATTTAAAATGGTATTTCCTTGCTTTTTTCTGGTTTGATACAAATTTTACAAAAAGGCATAAAATTCTGAGCCAGTTAAAAATGGTTCTCGTTGGTATAAAAGGAAATAGGACACTCCAATAAATGGCACAAAAAGTATAGAATGCTGATCCTTCTTCTCATTTTCTGGTTAGTCCAAAGTGTTAATTCTTTCCTTGTTTTCTGCTTGGCTAGTTAAAATGACCCTTCTTTGATTTTCTTGTGATTGGTCAAAAATAAAATTTCGTTTATTTGGGTAGTACAAAATTATACAGAAATATTGAACTAGTTAAAACGGATCTTCTTTACTTTTTCTTCTGGTTCATACAAAGCTAAATACTCCATCCAAATTTGAGTAAAATGGTTCATGTCCGCTTTCTCAAATTTAGCCCTTCGTTTTGTTTAGAAATTCTACGCTAGAAAAAATGGCATTTCTCCTTGGTACAAAATGGAATAGATCACTTAAATTTATCCCCTCGTTTATTTAAATAGTTACTATGACATATCTTTGCTTTCATTCTTGTTACTCCATCCAAATTAATTTTTGCGTTACAGAAATTCTGCGCTAGTTAAAAAGGTCTTTTTCGCTTATTCTTTCGTTTATTTGAGTAGTACAAAATGGTATAAAATACTCAGCAAGTTAAAATGGTTCTTCTTTGTTTGGTATAAAAAAGTAGAACACCCAAATTTGTTCTTTCGTTCATTGGGCTAGTACAAAGGTACCTTCTTCGCTTTTTCTGGTTAGTACAAAAAACAGGTCACTCAAATTTATCTCATCGTTTGTTTAAATAGTACAAAAAGGTACAGAAATTCTCAGTTAGTTAAAATGGGCCTTCTTCGGTTTTTCTCTGGTCTCACTCATATTTATGCCTTCGTTTATTAGACTAGTTTAAAATGATCCTTTTTTGCTTTTTCCTTTTGCTTGTTGAAATAATACAAAATGATATAAAATACTCAGCTAGTTAAAATGATCCTTTTTAGAGTTGACACAAATTATAAGTCCTTTGTTTATTTGAAAACTCCAAAATGGTACAATATTCTTTGTTTTTTCTCGGTGGTACAAAACTAAATATTCCATTGTTTATTTGAGTAGTAAAATTCTGAACCAGTTAAAAATGACATTTCAGCATTGGTACAAAATTGAATAGGTCACTTAAATTTATTCTTTCGTATATTCAGCTAGTTCATTTTTTTCTCGTTGGTATAAAAAGTAGAACATCGAAATTATGAACTTGTTAAAATGATCCTTCTTCGGGTTTTTCTGATTGATACAAAAATAGAACATTTCAGTATTTCAAAAGTTACATAATGGTCAATTTTCGTTTGTTTAAACAGTACATAATGGGCTAGTTAAAGTAGCTCTTCTTCTCTTTTCCAGTTGGTACAAAAAAATAATCCACCTGATCTTCACTTCTTTTTTTCTGATTGGTATTCCTTCGTTTACTGGAGTAGTACAAAATGGTATAAAAGTCTGAGAATGGCATATCTTTGCTTTTCTTCTGATTGGTACAAAAATAAAATAGACCACTGAAATTTGTTGCCTCTATTATTTGAATAGCACAAAAAAGGTATAAAATGACCCTTCTTTGAATTTCTTGTGATTATTTGGGTAGTACAAAATTGTACAGAAGTATTGAACCTTCTTCATTTTTTTCTGGTTCATACAAATATAAATACTCCATCCAAATTTGAGTAAAATGGTCCATGTTCGCTTTCTTCGTTTTGCTTAAATAATTCTCAGCTAGTTAATATGGCATATCTTTGCTTTCTTTTGAATAGCCCAAAAAGGTACAGATTCTGCGCTAGTTAAAATTGTGTTCTCAAATTTATTCCTTCTTCACTTTTTTTCTGCTTTGTACAAAATTGAATAGATCACACAACGTTATCTCAATATGTGGTTTCATTTACGAGATTGACCTTTGACGTCGATGGTCATTATTTTTGGAACTTGTAGTGGTTGATGACCAATTACTAGATTTGGAAACAGCACCTCAATATTTGGATCCGTTTTCGAGTTTTGACCTTTGACTTCGATGATCATTATTTTGGAACTTGTACTAGTTGATGACCTCTTGCTAAATGTGGAAACAGCACCTGAGTATGTGGCTCCGTTTTTGAGTTATTAGGTTTTAAGTATGTTGACCTTTAACCTCGATGGTCATTATTTTGAAACTTGTACTAGTTGATGACCAATTACCAAATTTGGAAAACAGCACCTCAATACTTGGATCCGTTTTCGAGTTATTAGATTTTAAGTATGTTGACGTTTGACATCGATGATCATTATTTTGGAACTTGTAGTAGTTGATGACCTATTACTCAATGTGGAAACAGCACCTGAGTATGTGGCTCCGTTTTTGAGTTATTAGGTTTTAAGTATGTTGACCTTTAACCTCGATGGTCATTATTTTTGAACTTGTACTAGTTGGTGGTCGATTACTAAATGTGGAAACAGCATCTCAATATGTGGCTCAGTTTTCGTGTTATTAGGTTTTAAGTATGTTGACCTTTGACCTCGATGGTCATTATTTTGGAACTTGTAGTAGTTGATGACCAGTTACTAGATTTGGAAACAGCATCTCAATATGTGGATCCATTTTCGAGTAATTAGGTTTTAAGTATGTTGACCTTTGACCTCGATGGTCATTATTTTTGGAACTTGTACTAGTTGATGACCAATTACCAGATTTGGAAACAGCACCTCAATACGTGGCTCCGTTTCCGAGTTATTGTGTTTTAAGTACTTTGACCTTTGACCTCGATGGTCACTATTTTGGAACTTGTAGTATTTGATGACCAATTACTAAATGTGGAAAGGGCATCTCAATATTTGGCTCCGTTTTCGAGTTATTAGGTTTTAAGTATTTTGACCTTTGACCTCGATGACCACTAATTTTGGGACATGTAGTAGTTGATGACCTATTACTAGATTTGGAAACAGCACCTCAATACGTTGCTTCGTTTTCAAGTTTTGACCTTTGACCTCGATGACCACTAATTTTGGGACATGTAGTACCTGATGACCTATTGCTAAATGTGGAAACAGCATCTCAATACGTTGCTTTGTTTTCGAGTTATTAGGTTTTAAGTATTTTGACCTTTGACCTCGATGACCACTAATTTTGGGACATGTAGTAGTTGATGACCAATTGCTAAATGTATGATATTCGTACTCAGCATGGTCGAAAACCCCCATATGCCGAGTTTCATCCAAATCGGTTCAAAGAGCGTATCGAATCGCTATGTTACATAGGTATTCATTGTCTTAAAATAGGGGTTGAAAAAGTAATCATAAAAGGGAATAAATTCACCCCTAAAATGGAGGTTGTGTGTTACGTAGTCTCAGTGTAATTTCTGCTATGTTAAAATAGGGTTGGAAAATAAGCCATGTTCTTTTATTAACTGTGCTATGTATTATCTGTTCTGTTGTGTGTTCATAGTCTCAGTGTAATTTCTGCTATGTTAGAATAAGGGTTGTAAAATATGCTCATAAAAGGGAATGAATACACCCTTGTTATGTTATGTACTCTTATGTGTTATCTAATCTTCACTATGTTTCGTAGTCACTGTCTGATGTGCTATGTTAAAATAGGCGTTGGAAAATATGCTCATAAAAGAGAACGAGTACACCCCTAAAATGCTGTGTGTTCATAATCTCAGTGTAATTTCTGCTATGGTAAAATAGGGGTTGGAAAATAAGCCATGTTCTTTTATTAACTGTGCTATGTATTATCTGTTCTACTGTGTGTTCATAATCTCAGTGTCATTTCTGTTATGTTAAAATAGGGGTTGAAAAATATGCTCATAAAAGAGAACGAGTTCACCCCTAAAATGGAGGCCGGCTATGTTATGTAGTCTTCTGCTCTTATATGTGTTCGTAATCTTATGTTACCTACTATGTTAAAATAGTGCTATGTGTTATCTGCTCTTCTATGTGTTATCTGCTATGTTCAGAATAGGGGTTGGAAAATATGCTCATAAAAGGGAACGAGTACACCCTTGCTATGTTATGTGTTCGTAATCTTATATGTTATCTGCTATGCTGTGTGTTACGTAGTGTTATGTGTTATCTTCTCTTTTATGTGTTCGTAATCTTATGTGTTATCTCCTATGTTAAAATAGGGGTTAAAAAATGTGCTCATAAAAGAGAACGAGTACACCCCTAAAATGGAAGTCATAAAAGGGAACGAGTCTTATGTATTATCTGTTCTGTTGTGTGTTCATAGTCTCAGTGTAATTTCTGCTATTTGTTAATAAGGGTTGAATAATATGCTCATAAAAGAGAACGAGGTCACCCCCTAAAAAGTGCTCGTAAAAGAGAACGAATACACCCCCTAAAATGTGCTCATAAAAGGGAACAAATTCACCCCTAAAATGGAGGTCGTAAAAGACCGTGGGTTGACGGTTCACGATGCTCGATTTCTCGTATCCTCCCTGTGTCTTCCGGCATAGTGTGTCAGGCTGCACTGGGAAATTCGTTGTCTGCTTCAGGCGGGACTGAGAAAGTGGGTAGAGGGTCAGTGGCGCAGAAGCCTCATTTTATTACTACTGTCATTTCTATGAGCGGTATGCTATGCAAGACATATGCAAAGATGCGAAACATACGTGTATAAGCAACACTCAGCTATTTTTGTGTAAAATGTGACAACGACTAAAGCGACAGTGTAGTTTTGTACAAGTTCTTTTGTGAGCAGTTTGTATGTTGGAGATCAAAATTTCCTGAACCAAAAAAAAAAAAAACTTCGCAGGTAAACAAAAATTTAGAGAACTGTTTTAGAATCAAATTGTATGTCTAAAATAGGCAATTAGACTGGAAAATTCAGCTATACTACTAATCATCATCCAAATTATTAAGTTTCCCTATGTGCATACCTGTACTTAATTTATATAATTGCACTAAGGTATCAATTTATCAACAGATTAAGCATATTACGTGACCAGAAAAGCTAAGTTAATAACAATGTATAAACAAACACGATACAATGTAAAACTGGGCATCATTAAATGTTTTTTTTTAAATAAAGAAGGCTGTGTTTCTTCAATAAATTAAATGGGGTCACCAGTGACCCCAACGGTATTCAGTGTAATGAAAAAATTCCGGTAGTAGCAGGGTTAAACAAAAAGTACAAAATAAGCCTCTTGAAAACAGCTTTTACTTGTAAAAGAATAGATAATGAGCACTTTTGGTTCTTGCAATAGTCTGTGTAAGCAGTTTGATAAAAATTCAATGTAGCATAACAACAGCTGTTTCTCTTTTTTGCCAAAAGAAAAAAAGAAAGAAAAAAAGAAAAAGCTTGATAAAGTGAATGTAAGAGCGAGGAAATCTCTAGCGACGGCTCTGTTTTTCATCCCCCTTCTAAACATTTGTCTAGTTTATAATTAGATTGTGATATTCCTAATTGTTGTAAAAAATATATATATATAGAAAATTTTTCGAACTTATCGAAGTACACCAATAACCAACACTTTCTAAAAATATTCTTAGTTATAATGACAACCGCAATTATCAAAAATGTAAATAAAAATTTTAAACAAGCTTCCTGCTTCTACTGTAATTATCAGATTATCACATACCTATGCATTCGATTATGCTCCATGAAACATGAACTCTTGTTCTGCCGAACACTAGTAAAAAGGGAATTTATGTTCAGAAACATATATGGTGTTCCGACAAAACGTACCAGCGACAAAACGTACCACTTGAATTTTCGCGACAAAACGTACCACTTTTGACGACCTGTCATAAATGACAACCTATCATAGATTAATTAAAGCATTTCTGATATTTATTCCACGACAAAACGTACCACTTATATAAATTACAACCTGTCATGGACTAATTAAAACATTTCGGATATTTAATCCGCGACAAAACGTATTACTTCATGTTAAGAAACTACTTCCTCATGAACAGGTAAAACAACGGCAGTATAAGGTTGAGAAGAACAGACAAGCAATGTATCGAGTTGTCAAAGTGCAGAAACTCATTGGTAAAAGAGGGCTCATTTACAGAGGAAATGTAGCAGCCTATAAACTGAAAGACACAGCTATAGATCATGGAAACTTTTTGGATATTATTCCTTTCTTAAGCAAATTTGATCTTCCGCTTAAAAGTAATTTAGATAAGGTCAACGAGAAGAGTCATATACGAGGAAGTAAGCAGGATAGTTGTCGCATAACTTTTACTAAACACGGTGAATTATGTTTTGAATGTTATCAGAACACTTATCACAGAAGATATTTCGAAAGAAGTCTCTCAAGCTTCAATATTTTCTGTTTTATTAGACACTACACAAGATATAGTAGTTTCAGGCCAGTGCTCTCTTGTTTTACGGTATGTTGTTAAAATGGTTGTTAAAGTATTGTTGTCATTGCAAAATGCATATCTGCCACAGGCCAGTGTCTTGGCGGTTTACTGCTGGAAATTCTGCAGAAGTTGAACCTTGATATTAAGAAGTGTACTTGAAATTCAACCGATTTCTCAAGTAACATGCAAGGACAATATTCGGATTTTTTCAATTCACCTATGATCAGTTACGCTTGTGATTCAGTTGATTCCGCCGGGAATCGAACCCAAGTCTCCCACGACAAAGGCGCATACGCTAACCGCTTAACTACTAGGAAACTCAGTTACACGTGTGGTGTTACGCTCATATACTCAATCATGTCATATGTGATCTGACCAAAAATTGCATTGATTCTGTGTCATTGTTTTGCTGAATGACTGCGATATTTATGCGTGAGTCTTATCAGCGAATGTACATTTGGTAGATCAAATGTTAACAAAGGCGTCTTACAGTTATTGTGGAAACAAGATGGTAGAAAACACACTGTTTTTCAGAAAAAGTTTGGTCATTTTTCGAACCCATAAAGTGCTTTGTATATAGAGTTGACCATAACAATTAAGAAAATTGCTTCTACACAAAATATCAAACCAAAAACTAGGTGTAAAGCGAAAGGATATATAAAAGATCTTCTTAATTTCAAAACAATTCGGACAGCAGAAATGTTTCTTAAGATATTTCAAGTGACGACCTCTCTGTCAAACTATCTCCAAATAGAGGGTGCTGCTAGTGTAGTCCTATCGGATGGTGCAGACTACTGTTCCAACTGAAAGAGTAGAGAGATGATTTTGAATCCGTTAAGAATGCAGTATTTAACCTTTGCAGAATGGGCCAATAACAAATTTGAAGACTTAGAACGTGATATCTTTTTTTTTTCTATTGACCTGTCAACAATTCGCCTTCAGAGATGGACAAAGATTTTTCCTGTGAATATGAAGATGAAGCTGCTTCTGTCCAATGATCAGGTACTGCATCGAAGCATTCAACACAATATTGAACATGATAGTTTTGAGTATTTCTTCAAGGTTCAAGAAGCAATGTACTTTATGGATTATTTGGACCCTAGCCACTTCAACCAAGTAACAGAACTTCCAGACGTGCCTTTCGTTAAACTTACATATTTTCTGAAAAAACTTCACTTAAGAAGTTTCTAAGGATACTATAAATATATTCTCTTGGACTTTTGAAGGACGTGGATATCCTTGAAAGTCAGTCTTGATGACGAGCATAACCGAGAGAAAATGACTGTGCTGATGGTGCAAGTGATTCAGAATTAGGAGAAAATACATTTGTTTACAAGGAAAGCAAATGCAAAACGTGTTGCAAAATTGTCCAATGTGCTGCTTTTTAATTTTGCAGAATTGTAAGTTAATTTGTGCAGTAATACTTATCCAGGTTTCCAGCATACAAATTTTTATTGACTTTGCCCGTAACTCAGGTAACATGTGGAAAAATGTTTTCAAAATTGAAATAAACTGAAATACATTAAAAATAGGCTAACGAGTACCATGTCTCAGGAACATTTGAAAACATTTTGTTGATGTCTATTGAAAAAGATTTATTAAAAATATTTCGAATGCAAAAGTGATAGATACAGTAGCATCAAAAACTAGTACACTAAAACATCTGCTAATTTTGTAATATACTATACGTTCCCCTTGAACTTCATATAATATTTTGAACAATTCAGAATAGCATACTGATGAAAGAATATCATGGTTTAATTGTCAATTGTTAATACTATTGACTTACTGTAGAAAGAAAACTGTGCAATTGATTTGTGACATTGAGATGCTGGTGGCCCTTGTGGGAGAAAGCGCCCGCGCCCCTCTAATAATGCTTATCCGTCTCTGGTCCAAAGCCTGGATAAAGGGTGATGGAAATCAGCAAATATTCAAATACTGCATATGCAAAATTCTTGCTGGTCTTGGTCTGGCAAGAATCTTGAAGGTATGGTCTTAGTCTTAGCCTTAGTCTTAGTCTTGCATCGATACTTTTCTCAGCACCAATCTGTTCAACTTTAAACCTTATTTTGGCCGATATATATATACTTTATACCATCCTATCAAGTGGTACGTTTTGTCGCCTTACATTATTTGATGGCTGATTGGAAGACTCTTCGCAAGTAGCCCTCCAGGCAAGTGGTACGTTTTGTCGCTTGTCATTATTCAAAGTTGATTGATTGATTTTGAGTTTTACGTCCCGTTCAGCAGCGAGGCTATATGAGACGTGGACCTACTGATTAACGTGGAATCCGAACCACATGAGCTCCCGCCGGGAATCGAACCCGGGTCTCCCACGCCAAAGGCGCGTACGCTAACCGCTTAGCCACGGAGGAGCTCTCATTATTGAAAGTGTTTTAGAAAACCTTTCACAAGCAGCCCTCAGAGTAAGTAGTACGTTTTGTCGCTAGTACGTTTTGTCGCGTATTCACATATATAATATATGTGTCCATTTTATGATAGTTGCATGGTCACCCACAGCAGGTATACATATGCAAACCCTCATTTGTTTTCTAACGGTCATCAGTTCTTTAGAGTACATGTTAAGACATACAAATTTGTTTTACTTATATATATATATATATATATATATATATATATATATATATATATATATGTTACATACTACACTGCTATAGTTTATTAACTATAGTTAAGGATACATGTATCGAGACCCTTCTCATTTCGATTTTAGATTTATTTAATCAAGCTTCATTTTTCTAACGGCAAGTATTTGAAGATACACTATTCTTTGGCAGGGGTAACAGCGAATCTGAAAATGTATGGGATGCATGACGTCACGCCGTACCAATGCCTATATTTGTCCATTATAATTTCTTTTAAGGACTTGGTGGACGCCACAGTTATTTTCTGTAAGTGAAGTAACGACGTTCGCCTTAACTTTTAGGAGGAAAATTTAAACCTCTCTGTATTCCTCTTTTAGGATGGATACTTTGAAAAATCATTTGTTAGTCCTTGTTTTCGTGTTACATGTATTATTCTCTTCAAATAAAACGTTCATACCTATAGTAGATGCCCTGCGCTTTGATGAGTCACCCACTTCTACACCTTTTGTTAACATAAATCATATGTCGAGTACATAAAATTGTGTGCGTGTTCGCGACTGCTCTTCTGTGTCGATCTTTGACTCACCTCCTTCCTCCTTGAGAGACGTTCCTAATTTCCATGGAGAGCCGTGCTTACCGTCGTCGAACAAGACACTCCACTTGGACGTGTATGTGTTTGTGTATGCTCTTTTTACTTCTCATTTATTTCTTTCCTCTTCTTCTTTTTTATCGGCTTTTCTTACCCTTGTGCCAGGAGCGTACTGGCCAGGCGGTAAAATTAAGAAATTTCCCATGGACAGCGAAATTTTTAGTGGGTACTCCTACCGTAAGTAGCGGTATATGTACCAAAAGACACACGTCCGGGAGTAACGGACCGTATGATAATGCTTCGGATCGATATGCACTAAAAAACGGCAAATTATGCATGCAAATATGCGCTAAAAATCACGAAAACATGCACTGAAAATATGCAGATATGCACTAAAAATTGTAAATATGCACAAATCAAAAGCTAAAGTTAAATGAGGAATTTTATTATCTTCAGAGAAAAAAGTTGCATTACTTGAAATTAGAGATGCAAAAAAGCCGGCTTTTTTTCAATCGATGTTTTTTTTTTCACATAAAAAGCCGGCTTTTTTGGGAAAAAACGAGAATTTTGGAAATTTTGGCTTTTTTCAACTTCATGATTTTTCTATCTAAATAGCTTTCTTATAGTATATTCTATAGTTAGATAAGAATTCCATGACCTGAATGTGATATTTCGCTCTGAAATTCACCATCAAGATGGATGGAGCACATGTTTTACGAATTAAAGCTAACATGAAGAATGTAGTATTTGAGGGTAATTTTAGAGGCTATTTAACTTTATTTTAACTTTTGAGTTATCGACATCTTTTTTCTTCTCTAGTTTGTCATCCGTGTTTCATTTCTAAGAGCTTTTAGTACTCTAGCTTCTAGCGCAAAAGTTAAACTTGCCCGTTTTTCTATTTATCGGTCAAAGCGTACGTTTTTCAATATATCCGTCAAACCGTACTTCCACATTTATGTTATACTGTAGCTGTGAAGCGATTTAGCAATAATTTTCCGGACACAACCTTGAAAACCACTTTATACAAATAATCAGTAGCGGATTTAGAAAAGTACTTTAGGAGGGTTTTTTCTGATTGTTTCGTTTCCTAAAAAGTCCTAATTTTATTTAGGAGGGGCTTGAAGTTTATGAGTACAGGCATAACTAATATTTCGTTTCGTTTATATGTTTAGCAATAATCTTCCGAATACAACTTTAAAAATCATTTTATACTGAGAATCAGTGGCGGATTTAGAAACGTATTTTGGGAAGGGTTTTTCTTACTAATGTTTAGTTTTTTAAACATTCGTAATTTTTATTTGACGGGAGCTTAAAGTTTATGAGTAAAGGCATAAATAATAAATATTTCGTTTGTTGCAGACATTCCGTAACTTTGGGGAACGGGCTTCAGTCCGAAAGACCGCCCCCCTAACCTTCGCAAAACCGTCACTGCTGGTAATTAGTAATAATAACGATTTAAAAATAATAAGAAAGGAAATCGCCCAATTCACAGTATACGCACTATTTCTACATTCGCAGATGGAATGAAGAAAAGCTTTGTCAGAATGGTCGATTGCTGGTTGAATCCCGGACTTCCCGATAGAAGCGCAAAAGGTAATCACTCAGTCATGTTTGTTGTGCAGTTGTATTTAGCTTAACTTAAATATATTCCGTAGTACCTTTTTTTTTGGGGGGGGGAGTTCCGTAATGATATGTTGAATCCCTCTTGTTAAAAATTCAGAAAACTTGAGGATTGGGTAAACTGTGATGGAGGTTCTATAAAACTTAACTGTTGTGATGCGCCCTATATAACACGTATATCATATAGTATGTTCCTTCTACTATCTTATACTACGCTTCAAAACCTGAAATTTAATTCGAGAGACACTCACATAATATAAATAAATTTGCTTACTAATCGTCTAGGTAACTAGTAAACAATAAACTTAATATCAATACCCAAGGTTCAGGGAATTTTATATCAATCAGACTTTTCCAAGTAGACTAGTTTATTCAAAATTTCAAAAACCAAAAACAAAAAAATAATGTTCTCTGAGTTTAATATTCCTTAATGTAAATGATTTCTCTAATCAAAAAAAAATTCGTTCAGGTACACCTCTAGACCCAGAGGTCCCCACCTATTTAAAACCTTAAATAACAGTTCGCTCCAAACATAAAGCTTCCTTTAAGATTTGTCTAAAATTCCTTAAGAGAGGTCCTGAACATGCGTCCTCGTACAAGCCATCATGAACCTCACGTACTCTAAAGACAGACCCAACATTTTGAGTACAGTCTGGCCTAAATCCCTAATTCAGGAATCGCCCTTTATTGGACAACCCTTAAGGAAATCAGCTAACTAACAGACTTTAAAAGGTAAAGGGAATTGGAAAATTCCTTCATTTAGGAATAAAGCACCTTCTCTCAGGCTCGGTAGTAGGGATAAAATCAAAACAAACAACAGCCTACCATCCCCTTATACCGAGGAAAAAAAGTGTATATTACTTATCCGGCTCGGTTGCCATAGCAACAGCCTTCCCTAAAATCAAAATAAAGAAAATTTCTGAAAACATACAGCGTTCGGAAGGAACGTTGTCACAATAGATCTAAAGATCCCTGCTAAATTTCATTTCCTTAAAATATTCCTAACCGGGAATCGAACCTATCCTTAGACCTTACCCATGGACATACAACCAGAACTAAAATATTCTGATTCGTATTCCGCTTAACAAGTCTAAAGGTTGACCCTACACACAGCCATCTCTTTCGGCTGTACCCCTGCTCTGACTTAAAAAGAAAAGTCGCGAAGCAAAAAGAGACCCAAGGAGCACGAAAGCTCCTCCCGCTAAAAATTCCGTCTCTATTCTATCAAAAGAATCCAAAATCTGCCTCCTCGCTGCCATTCCCTTCTTACTTATATACGATTTAACAGCTTTCCCCCTCTCCGCTACGACGAGAAGAAACTGTCACTGAGCTTAACAGAGTTTCCAAATGAGCTAGCTAGCTACTAAACTTTTGCCTTACTTGGAATTATTTTTTTTTAAAACTGAAAAGAATAACTTTTAAAGATTAACATATACATATATATACATACATTAAACAATACATAAATGCACACATGAAATATATAAATTTATATAAAGATTAATAGACAAAAATACCAAACTATAATAATTTTACCAGCGCTGGTTTTTAACCTAATTATATATGTATTAATAAACAAGAAATAATATGAATATTAGATTTCCTTTAAATATATGCATATATGTACAAACTAGCAATGGGCCTGAAAGTGCTCATTGCATATACCGCGACCTTTAAAAAAAAGAAAAAAAAACTGTGTTTTCCACTTAACTTTCTCAGTTCATAGTCTCTTCCAGTCTTTTTCCCCCGAATACATTAAGGGAAAGAATCACTTTCGAAACACAGACACAATTTCACATACACTCACTTAAACTTTGATAATATATGTATTTGGGACTTATAAATGCCCAAAAGTCTGAAGTCCGGAACAGTTTTTTCCCCCATTCACATTGAGGGAAAATTCACTTCAAAAACACACAATCAGCACAATTATTTACAACACACACTAAAAAAAATCAGAATTGATAATTTGTCTCGAGGACTTATGGCTGCCTCGAAAGTCTAAAGTCTCGTACAGTTCACGAATCAATTTTGAACCAAATAACACTTTTCTGAAAAAAAAAGAGAATTATTGACTTACAATCAATCCTTAAAGATCCAGCTTCCTCCTGATTTGGGATGCTTCTTGTTTTCTCTCCGGAAACCTGATGTTTTTCCCTGGAGTCCTTGGAATTCCCAGTCCTTCTCAATCCGTAAAAAGGTCTATGAAATCCTCGTCCTCGTGTTGCGTTCTTGAGGGACCCGGAAGATGCTCAAAAGAATGGTGCCCCTCCTCTTTTTTCCGCTCGCACTGCATGTTACGAATATCATTCAGTGTCATTTCGGCCACTTCCACTCGGCTTCTTTTTGAACTTGAAGTTTCATCTTGAGCAAACCTTGCTCTTCTTTTATTGTTTTTCGGTGCATCAACGTGACATAATAACTGAAGCTTTAACGGGTCTTCAGGGTTAGGTCTAGCACCTACGTATACTGACCTCGTCTGGCGAGACATGCTGTCTGAATGTACTTTAGAGAAACGAAGGCTCTGAACTTTATGGTCTCGTCTCGTGACGTGAACTGCTCTCGAAGCGAACTCAGCTTGAACTAGCTAAAATAAAAACATCTCTAAGGAAGGTTGTTGTTTACAAAATCCAACTTCAAGAAAAAAAAAATCAAACTACACGGTCGGTGGGTAGTTTTACTCTCCCCCATCTTTCTTCTTTATTTCGTTCGGACTGACTTCCTTCGCGTACTCTGCTTGTAATTCGACGACGTGTTTAGCAAAGTCGGGAGCTTTAAAAACAGGTTTCATCATATCTGCATTGGTTTTTACTGTCCTCCCGGACCACTTGTTCCTTATCAAAAATGTGTTGGCGGCTACCTGTCTCTGTATACACCATGGACCAGAATATCGATTCGCCAACGATGCGCTAATATTCTGAGTAGGCGAGGAAATCCTAATGACTCTCAGCCATATATCTTGTCCTACTTTAAAAGGACTTGGTCGTCTTCCCTTATTATAAATCTTCCCATATGCTCTATGCTTCTCTTCCTGAATTTTGTTCGCCCGTTGGTAAGCTTTCTCCAACCTGTTCCTCAACTCGGCCACATATTTCGGGTGATCGACATTCAAATTTGTTTCCTTCTCTTTCTTGGTTTCTAAATCTAACCAAGGATGTCGAAGCTCCCTGCCAAAATGTAAATAAAATGCAGAGTACCCAGTGCTCGAACATTTCTTTGAATTCAGAGCGAATTCAATTAATTTCAAATCCTGATTCCAGTTCTCGTGCTTTGCATTATATATGCCTAAAAGACACTTAACGTCTTTTATTGCCTTTTCAGCCTTGTTAGCACGCGCCCTATATGAACTGATAAAGTTGTATCTGGCTCCTAAGCTCTCCATGGCCCTTTTCCAAATTTCACTATTGAAAATACTGTGATGATCCGTCACTAACCTTTTGTATGTTCCAAATTCTGAGAAAAAAGTCAGAATACGTTTAACCATAATCTTTGCAGTAAGCCTTCGAAGAGGGAAAAGTTTCACTAACCTTGTGAAAGCATCTACCAATACTAAACAATATCGATACCCCCCTACTTTAGTTTTTGTGATTGGACCTAGATTGTCCGCATACAGGACTTCTCCGGGTGCTTTTACTAAGGAACTCTCCATATATCCGAACTTTGTATTTATATTTTCCTTAAAAATGCTACACGGAACGCAAGCCTTCGTGAAATCTTTAACATTCCTTTTCATTTCTTTCCAGAAAAAACGACTTCTGATTCTGTCTAAAGTTTCTATGAAGGATGGATGCCCTGACTCCTTCTCAATATGGGCTGCTTTACAAACTGTGGCCCGTAGTTTATCTGGTACCCATATTACCTCCTTTTCTTCCCCCTTAATTTTGACAGTCCTCATCAAAATATTCTCTTCATTAAAGAAGGTAACTCTATCGAGCTGTCTCAAAGTCTGTTTAAGTCGCCTGGAAAAATTTCTTTTCTCTCCGCATTTATAATCAATCAATTTACCAAGAAGCGTGTCAGCCCTTTGTAGTTGTCGCCATTTTTCGAAATCTTGTAAATGATAAGAATTTGGAAATTCCTCAACTTGTTCGACATTACTTATAGCCAAAATATTAAAAGGTAACTCAGACATGAAGTGTAACTTCTCCCTGTCTGTAATGTAGCACGACCTACCACTCAGAGGAATTTCATCGTTTCGCTTCCTCTTCAGTTCCTTCTTCAGAGTTTTTATCTCCTTAGTCCTCTGAACATCTATGAAAAATAAATCATTTGAAGGAAGATCCTGAATATCTATCAACTTCTGGCCCTCTACTTCCACCTTCAGAAAGCCCTT
Source organism: Thermobia domestica (assembly GCF_964235325.1). Taxonomy (NCBI): domain Eukaryota; kingdom Metazoa; phylum Arthropoda; class Insecta; order Zygentoma; family Lepismatidae; genus Thermobia; species Thermobia domestica. The sequence continues at coordinate 153,978,285 of NC_137471.1, forward strand.
GTCACTTTCTGATTCAAGAGGAAGTAAATCATTTGCTTCAGCGGAACCCTCAAATTCTGGCCCTTCTGTATAATGTCCTTCTAATCTAGAAAACATATCTACTGGCTGTTTCTTTCCCGGCAAGAATTTCAAAACCACAGGAAATCGAGAAATTCTCGTAGCCCAGCGACTTAACATCGGAGAGATTTTACTCGACTTAAGAATAGTCAAAATCGGTTTGTGGTCAGTGTACACATACACGACAGGTGCATGCATCAAGAAAATTTCAAACTTCTCTAAAGCTAATACTATAGCCAAAAGTTCGAGATGTGTTGCGCTGTACTTCGCCTGTACCGGTGATAACTTCCTGGACCCATAGGCCACTACCCCCAGTTTCCCCTGGTCATCTTTTTGACACAGAGTGTACCCCGACGCGATACTAGAGCCATCCACGAATATGTGGTACGGCTCCCCCATTTCAGGTAGGAGAAGCATGGGGTCTTCTGCTAGAGCCTCTTTTAATTTATTCAACGCTTCCTCATGAACTTGAGTCCATATAAACGGTTTATCTTTCTTCAAAAGATCTGTTATTGGCGCTAAAATTTCAGCAATCCCCTTGATCCGAAAATGAAAAAAAAATTAAAAAGCCTAAAAGCGCAGGACTTGTTTTACATTTCTTGGTCTCTGACACTGTTTGGCCATCTTGATTTTTTCTTCAGTACAAGAAATATACCCAGGCCTAATACGGTGGCCAAGAAATTCAATGTCTTGAGCGAAAAATACCGCCTTATCAGGATTTAGGGTTAACCCCGCCTCTTTAATTCTCTTTAATGTCTCATCTAAAATTCCGAGAAGTTCTTCTTTTGTTTCTCCGCCACATAGGATGTCATCATAGTATACTATAACTTTAGTAAAATAAAGTTCCTTAAGCACCAATTGCATGAGCTTATCCAGACTATGCGGAAGATCCTTGATTCCGTAGCACCCTTTTGTAAACCTAAATAAGCCCTTATGCGTAATAAAGGTAGTAAATTCCTTACTCTGCTCATCAAACTCAATTTGTGAGAAAGCAAATATAATATCCAGTGATATAAAATAACGCTTATTTCCTAAATAAGAAAGAGCTTCTGTCATACTAGGAAGACTGTATTTTTGACCCTCAGTCATAGAATTCAAAACTCTCGAGTCCATTATTAGCTTATAATCCACATTTTTCTTTTGGTGTAAAATAGGAGCACTGATATATTTAGAATGAAGTGTTTTTTCAATGATCCCATCTTTTTCCATTTGGTCAAGAACCTCTTCCATTATCTTTCTCTTCTCAAAAGAGAGCGGCCTCAATTTAGATGAAAATGGTTTTGGATTCCGAATATTTATGTTATGTTTTATCAGATGTGTAAGTCCCGGTTTATGGCTAAAAGCCTCTCTGTGTTTTTCCAAAATTTCTTTCAACCTCTCTTTTGTATCTTTATCAATAGCGACACGAGACAACATCTGTTCTATAACAGTGTTCTGTCTCTCTTGAATATACAAAGAGTCCTCCAAGTGCGACCTTTTTTCTTTCTTCTCAGAGTCAAAAACACAAACAGGCTGTAAACCATCGTCAATATTCCAGCCATTCTGAGAAATATAAAGAACAATTTTACTTTTCTGGAGAAAATCCCTCCCCACAATCACGTCTTTTATAAGAGAGGGGAGGAGATGGAACTTCTGCCTTATACGAATACCGTTAATAAAAACATTGACTATAGTGCTCTTTTGAGAAATAGCTGTCCCCTGGGCTAGAGACAAAAACAAAGTGTCCTTTCTGAATTTGCAAAATTTTGCTTGCCACCTTTCCGCTTCTTTTTGCGAAACATAGGAGAGGGAGCTCCCGCTATCCGCATAAAGATATGTTTCTCCCCCAGAATTGTAGCCTTTATTAGTGGTTCCATGGCCTCGGAGGTTTTGTCTTTGGCCGACGCGGCCGTAAAAATGACCTGATCCGTTATTCCTTTTCTTTTCTTCCCAATCGGTCCTCAATTTCCTCTTTCTCTGTGGAGATTCTGCAACGCTACCAGACACCTTTTTCCCTCCTTCTTTCATTTCAGAAGAAAAGGCTGACCCCATGTCTTGTGCTCGCATATTTGCCCTATTATTGCACCTCCCTTTGTTAGTGTTATGTCTTTGTGGCTCAATAAAACCTGTTAGTTTCTCTTCATTCTGAAAACGCCAACCATTTTTACACATGTGTAATTCTATTTTGGCTTTCGTTAACAGATCATTTCCAACTATAACGGGAATGTAAGCCGACTCTAAAACATAAAATGGATGCGACAATTTCTTTTTCTTAATACAGAAAGTTGGAAAAACAAGCTTGTGTGCGAAAACATGCCCTGAGGCCAACGAAATTTCCTGCTTTATTTTTTTACTTCGAGCGCCCTGTTTTTCCCATCTCCTAGCAGTGTTTCCATCTGTGATAGATATTTGGCTCCCAGAATCCAAGAAAAGTTCTGTCGGCTGCCTATAGAAATATCCAAATATATATGGCGGTGCATTTTTACTTGTCGCTAATTTCCTAACAAAAGTGGCTGCAGATACGTTCTCTTTTCCTGCACTTTTCTTCCACTTTTTAAACTTTTCGCAGACTGATTTTTTATGCCCGTCAGATTTGCAGAAAAAGCATTTTATCGGCTGTTTTTCCTTAGTATTCTCGCCTACAACTTTAACTTGTCTCTTAAAAACAGCTGGGTTTAGAGCTTCTGCTCTAATTTCCGGCGCACTGTCTAAAACCGTCCCCTTTGTAGCAACTACAGCTAAGTCTGCCCTTTTCTATTCAACCTCATGAGACTTTACGTAATTCAATTCCTCTAATAAATATTACTGTATTTTTAAAGCATACGCTTCTAACTGTTTCAGTCCCGAAAACTCTTTTTCATGTAAATAGACCTTATACTTTGGGTGTACCTTGGTCAAAATTTCTTTACTTGTTCTACTTCTCGTAGAGGGTCAGGCAATCTCTTAAACAAAAGTGACATCTCCCTAACAAAACGCGCTAGAGGTTCACTAGGTTTCTGAATCCTACTCACTAATTGCGATTCAATCTCTTCCTTATAATTAAAACTGAAATATTCCTTAAGGAAGCTATCTTTGAATTCCGCAAAATTTGCGAAAGGCTTCTTAAACTGGAACCACTCCTTACTTTCTCGCTCTAAGACTTTTGGCACAACTCTTTCTAGAATAACCTCTAAAGAGACTTGTTTATGCGCCGCAAAGTCTTCTAAATTAGACAAAACTCAAATGGATCTTGCGACGGATCCCCAGAAAAATGAGAAAGCTGTAATTTCACCTCCTCAAAATCTTGTCTACACGAGCAACTAGCATTTTCACTTCTCCGTGCATTTTGTGAGTCTTTCAAATTCCTAATAAAATCTAATAGAGACTCAGCGCTCAACTGTTCGGTTCTTTCAATTCCCAGAGCTTGTCTCAAAGCTTCTAATTCTATAGAATGGGACTCCATGTTTCTCAGTATCTTCCCTGATCTTAAACGCATATACTACTTAAAAGAAAAGTCTAATATCCTGGACAGTAGCACCCAAAATTATGTGATGCGCCCTATATAACACGTATATCATATAGTATGTTCCTTCTACTATCTTATACTACGCTTCAAAACCTGAAATTTAATTCGAGAGACACTCACATAATATAAATAAATTTGCTTACTAATCGTCTAGGTAACTAGTAAACAATAAACTTAATATCAATACCCAAGGTTCAGGGAATTTTATATCAATCAGACTTTTCCAAGTAGAATAGTTTATTCAAAATTTCAAAAACCAAAAACAAAAAATAATGTTCTCTTAGTTTAATATTCCTTAATGTAAATGATTTTTCTAATCAAAAAAAAATTAGTTCAGGTACACCTCTAGACCCAGAGGTCCCCACCTATTTAAAACCTTAAATAACAGTTCGCTCCAAACATGAAGCTTCCTTTAAGATTTGTCTAAAATTCCTTAAGAGAGGTCCTGAACATGCGTCCTCGTACAAGCCATCATGAACCTCACGTACACTAAAGACAGACCCAACATTTTGAGTACAGTCTGGCCTAAATCCCTAATTCAGGAATCGCCCTTTATTGGACAACCCTTAAGGAAATCAGCTAGCTAACAGACTTTAAAAGGTAAAAGGAATTGGAAAATTCCTTCATTTAAGAATAAAGCACCTTCTTTCAGGCTCGGTAGTAGGGATAAAATCAAAACAAACAACAGCCTACCATCCCCTTATGTGAGGAATCAGCTGTGAAAAATCTAATCGGCTAATCGAAAGCAACTAACCAAGGAAAAAAAGTATATATTACTCATCCGGCTCGGTTGCCATAGCAACAGCCTTCCCTAAAATCAAAATAAAGAAAATTTCTGAAAACATACAGCGTTCGGAAGGAACGTTGTCACAATAGATCTAATGATCCCTGCTAAATTTCATTTCCTTAAAATATTCCTAACCGGGAATCGAACCTATCCTTAGACCTTACCCATGGACATACAACCAGAACTAAAATATTCTGATTCGTATTCCGCTTAACAAGTCTAAAGGTTGACCCTATACACAGCCATCTCTTTCGGCTGTACCCCTGCTCTGACTTAAAAAGAAAAGTCGCGAAGCAAAAAGAGACCCAAGGAGCACGAAAGCTCCTTCCGCTAAAAATTCCGTCTCTATTCTATCAAAAGAATCCAAAATCTGCCTCCTCGCTGCCATTCCCTTCTTACTTATATACGATTTAACAGCTTTCCGCCTCTCCGCTACGACGAGAAGAAACTGTCACTGAGCTTAACAGAGTTTCCAAATGAGCTAGCTAGCTACTAAACTTTTGCCTTACTTGGAATTATTTTTTTTAAACTGAAAAGAATAACTTTTAAAGATTAACATATACATATATATACATACATTAAACAATACATAAATGCACACATGAAATATATAAATTTATATAAAGATTAATAGACAAAAATACCAAACTATAATAATTTTACCAGCGCTGGTTTTTAACCTAATTATATATGTATTAATAAACAAGAAATAATATGAATATTAGATTTCCTTTAAATATATGCATATATGTACAAACTAGCAATGGGCCTGAAAGTGCTCATTGCACTCTAGAATTTCAAGAATATACAGAACCAAAAGCTCTAGATGCGCAGCCTTTAAGTGTATCATATAAATCTAAATATTTCTCTTATGTTTTATTTTAATTTTATTTTGTTTCAAAAAGAGGGTATGGAATATTTTGAAGTAAAAATACTACATACTATTTTGCTAGTTATTTGTGTATTCTTTTAAAAGAAGTGTTTACTTTTAGGGTTGGCTGGTTTACACCAACTTTTTTTTAATTACTGGTTTAAACCACAAAAATAAAAAGAATGAAAAATGCGAATCGTGTGAACTTCATGGTGACGTTTCCAAATATCAAACCACCTGCAATAGTTTTATTTCCCTTTTACCTTTTAATCAAGGTGTCCCATGTTCAATTCTCGGTCGAACCACAAACCTTCTTTCATGCGTAACCCAAGTAGCGGTTCAGATGTCAGTTTAAGCGAAAGTCTTCTCCTTGATAACCTCGTATTTTGTAAGGATGTTAAGCCTAAATATGCGAAACAAACCAAATTGTATATTTCTGCATGCCTAAATGCGTGTTGTTTTATAAAGAAGACAAGATTGCTTAAATATATTGATAGAAATTGGCAAAATTTATCAATTGCCTACGTAGCTTCCAACATTAGCTTGGATTGGACTTTCAATGATATCTACGTACTAAATTTGTAATTTAATACCTTAGTTTTAGCGTACTGATTATGGTACGTTGACCTTTAAATTTTACATGCAAAGCAATAACAGGATTTTCCCGTTATTGTCTTACATTTCAAGTAATGACGGGATTTTCCCAATGGCTAGGGCGGGAGATTCTCAATTTAAGAAATTTACTGACCGAACTTCCTTAAGCTTATGGGAGTTCTTCCGGCATAACCCCGCTGTTGCATAATAACACCAAGGCGAAACAAACTTATTTCTGTGAATATGTAATATAAATACATAAAGGAAAAAATCTAAATCAAGAAAGCCTGATTTAAACCAAAAAAGCCTGGTTTAAACATCCCCCAAAAAACGGGTTTTTGGCATATTCAAAAACAACCACGGTTCTTGCCAACTCTGCTTACTTTTGTATATAGGAGGTTAAAAAATTCTTATTATATACATTGGTTAATCCTGTGGAATTTATAATGTAAATATGTTCAAGAAAAAATGTTTGAAATATCTTTTCGAAATTCATAGTTTATTTTCGATGTTTTATATTATTATCAGCATCAACCACTAATTAAATGATTTTTTTGTGTTATAGAGAAGCGATACAAAGTCTGTTTTATCAATTTAAAGCAGTATTTTGAAAAAAGCCCAAAATTTCCCAAGCAAAAAAGCGAAGCAGAAAAAACCGAGATTTTTTTTCAAAAAAGCCGGTTTTTTTCCGAGCCCTTGCATCTCTACTTGAAATACATATACTTGGTGTATAACTATGATGCATTATGCTACAATACACAACTGTGTAGTTTCCGGTGTTTTCTTGCAAAAGCCTGCATTTGTCGGTTAAAACATAACTGTACATCGAAAAGTTCCTTCCGTGTCACGGGTCGTTAAGGGACAGTATTTTAAAAAAAAGCAATGTTACTTACCGATAAATCTGGAATTCGTGCGACGTTGTTCTCAGGAACACTTTATTTACATTAAACAAGAATTTTATGCATAGATTTTTCGCGTCTATTGAATGTGAGTTTCAAAGAAGTGTTTGTCCGATTGGTCTTGGTGGATTCGGTTTCGTTATTGAATCAAACAGCTTAAATGCACTACAAAGTCCTAATTATCGCTCTTCTAATCTCGTTATGATCTTTGAAATAGAACTGAAATGAGTATTGATAAACGCAAAATCACTTTTAATATTTTCAGCTCTGCAAGCGTTCAAGGCTTCTTGAATACATTTTGTTTCTTCTAGTTAAAAACAGTTCACAGCCAGTACCGTATGTGAAATTAAAAAACATCTCCTTTTATATAGACCCCTATATATATATATATATATCTATATATATTATACAAACAAAAAAGAATGCGCCAAGTATCTGAGAATAAAAATAAATATACTCAGAGGAATAAATAAACATTTCTGGCTTAAAACCATATAATGAAACCCGCCTAGTAAAATTGAACAGGAAACGGGCCTAGAGTTAACGGAGACAGATCTGTGCTTAAAAAATAAACAAGGCACACACATACAATGGACATATATAGAATGTACATAGGCCTACCGTATTTAATTACAGCATTTATTTATGCTACGAATTAATACACATAAAAGTTACAGTGAGAAAAAAGCCTACATACGGTTTCAAAGGCCAAGACAAAAAATAGGTGCTATGCCCTTCTCAGCGCTCCTCTCTGTACTACTGGATCCCTTTTGATCTATTGTGTATATTACGCTAATTGTTCCATGTCTCTAGATCAGCTAGAGAACGAGTTATTGGTATTTGAAAATAACTATGTAAATTACACTTCGTTCAAAAACTCGCACCGTATGTAGGGCCTTACATGGCAGTGGACTAAAGGTTAAATGTGTAGAGTAACAAGTAAACTAAGACGTTTACAGACAACTTAGTTCTTATACCTAACCTCTCACAGAATGTCTAAAATTTTTAACATTACAATATACAATGAAAAATTAACTAAAATAACAAGTGGAAATGATCATTAGAGAATGAAAATATGGAATGAATAGTGAACATCTTACATTTTCTTCTAAATATCCTGAATATTTACAGTGATGTATTTGGCTGGGCAATTCCTACTGAACACTCTATATAATGGTTAGCTCACTCTATATACTTTAGGTAGAGTATAGGTTTATACTCTAGAGGTAGAGTTTAGGTATATACTATACACTCTATATATTTTCATTAAATTGTTGAAGACCTCAAACGAGCGCTTTCTGTTGTCTTGGAACAAAATTAACAACAGCATCCCGTGAACTTTTGCATAAAATATATATTATCATTTGAACACCCTGAAGAACGTTAAGAACTTGTTACAATTCCGAAGAATACTTCACTATAATTTGTAATGGCGCAAGATTCTCTAACCTGCGCAGATTAGAAGAAGTAGACCCCTATGTTCGAAAAAGTTTCAAACAACTAAGAAATAACATAGAGCTTGATTAACATGTACAAAGTTTTCGATTGTATCTCGTATATATATTATAATTGTTGAAAGGCACTTCCCCTCTTGTCTCCTTCAAATCACACCCATATGTAATGTGCAACAAGAAATTAACTTAAGTTTTCCAATCTATTTGATTATTAAGAGAACAATTTTCATGAAATGCCACACCTACCGTTGAGCTAAATGTCAACACTGGACACTCCGAAATGCCAGTCACTGGATTTGTGCCTCGTTCTCGCGAAGACGAAGACGATGCAGTCACGTTGTCCCTTCCACAGCTTTTTTCTCTATGGATTTCCTTAAAATCTATTTGGAAGACGGGCAGGTAAAATAGGTGATATGCCATGAAATGGATATAAGTATGTGTCATTTCCAAAACATAACATTGTGCATTATAGTAGTTAAAAAATAAAAGTGTCATCCAATGTCTTCTCAACTTCTATAAAAATGAAATACAAATACAAATATGAACACACTATTTGTAACTACAATTGTTTTTTTTTTTTTTTTTACCAAAAGGAAATGACCTCCAAATCAGAAGTAACGAACTTCCAACTAGGAGGTTTTATCCGCATTACAATAGACTAAAACACAATTCGTCTAACTAAATAGTTTTATGTCCTATTGAACCCAGTGTTTCAATGCAGCATTCACAAAAGCTCTCCATTGACTTGTCCTTAGCCAAATGGATCCTGTTTCTTATTTTTGCGATAGCCATCTTCAGATGTCCTCCTATCTACTCCTATGTCTTCCTAATGGTCGTTTTCCAATTTGTCTTCCAGTTAATACTTTGAAAGCGTTCCTACTTTCTTTCATCTAGGCAATATGATTTGACCACCTGAGCGTCCTATACTTGATAACCCTAACAACGTTTGGTAAACAATGTAAATTATGTACTTCCTCGTTATGAAGTTTCCGCCATTCCCATTTCTGTTCCTGTTGGGTAATGTGTTTCTTTTCAGGATTTTGTTTTGAAATACTTTTAGTCTGCGTTCTTCGTATCGTCTAAACTTTGCAAACATAATGTACTACAATTATTATCATAAATTATAGAGAAACATATTTTAAATGGAAACTGGTAATGCATAATCTGTTACTGTTCTAAAGGAAGATATATCTAAATAAAATGTAACAAAAGAGTTATTATGAATTTGCTTCTATTTCATATATTCATTTTGAATACGCCATGGAAAACCTATTGTATTTTGAAAAGGCAACGGATAATTGAAATATGAGAATCGAACAAGTGTCTACAGCTTTTGGTCCGAGATAGATGCCTCTCTGTCTATTTTAAGATGCAACAAATATGCTACTATAAGAGAAATTTTTTTTAAAAATCGTTTAATGTTTAAACAAAAACACACTGCTGAGCAAAACAATATATTCACATAAAAAACTACATACGTGTTACAGTTTCGCCAACTAACATATTGGCTTCATCACACATTGATAGTGTCTGATGAAGCCAATATGTTAGTTGGCGAAACTGTAACACGTATGTAGTTTTTTATGTGAATATATTGTTTTGCTCAGCAAATAGTGCGTTTTTGTTTAAGTATATACAAAGCAAAGCTTCTACTTATGGAAAATATTACGTTTAATGTTATGAGTTATTATAGTAGTTTCTCATTAATATACTGTACTTTCTAACTTACGTCATTAATTACCTTCCAGATAATGTGTGTGATGTCTTATTTACATGGGAAGGTTACTTACTTCACGGTGTTCCTGGGAAATACATTTTTGAGAGGTAGTTACATCAAAAATATAAAAATTGCTTTGGTACTGTAATTATATATCATCACTGTGTCTAACCAATATGTACAGAAAGAACAATAGAATCATAAAAACGTTTGCTGCTTGTATTTGGTACTATTTATTATTTGGTACTATTTATTATTTGTGTTACATATACATTATTGTCTCCTAGCGGACTATTTTTGCAAAAGTAAAAAGAAATTATTTTTTCTTTATATTGGTTACTACTATTGCCTACCATACAAGATAAATTTAAGTACTCTCTTAAAGTTTTACAAAAACCACACTACGATATGGTGTTCAGAAAGTGTCACTTTGGTAAGCACTATCTTCATTGCTATTATACAATTGTCCATTTCGTGTTACCATTTTAAAATCCATATAGGGTTTAGGTTGACGATATCCACTATTTTTTAACATACTTGCTAAAAGTAGGAGGTTATCAATTCGACTTGTTGCATAACTTATAGATAACTGCAACAATTTTTCTCAATAATTTTTTATTTAAAATTAATATCCTTTCCTTGTGGTCCCACGTACTCTTCATAAAGGTCTAACAAGAGTCTTTGAAGCTAGAAAAGAAAAATCTTAAATGGCTGAGAGTTTTCATTCCATAATTGTTTCTATCATTGCGCATAAATTAGAAAAAGGTGCCGTAATTTTGATGAATCATTATGGTTTAAATTGTATTCTTTTTGTTTGCATTTAACAAGCACTTTCTATCTTCTTCGGTAGTTTTACACAACCTATATGTGTGGTAAGCAATACTTAAATGATGGTGGGACCGCGGTGGCTCAGTTGTAGAGCGTTCACATCTGGTGCATGGGGTTCCGGGTTCGATCCCTGCCCCCGCCAAGTGAATTTTGTGGTGGACAAACACCGTGTGCGTGTTTTTTCTCGGGGTTCTCCCGTTTCCTCCCACTTTCTTCATTCCACCATTTCATTCATTACTCATCACCGTCTACTTTAGCCTAACCGGCATAATCGTGGGACGTAAAACTCAAACATTTCATTTCATTTAAATGATGGTTATTTATTTTCGAATTGGGCTGTGTAATTACGTGATACATATATACCAGATTAGTAATATTACTTTCACGATCCTATGTAGTTTCTAATATAAAACAATCAAATGTATGTACTAGAATTACATAATATAAACATAATGGTTATCAACATCAAACTTAGTTACTAAAAGTATACGATAACTTTGTAGTTAGTAGTTAATTATCGTGTTATCTTTCATAAGCAAAGAACAAAGGGTACTCGCACAAACCTATTGTTTAATTATCACCTATCTATCACCAGACTAATAAAAAACCAATAAAAGCGGTAATGGTAATTACGTAAATTATTATGTATACTTTCTCTTACAGATTTTATGCTGATGGCCGAAGAGATGATATACATCTCAACAAAAATGGAATACAAGTACTACTGAACATTGTTCTACCATAGAAAAGAATATTGCCTACTCGAATAAAGAATTCATTATAAATTTTACTGAACCAGGTTATATGTGATTTTAATATTTGGTGAACGTAGTTGTAGCAGTAACTCGGTTGAAAATATTCCAGCAGGGGTAACAACGGGAAGGGGATCATCGCCTTGCCTTGGAACAAAACCCGTTGCAATTACCAACAGTAGTGTAATTTCTTCCCCAGCTGTAATGTAGACCGAGGGCGGTGAGGGCGTTGTGAAAAGAAAGATAATACAAAAGCACTGATCGCCCGAAAAAATCCCATCAAGTGCTTTTCAATTAGGAGTGTACTCTTGATAAAAATAATTAATGATATTCGATTAAATGAATGTGTGAAATAGTATGAATGCAATAAAGCCTGTTTCTTATTTTTTTCTCATTTTACTTTAAAAAATGTTTCATATTCAAAGAAGCATAATGTGGCTTAGATGATTTACATTTGACTGTTATATGTTTAACGCCTGATATAGGAAAATTATTACTCTCCCTTTTCGTTTACAAATTTATAAATTATTTAAGTTTCTGGTAAGTATTTTTATAAGCCTACTCATTTGTCAAAATCATGGAGTGGGTATGTACATGGTAACTCACGTTACGTAATGGCGTATATTTTGAAGAATACTAACCACAAATAAACTTAAAAGCTCTGCTTTTTCTTTTTTTTTAAAAAAGTGTCATATTTATACAGATAATTACCAAATATCGTAATTTTATATGATACAGCAAACCTTGGAGGAAAGAAAATACTATAGTAATTCACGTTACAAATGTTTCCCAACGTTCAGAACCTATGATTTTTCAGTCCATTTTCTTTTGTCCTGGCATAGCTATGTGCATGAAATTGCTATGTAAGATAGGAACACACATAATTTAATTATGACAAAAATATTAAATTTCTATTTACATTTTATTACTACTTTTTTTTTGTGGAATATGCACAGAGTCGGGTAACTCATGTTACGGTAACTCACGTCACATTTGTCAACGGTCTTTTATTATTAAGTATAAGCAACATGCATTTATAATAACCTGAAATAAGCACAGTTTATTTAAGTTGAACATTGAACTTTACTTTCAGAAAAGGTTTCATCAGTAATATGAACTTCTACTTGGGATACCGACAGAAAAAAATAAGACCTATGTAATAATAAATAAAGATTTTATAATACAATCAACATTAAAACTTAGTAGATCAAAGGTAACCTACGGAAAAGATAAGAAAATAGTAATTCTCTGAAAAAAATTAATGATGCCAGCTATATACAACTATATTTCTATCAAAAGGACAACTTGACTAAAAATTATAACTATATTTCTTTCATAAGTTATTGTCCCTCTTTCCGTGGACATGCCTGAGTAATTATAGTACTGATAATTTTACGAATATTCGTCTATTATGGATGTTGTATTTTATTACTAAAAAATCATATAGCATGTTAAGAAACGATATGGTTTTGACTAGGGATGGCCATTTCCGGAAAAAGAGTTTTCCGGTTTCCGGAAATCACATTTTCCATTTTCCGTTTTTCCGGAAAATTTTTCGTCTTCCGATTTTCCGGAAAATTTTCCGTTTTTTCGGAAAATTTTTCGTCTTTCCTTTCTAATTTTCCAGTTTCCGGAAGAATTATATTCCGTTTTCCGTTTTCCCTGAAAATGTGGTCATCCCTAGTCTGTAGGAAGTTTAATCTTTTAAAGAGTTCTGGTATATTTATATACCATGGCGTACTATCGTCTTTGACCGCTTATTTAGGTTCTATAACAGGTATTTAAGCCGGGATTTTTCTTTTATTTTTCAAGTCAAGGATGGACCAAAGAACACCGCAGATGCGTTTTGGAACCGGATGGTCAACTTGGCAGCGCCAAGTGGTGCGAAGGGACGTGACTTTTTTTCTTAAGGCAAATTTCAAAACTTTTTCACGCCTTTAGTTTTCAAGATATCAGATTGAAACTTGCATAAGGATTGTGTGTAGACCTACCTTTGGGTATTTAAATTTTTTTAGATCCCTACGTGAAACCGGGGACGGGCCCGAGGGGCGCAAGTGTTACGAAGGGGTGATTTTTTCAGAAAAATTCCGTTTTTTTTCGATTTTCCCGTTAAAGTTTATGATACCGACACGTGGTACAGTTGGTAAGTATGCCCTACCGTGAGAAAAACGAGGTATGAACCATGATCCTACGATAAATAGTAAGGAAGCAGTAGCTGTTTGAGTGAAAGTCTAAAATTTTGGACATCCTCAAAGGGTTAAACTTCTTGCAATCTGACTCTTTGTTACATTTCTATCTGATAATTCATTGTTAAGAGCTCTTCTTTGTTCTATCAATCTCTCAAGCATTTCATGTATGCTGTAACACCGAGTTTTAACTTGCTGTATAAGGAAATGTACTTCCAATCCTAATAACCTTTACTGTTTTTCCAGTTCTGACGTTGGCAACGTACTATATTTAAAGTGGGAAACAATCCGACTAACAACACTTAACATTTTCTCGATTTTCTCTATTGCAAGTCCCTTATTTATAGAGAGTTGTAGGGTCTGAGCAAAACAACATATGCTTGCATATGGAAGTTCTCGTACCGCACTTGTGATATTACTAGCATTGTCATAGACAATTGCATGTATTTTATCTAAAATGTTCCACTACTCTGCAACATGTTCTAAGTGCTGAGTTAGGTTTACCCTTGTGTGCCTCACTTCTATTTCAATTATTTGAAGGACTGAACTTATTGAACTTAGATGGAAGCATATAGTGAGCTGTGATTGTAATATAACTTTCCGTACCCTGCGAAGCCCAGCTATCTGTTGTCAAATCAATCGATTCCGCAGCCACACTTCTCCTTAGAAAACAAGGCCTCAATACGGCGAGTCACAGTTTGCCTGGATGGTGAGTGGTTCTACTTCATTCATAAATTCAAGAAACCGAATTGCTTCAACGAAAGGCAAAGGAAGAAGATCCTTTGGTACCATATTACTTATTTTACTATGAAGCACCTCTGCTCTTGCGGAAGAACAAGGTTTAGGGTCTCTGAGATAACAAGAATTCTTTTTTGTTTCTTACGTACTACTATCTTCCCTTATTTGTAAAACATTTTTTCTGGGATCTTTCTGTTACTTTAGATGCATTTGAGCGTGCACCAGGTGAAGCGATAATCTGAGATATAGAGGTAGCAGCACCTAGATTATCATCTACGTTTAAGAAATAATAATAATAATAATAATAATAATAATAATAATAATAATAATAATAATAATAATAATACACTTTGATTGCATTAGGAGTTCACAATTTAGTAACAAAACATGCATGTAGAATAATAAGTAGAGCAACCCATATTATGCTTTATTTTTTTCCAAATTATGCTTTATTATTAATTTCAATCATTGTTTTACATTAATCGTGTTTAACGTATAATATTTACTATACATTAAATATTCTAAATATCTTGATCTATTTATTAATATTTTATGCAACCAGTTTCTTTCATATTTAATGAACTTTCTACCTAATGCACTTTAAAGAGAGGCTTTACTCGAGTCAGTTTTTTTAAATCACTTGTGTGCGCCTTAGAGGTGCATATATACAGAAAGGGAAAGTAAAAGATGCCACCAATAAGTACAGAAAGTGCTCAACTTCAAGAGGTACACATAACAGTATAGTGTGGAGTTCTTGTGTACTATTCATTGTTGGTGGAAGTTTTCTTCTTTTTGTCCTTTATTCTTTTCTCCACGTCAAAAGATTAGACCAAAAAGTTTACAGAAATAAAAATAAGCTTTTCATTGTTGCATTGTTATGTTCTCAATGATTTTGCATTGTAAATATTGTTTCTTAAAAATATTAATACAGTATGTTAAACTTGAAGTTAAAGAGATTTTTTAAAGAATTGTGCTATATCTTTTAAATTATGCTTTATGCTTTATTTTCTAAAATTATGCTTTTAAAATTAGTTTCTTCTGGACCCTTAGACAGCCACAACCATGTTCAAGGTACCAACCATATGTGTAAATAGCTATTATGCTTTTTATGCTTTGTATGCTTTTGGGTTGCTCTAATAATAAGTAAAACTTTCAAATGCATACCGAAACATAGATAATAAGTCAGCATTGAGAACTGAATTGATGTATCGATGACTAGGTGGAATCGTCCTTCAGTTTAAGAGAAATTAGCGGAAAAAGTTACGAAGAGAATTATGTGGAATAGATCATTATATGAATAGCTGGCGCTAGTTTCAAGTAGTGCTACATACTATGGTATTTATAGTCAATAGTACCGGTATTTGGAATTCGTGACGCTTATTGTTGCAAGATGCTAACATAGGGTAAAGTGTAAAATTGAATTACATCAGTAGAATTGAATTTATCTTAGGGTTAAAAAGTCTATGGCACAGGTGAGATGTAACTGAGTAATAAACTTAAAAAAAAAAACATCGGGACGATAGGGTGCTCGAATCGAACATCGGCCTTCTGAATGTTAATCCCACGCATCCACGCACACGGTGTGAATGAGAACCCACGCACACGGTGTTTGTCCACCACAAAGTTCACTTGGCGGGAGCACTGTTAAGATTGAGTTGCGTTTCTTTAGCACTAGATGGTGAAGAGCATTCCTTCATTTACAGGTTGTTTTCGCGTAGCATTTTTCGTTATATTTCTTAATGTAAGACGACCAATGTTACTATTCCAAATGAACATTTTCATTTTCCGGAAAACTTTCCGTCTTCCGTTTTTCCGGAAAATTTTCCGTTTCCGATTTTCCGGAAAATTTTCCATTTTCCGATTTTCCGGAAAATTTTCCGTTTTCCGTTTTCAATTTTCCGGTTTCCGGAAAATATATTTTCCGTTTTCCGTTTTTCCGGAAAATGTGGCCATCCCTAGTGACTGTTCATACAGATATACATATGTTAAATCTAAAATGTTTCGCTTTATTATTAATTACCAATATCCAAGTAATTAGATGTTAAAAATGCGTTTTTATATTATGTGATGTCCATATCTGTCTTCACTATGGAGTTAGGCATCCGGAGTTTCGATATTAATGTTGTCCAGGAGCTGACACCTTTCTCCCTTCTTCTTTTACTTTCGGACACTAATCGCTCTTATCCTGCCTCTAGCACTATCTCTTATCCTTTATTTTTATTTCCTATCAACTTCAGTACGCTTATTTACATTGCAATAGGACGTAATAATTAGGTAAAATTTCAGTAATAATAATAATAATAATAATAATAATAATAATAATAATAATAATAATAATAATAATAATAATTAATAATATTGGTATTATTTTTTTAAGTTGGCCTAAAATTAGGCAAAATTTACAAATTAGTCGGTATTTAGGGAGGTTGTCTGGACCTCCATAATAAACCTCTGAAAACATCAAATTTTAAACCAAATCGATCCACTCAAGTTTCATGTGTAACGTATTTTACTTTACGTTTTGAGGAAGCTAACTGTAATAAAAATAACTGAATATCGCTGAACAGTCAGGCATCTAATAAACTAACTTTGAGTATATGAAGAAGTAATTATAACAGTTTTTCTAACCATAGTAAACAGACCATAATGAACTCAATGAGCTCCGAAATTCAAAGTAACAAAAAGCCTATAAGATTCAGTCTACAAAGCAATTGTTACTTAAAGAATACACATACACTACATCTATAATGAAGATAAAAAGAGAAATGTTAACCACACTTTTCGTCTCGTCTCGATTTCCATCTTCAAAGCTAGACGATAATTTGAGTTTGTCTTGTCCCGTCTCAAATCTAAAATGTTAACTCTCGTGTCAATTTTGTTTGTTTTGTTTCAAAAATGAGTTGAGATATTCCTCAGATAGTGAGCAACACTGAACAAAGCCGAAATATTCTTGCCAAATTTTACATTTCTAGTTGTAATGTTATTATTATTATTATTATTATTATTATTATTATTATTATTATTATTATTATTATTATTCCTGAAGATTTTATAGTGCAAGTATTGAAACATCAATATTAGAAGAAAATAAAACGAGCGTCATTCCCGATCAATCGCCATCAAAAATTTCAAAAGTAATAAAAGATTACTGGTTTTTCGTGGATCCGATTTTATTCGACTACCTTCAGATTACTGGTGTAGCTCCTTGACCACTTAACAACGATTACTATGCAGCAGTTAATTTGTATTTAGTTTGTTTACGAGTATAATATACGCGCCGTATTTGATTCAAAATAAAGTTGTTTTGTATTTTGTTGCGAAAAAATATGTAATCTTGATAACTTAGTGAATGCAGTGATATAATGCCCTCCGAGTCAATTAGATATTCCTGTCTTTTTCAAATCAACCTGACTATTAACAAGCTACTGTTTTGAATGCAAAGAAAAGGCTCTTTATTTAGACGAGCCGGAAGAAGTAACGCTTTAGATGAGTGTTAAGAGTTGTAGTTTTCTAATCTGGCGGCCGCATTCGCCGTTTATCATTTTTAAAATGTTTCAATTACAAGGCATAGCTCCAGTTCGATGCTGCTAAAAGAAAGATAATCTGCCGTGGAGAAATTCAGTGATGATGTAATTCTTAAAATAAAGGAAGGAAATTTAATGGAGAAAACGAGCTACAGAGTTAATTCTGTTAATGGTTATATATTTGATATTAAGCGTTCATTTCGTGCATTTTCAAAATTGTTCTTTATTGACACTATATTCTCCTCTTTTCTCTCTGTGTCTCAATGGGTAAAATATCACAAATATTATATGAATCATGAGCCCTCTCTTACATTTGCAATTTAACGGGAAATAGACTTAATTTAATACGGATAAGTTCTCCAACTCGTTTTAGTGTTATCGAATTTTGCATTTTTAATATTTACAAATAAATTACCAATACAAAATAAATTAGCATTTTCAAAAATGATTTAATGAAATCAACAATTTCTTCTTTCGAAGTAGTATTACGTATGAATCAGTGTCGCCGAAACCTAGGAGCTCACGCACTGTTAGATCACCAAAATTTTAATTGGCGGTTGGGTTCTTCACCTGAATGATCAATCCATACTTTTAATTGATTTGCAGGTGGGACTATTGTTAATAGTTTCAAAACTCAGCGCTAAGCTTTGAGTTAGTTAAATAAAAATTAACCTACCATATGTACCGCATAATCCATCCGTATATTATTTGATACGAGGATATGTATAATTACTTGAACTAAGTAAACTTGTTTATATAATAGTCATTTGTGTTAATTATAAGATTAACTAAGTCCCTCGACTGTTATCTTTTCATTAGCGCCTCTGACAGTATTTGTGCAGGCCAAAACGTATATTGTGTAATGTGGATTGCCTATCTTGCAGGCGACAGTTCAGCGTTCCTACTATGGGTTCCCATTTTACACCAACTTGCACTGATGGTATCAAACCATGCTCAAAATATATTAGAGGTGGATTCGGGCTGCTTATATGGTGGAAAATAGAACTCTAACAAATAACAAAATTAATTTGAATTCGAATAATTTCGACACGTTTTTCGCTAACAATTTAAAGGGCGAAATACATTGTTTCGTGATTCCTATAAGGCCCTTTGAACAAAGTATATTCATGTTTTGTTTCAATGTCGTAAACCAAGCGATTCCTAGATATGATTTTTTTTTTATTTTCGAATTTTCAAGAAGAGCTTCAAAATTCGACGGAATTTGAACTTGATTTTCTGGACAAAGTTACTTATGGATATGGGTACCTTTTGCATAAATATCACAGCAATCGGTGTAAGAGCAGTTTTAAGACCCTTATCCGACTATACCTTTTTCTATTGTCAATCGCTCAAACACTGCTCTGTTACAATAAGGGTTAATCTGACCTTTCAGATATAAAATTAATAAGTGCTGGTCGTGGACCAAAATAACGATGAATTTCAAGTGTTATGGTTTAAGTGTTATGTTATTCCCTTCATTAACCTCTCGTTAAGCTGAAGGATTATGATAACTTATACATGAAATTAAGACTATTGAGTTTCGTTAAACAGGATTAAACTACTAAAGACTTTCAAATCAACCTAATACAATACTCAAAAATTCTAAATAGTAGGCTACATTTACACCTACTGTTTGTAATCGAGGAATAAAATCAAATAAAGAGCCTGTGCCAGAGTCTGTACCAAAAAAAAAAAAAAAAACATTGATACACGGAGAAAAATGCATAATCCAGTCGGCATATAAATGCTGTTTTTACCACGTTACGCGCGTCACCACATTAAGTAATGTTGTTTCATCACTAGTACGATCTACACCACCGTCCAGCGAAAATTTTGTATTGTGGGACCACCATTTCGAATCTAGAATTAACGCCATACCCATTCCGACGGTGGTAACTTAGGTATATAATGTTGTTCCTACCTCCCTACGAGTGTCCCCTCTTGGTTCTTTCTAAATCTGTGACTCCCTACCTTACGAGAGTAATAGTTTTTAACACGAAATCAATCATGTGAATAAAATTATCCAATCACAGCGAGTCTAGTTCGACGCCGAACTCCAGACTTGGCATGGTGTTCCCACCTGCTGTAATTTTATACATGAAATTACATTACTTAAGGAGCGCACCCGCGTAAATACGATGTATCCACACGGAAATCCTAGTCCTTTTTTTCTCAGTGTACCTGTTCCTTACTTTTTTCTGCTATGAGGATGAAGGTCCAAGTCGGTCTGAATAGAAGGTTTAGGGATGGTATAGAACCTATAGTTGGTATGCTGAATAGATTGCAAAAAAATTCTACATATTTTTTATAGTTCTCGCTCCATGAAAATAAATATTGACAGCAGAAATACTAGTAAATTAAACCACTTACGGTTTCGATAACCGATTACAGAAAAAAGTTTGTCGTTATCTATTATTAATATGGTTCAATAATGAGAAATATTCAAACTGGAAGTGGTTAATTTTAACCACTTCTGGTTTGAACATAAAGTTAATGGAGAATTTATAACCTGTTTCTGAGACGCTTAATCGATTGTGAAATACCTCATGGCGATATCTCTTACCTGCTTTGCTCTGAAACATAACGACAGACGAACGGACGGGCACAGTTGTTCTATAACACCGGCCATACACTGACGTATTTTTCCGCCGTAGCCATAAAATTTCATGCGCTAGTCTTGTTAGCAGCTGTCAATACGTTAGTGTATGGGACCTGGCGTACGTTTACGCACCGAATTTTTATACGCTGGAAAAGTCTGGATGCTTTTAACTTCGAGCGTAAATACGGCGCGTAAAAGCGGCTCAGATGAAAGGGGTTTCGAGCAGCAGGTGGTCTCTTGCCCTTTCCACGGCCTTCTCCCTGGTCTGGTCTTATTGTTTTCAGAAGAGAAAACCTGTTCTTGTGTTGTCCTCGCGAATCGTTGCTGAGGTTTGCTGGTAGACTCACCAGAAATCATCATTCCAATCTAGTTTCAGTCTTTCCATACAAGATGCGATTTCAGCTAAACTATTTCCTATTGCACAAAACGAGACATTATTTCCCAATTAAAATTCATAATTAATTTTCAGTACATAGAGGAAAAGGTATTTAATCAATACTTTCTAATTAGAATTCGCAAATGATGAGAGCTCCTCCGTGGTTATATGGTCAGTGTAAGCTTCTCCGGCGCAGGACATCCTGTTCGATTCTCGGCAGAAGCTCACGCAGTTTGGATCTCACTTCTCATATAGCCTCGCTGTCTGAGAGCTCGCTAAATTCAAACCCAATCCAATCGAACATGATGTCTTTCGACTACGAATTTAACATTAAATTTAATATTTGACAATTAGTCCCCCCCCATACACACAGAGGTCAAGATGGTTATAAAAATGAAGTCACACCTTTAGAGTTGCTCATGTTCTGATATATATAAAAAAAAGTATAACATGACTTTTAATAGCATGTGACCAATTCCCGCCAAACTAAAAATGTCATGCTATTTAGAAAAGAGAGAGAAAACAAGAGAAGGGAAAGAAGGTTAGGGCAACCAACAGTAGCGTACGCAGGAATTTATTTCGGGAGGGGTCCAAACTCAATATAAGAATATTTTATATTAAAATTCCTAAAATTATCCCTAAAATTAGGATAAATTCACACAAAAGTCGAAATTTCGAGGGGGGTCCGGACCCCCAGGACCCACCCCCTGCGTACGTCCCTGGCAACCAACATAAAATGTTACTTCCAGACATACTTTCGTTCACTTGGTTCTCTCCGGTCGAATATGAATAAAAATGTCCCCAGTAGCAAAGATAAATTACATTTCACTCTTATGAAGAACACTCCTTCACCAAATAATGTTCAAATTTAGCTTTCTGATATTTTATTTTGTCCCACGCTACCCGTAAATATTTTTAGAAGAAATCATTACCAGCATAGAGGCTACAGGTACCTACTAGGTATATTTAAGAATAAAAAGTAATAATCCTGACCTTCAACAAGAAATTATCTCGATATCTGCCTGATAAAACAGCAAAAAATTGCGTTTGACTATCGAAATTCGGTGAAATTTTTTTTGCTATGTCGACCACCTGCTGCTTGTTATTTTAAGTACCTTCTCAATTTTATAAGAACTTGTAACAAAATAGGTTCAGAAAGTCACTATTTTTTTCACGTGATCTTAACATTACTTGTGAAAAAGAAAATGAGAGAAACCGCAATACATGGCCTAATGTTTCTTTCTTTGTGAATTATTTCAAACCTCAGATTGTACATATATTTAAATTTAATAGACCTAATAATCCTATTTCGACATTAATGCTCACATACTAAGTCTAAATAGCACAATCATTGTACTGCTCGCTTTAGTGTGCTTGCTTTTCAGTCTAAAAGTTCTAGTTCAATCCAGGGTACCAGCTATGTTGAATATTTTTCAACATTTTATTATATCTCGTCATGATGGGGACTGTATCAACACTTATTTAAAAAGCTTAAGTAGACTCAAAACAGAACATACCTAACACCAAAATTGAAATGACACCCATTTGCAGGAAACAGGATTACACTCATAATAGTTCATGTTAACTTGTAGTATGCCATTAAAGCATTTCTCAACTTTTGTGGTGTGGTTACTATCAATTCTTCCCAGATAAACGTTAACTTAAGGTCTATTACCACAAAATATTAAATAACAATGAATATCTGACACTTAAATAATTTCTTTCACGAACAACTCAATCATTTTACTGAGCTCCTCTGTGGCTAAACGGTTAGCGTACGTGTCTTTGGCGTGGGAGATCCGGGTTCGCTTCCCGGTGGGAGCTCATGTAGTTCGGATTCCATGTAAATCAGTAGGTCTCGTCTCATATAGCCTCGCTGCTGAAAGGGACGTTAAATTCAAAATCAACTCAACTTAATCGTTTTATTATGTTTATAAGTAGCATGTCCATCACTGTCAGGAGAATTTATATAATAATTGACACAACTTCTTACTTAATAGTGTTATTTTAGTGTAATTTTTACTACTAGAGCTTCGAAATTAATTGATATTTATGATAATTGTTTTCAGTTTAACATACAAGTTTGTTTACATTTTTCTTTTTACTTTCTGCTTAATCCTTATAACTACGCTTTCTTACAGTGAAATATGTCTTATTCAATGAATACAAGAACTATGAGTATTAAAAACATACAATTCGACGGATCTTTACACTGAGAAAAATGAAAATTTAAAATAAAACAAATCTGTTTATTTTCTGAACCAGTAAATGGAAACTCTTCCGACATAGATCGCTTCAAATCATTGGCTTACAAGTTGTGAAACAAATGTAATAATAATAATAATAATAATAATAATAATAATAATAATAATAATAATAATAATAATAATAATAATAATAATAATAATAATAATAATAATAATAAATTTAAACGAACGAATGGATTTGGTTCAAAGTGTCTTTAATGAGTTAACAGTTTAAACTTCATTTGAAAAAGAAATATGAACTAAGATTGGGTAGCTCTCAGTTAATTTTAATAAGCAGTTGGATGTTTGTACGAACATTTAGTGAAATTTAAACAAACCAGTCGTTCAGAATAGTTTAACTTTGTTTGAAAATAACCTAATCTGAGTTGAATCGGAGAATAGAGAGTTGTTAATAGCTAATGTTTGGACCGAATTTGATTACTATAAGTTCGAAATTAAATAAATTAAGGTCTATGTTATGGTAAAGCTTCGTGAAAATTTATGCCAAATGGTTATGGTAAATATGCCAAATATCATAGCTACGCCAAATTCATGAAACAGCTACAATCATTTGTAACAACCCCACATTTTATTATTTGCAGTTTCTTATGTTCCCATATAACATACATGTGCAAATCTTTTTTTTAGAGAATTTAATATTTAGTATACTAAATAACTATAATAATTTTAATAAAGCGTTAAATTTATCTTACTTTCCGTAATCAATTGTAGTTGCGCAAAAACACATATCTATTCGCTTGCAATGGAAAGTACCAGTGACGGCAATTGGGTATGAACACTAAAAAGGGGGACAAAACACTACTAATAGTAAGGGGGCATGTAATTAAGTTATAGTGTAAAGCCAAAAAAGTGGGGACAGCAATTACCTCCACGCCCTTAATCGCCAATGGACAGCACACTTGTTAATAATATTCCCAATTTAAGAGAATTTTAAGAAATTGTTGA
This sequence comes from Thermobia domestica, assembly GCF_964235325.1. Classification (NCBI taxonomy): domain Eukaryota; kingdom Metazoa; phylum Arthropoda; class Insecta; order Zygentoma; family Lepismatidae; genus Thermobia; species Thermobia domestica. The sequence goes on from NC_137471.1 coordinate 154,002,363, forward strand.
GGAATAATTTTAGTAATATTTAATTAGATCTATACGCTTTTATTTGAATCACTTCACTTCAGATTTACAATTAGTTTTATTATATTTTCATTAACTGTTAATCGTCCAACGATGCGTTCAAACGTAGAATATTCACTAATAGTCATTACATTGGTCAACAACTTAAATTAATTTGTTTACAATTAACTAAATATTTTTTTTAAACACCAAATTTGTTATATTTAATTTGAACATGTGGTTGGTCCAGTCATTTGAATCAATCATTTTTTAATTTAAAAGTTGGTTTACATCGATCAAAAGTGTCTGCTTACTGTGTCAAAAGCTTTTCAGTAGACCTTACATTGAATGCTGTAAATTTCTTATATCTTATACACTAACATGAGAGGCGGACATAGGGCGTATTGTGAAATTATATACTCAGAAAAAATGTATGTGGCGTACGTAAAAACGTAGGTTACATGTGTAAATCATGTAGTTTTAGGACTTAACGTACAGCAAATGTATAACTGAAAAAGTAAATTTTATACATACTTTCCGCATACATGTTTCGAATAAACGTACTTTCTGTACGAACGAAAGAACTGTATATAGGTGGTCAGAATCTCACATACAGATATAAGCATCTAACATACAACTGGCGTATGTAACATACGTATACGTATGTGATATATGGAAGACTGTTAGATGTCATATATCCTGCAACGGAATGATGTATCATCTAAACGGGGAAAGTCTGAAGCATATGGATAACGTATGTTCCGTGCAGATTTCTGTAGTAAACATAATGATTCCCTATAATTGTACAATATACCGCTCTCCGGACAACGGACTTTTCTCAGTGTATTAATCAATAAGAATTTGCGTCCGGTGAAGCAGAATATTAAAAGTTCGAAAAATTTTGTATATATATTACAATAATGAGGAATATCACAATCGAATCGTTAAGTGTTAGTAAACAATACGAATGTTTAGAAGGTGGATGAGAAACAGAGCCATAGCTAGAGATTTCGGCGCCAGGGGCGAGGTAGAATTCGGCGCCCCTACACTCACCTTATCAAGCTTCCTTCCTTTATTTATTTATTTATTTATTTATTTACAAATAAGAGAAACAGCTGTTGTTGTTATGCTACGTTGAATTTTTATCATGCTGCTTGCACATACTATTGCAACAACCGAAAGTGATCATTCTCTATTCTTTTACAAATAAAAGCTGGTTTCAAGGGGCTTATTTTGGACTTTTTGTTAAACTTACAAAACTGCCTTTGCTGTGCACAAATCCACTTTGAGTATAGTTATAAAAATTTACAACTCTTTACGTTTCATACTATATATAAGAAATTAAATTTTAATACGTTAGAAACTATGTGATTTAAAAAATGTTCGAAATGGGTAACAGCATCAATTTCCAGTAATAATTGTAAACTTTTGTAATTTTATTCTGTATGTGACCACATAAAGAAGATTTTAATTTTGATCGTTTTACTATGCAAAAATTTTGTAATGCTTACTACAAACAATCAATTGTCGAGAGAGGAGTAGTGGTTGATGAAGAAGAATAAGAGGAAGAAGAAGAAGATTGGAAATATAAAGTTGCTCTTGTGAACGTAATTGTAATTAATTTCATTAACACTGGCAGTGTAAAATATAAGGGGTTTATAAGAACAGTGTTAAATTCTTATTATATTTCAATTCACCATGGCTGGTAAGGCGTCTGTTAAGTCGGAATTGGTGTGCAAAGAAGAAATTGCTTATGACTTACCTAATGATGATCCGCTCGAAGGGAGAGGGTGGACATACGAACTAATGAATGACAACAAAGAGTTAATATTATCTACAACGGAAGGAGATGTATCAGTGGACAAGGATAAAGCTATGTGCTCTTTGGATGTGAAACTAAACGTTGATAGGGTGAAACCAGAATTAGCACTAGAAAAAGATACTGAATTTGAAAGTGATATAGAAACGCTAAGAAAAACTGTGGTTCAGGAGACTTGCGCGTCGTATTTTATTGACTCCCAACAATTAACAACAAAAAGTTTAAATTCAGTTCGGCCAGAAAGGTAATGTTCAATTTTTCATTAACTAATTCGCTCAGATTGATAATACGGTTACATGGTTTCGGAATTATTGTTGGTTAAAAGCAATACTTCACGAGGAATATTTAGGTATAGGAGATATCATGAACGTAAGTTAGTAGCCTACAATTTGGAAATGACATGGCACACATAGACAAGCTGTATACCAAATAAAAATAATAACAAGATTGATACGATCCATACAATTCTTATGTAGTTCATATCTTGATAAAATAATTATTTCTTTATTATTGGTTACACATTTCTCACTAATTGTTCACATATTTAAAATATGGGTGCTCGACGATATTGTTTTATTTATATAGAGACTTATGTAAAATACCAAATAATGAGAATGGTAATTATCCTACAATTTTACAAATGTAAACCTGTAATGTATTATATTCGAACATATACTATGGACGTTTGTGATTTTATTTTGATTTAGCTCAAATGGGTCTAACTTGATTTTTCCGGCTGGCTTCGAAAGACATAAGTAAAATACAAGATAAAGAATATTTTAACCAACAATGGATGTTCATTATTTGTAGAGGTCCATACAACAGTCCATTTCGCAACTGCACTCATTTTTTCAAGAAAGTAGACTTTTTCCATTCCCAGGAATCTTTTTTAGGGTATGGACTTGCATTTTTCAATATGGGATCACTTTAGGAGCTTGGTGTACGTGCATAATATATGAATTATTGTAAAAACAACGCTAATCAGCATGTGCTAGATGGCCGGTAAAAATAAGATTGCTATGCAGATTAGGGCATTACGCAGAATGTGGGTAAAAAAAGATAGCGCAAAATTCTGTATTTAGGATGACTTACACGTCTTACGTGTTGAATGTGTTCTTGTACGTTCCTAAGTATTTTTAGGTACCTTGCTTTCTTTGCTTGTATATTTGTGTTTCAAAGTAACACAATACATTAGGGACGTAACTTCTTAATTATATGGATCCCTTCATTCACAAACATTTTCATAGTTCCGTGTTATTATTTGCCACACTAAATTTTAATACTTCATTTCGCTTACAGTGGTTACTAGCTACCTTGACAAGGGGTTACTTTGCACATCGGGCATTACGTCCTACGAAATATGAAGAGAGTTTCACAGTCCTCCCTCGGTAAAACCATGAACTGTATACACGAAGTTTCAACTACCCCCTACGATAGAACATTTAACTTTATTTTGGTGTTAATGTTGGGGTCAGCATCAGTTCTAATTACAGGAAGGCTTTGTTGTTGTAGTGGCGTGAGGAATCGTTATTTACGTCGTGGTTCGGAGTAACGTTTATTTCTCATATATTTCCCCTTTTCTTAGTTATAATTCCCAGTTGCCCTACGACGATCACGATTACTTGCCCATGCCTACAGTTTCAACTCACGATGACTAGGAACATGGCGGATGAAAGCGTAAGCAAAGTAAATAAAATATTGGTTAAGTTACACATATGATATTACAACAAATGACAAAATAACTTTTTGATAAAACGAGTGTAATATTACTATATAAGCACAAATATTACAAGCATGTATGTTTCAAATGCATCTACTGTTAACAACTCAGTATCAGTAACACGACGGTGAGGTGGCTTAAATATCAGATAATGTGGTGGCTTAAAATGATCGATAACTCACGCGTTTCTTCGGCTAGCCTGTTGAAGTTGCTCCCTCGTTGTCCCGTATTCGATATGCGCTGTTTCTAAAGTTGAAGTCCCAAGGTTAACTTTCAACCGTTGCTTCTTCAACGAGAGTTCCTAATAGGTGCCATAATTATGAGTCCTATTCCATAGGGTTGTTATCGACGTACTGTTAAACAAGTGCACTTGTAGAAAAATCACTGAAAAATATAAACTGTCACTTTGTATATAGAAAGCTAGGCAGCCTGAATGCTGCTTTTAGGAAAGTGTAATTTGTGCGAGCGAACGTCAACACGTTCCTCCTGAGCTGGCCCACGGCGACTGCCCCTTTTGTTCAGTTAGCTAGTGCGTATATTTTCTCTGGGCTGAAACTCTTCGGTGATGACGTATGATAACAAGTTCACTCTCTTTGGTTGAAAAAGTGTGGACATTTTAAACAATCAAATCAGCGTTGAGCACTGACAAGAAGTAAAGTGTTTTTGCGACTTTCCCGTTCTTTTCGGGACTGAGAGCGTTCACAAAGAGGGTCGTTGTTTCTGCGTCGTATGTCCATATAAGGTTACGAAATCTAACGGAAGTCTACTAACACAGATGAAAAGACATTCCAAAGCGATGAACGGAGAGTTTCTAGAACACTTAGAAGTATACGAGGGTTGCTTATTAAAATGCAGGATAGGTCTATTTTTCCTATATTTCTTTTAAATTCGTTAAACTGAGCTGTAAGACGGTGACACGTGAAAAACAGTCACTCTAAGGACCGCCAAATTTTAAAAGAATTTTCGTCAATGTTAAGTCAGTTTCGTTATATTATACATTGTAACTTGCACTGTACAACGTAACTAATAACCGTTTGAACATTTTAATACAAATAAATTAGTAAAACGGCGGTTATGTCCTACAGAGCGCCATTCTGTGCGTAATTATTTGACAACACAGGTTGTAAGTCATTCATTAAAAATACAGATTAATGAATTGGATCCTAAAACCAACGGTGCTGACAATCTCTTACATTTGAAGCTTGCAGGGTCCCTGACGATTCGAATGAATCTCTTCTACCCTAAGACCTTACATACCACCCTAGTTGCATGCCTTCGGTATTCAAGTCATGACAAATCAGAGTTAATTTCCGAACCCCAATTGGGCTGTCAACATTCAGGCCTTGAGGAGGCATTTTAAGAAAATAAATATAATGAAGAGGACGACAAGAAATACACCCTGGGAGGAGATTTAATGCTACAGCCTCACATTTCAATTCATCAATTTTTTAATCATTAGTATTACTTCAAGCCCGCTCGTACCTACAAAATTGGTAGGTTTACAAATGTAACCTTTTAAAGAGAGCTAGCTGATACTTATGTGTGGCTTACTAGCAATTGCGTTTATCTTTCTCGAGAATAAAGTCACATCCGAGAGCATTTGTCACAATAGTAAAACACAAGATAACAGTAATATTAACTTGTTCATTAAACATTATTGTTGTTCATCGCCTACTCGTACGTAGCAATCTTAATATGTTCTCATAACATAAATCTTAGTTTTACCATATACTGCGTAACTGACGTAGGCACTCCGCACTATCGATACATCATAGTATCCGGTGTTTGTCGTAGTAAAGGGTAACGTGGAATCGTAAACGGTCTTCCCTTTTTCTTTTTCTCGAGATCGGTTTATGATTCCCGGCACAAGAATACAAGAGTTGTTTTCAAATATCAAAAAGAATAACATATAATTTACTTTCTCTAAATGCAAATCAAAACTAATTCTTTTCTATAAATCCAAATTAAAACTAATTATTATATCAAAATCTAAAATCCTAACATAAATTTTATTACTATTATACTTTTCTCTAATTATGCCAAACATTAAAAATTAGAACTAAATTTTGAAATTTTAGTCAATTGCCGAATCTGCACATTAGCTGGGACCCAACCAGGCGTCGGACTGGTTTCATCACTTTAATTTTATAACGAAAGTAGAGATGTCCCTGGGGGATGAAATATATTTTAACCTTCAACTCTTCTTAACTTATAATATCGCTTTCTCTGAAGTCAATTAACTTCTGTTATCATTAGTCACATTGAATGCACATTGACTTTTCATAGTAGACTGCATGTATATATCGAACGACGAACAAATCAACGAGCAACTTTATCAAATTCAAGGTTATTGTCAATTACTTTAAATATTATACTAAATTGTGTTTAACTTACAGTATTTTGACCGTGACTTGATCTTACATTAAAAATTTTCACATATTTTCTCATTATACAATCACAACATCAGATGAAAAACTTCACTATCTGAAGAGCACATTTTTTTAATTACCCAAAATTTTAACTTTATGATTAATTGTAGTTATTACTAGTACTTCTCTAATTATGTTCGTAATTATACCTAATTGCCTAACATGTCTCTAAATGCTTGATTGTATGGGGACAGTTAATATAAACTTAAAGGAGAATGACTAAAAACTCAAGCAAAATTTGATAATAAAATTTTATTATGAAGTATGGTTCCCAAAACTGGAAAGACCTGAAAAAAAATACAAAACTTAAGCATCCTAATAAGAATTCGATACTGAAAGTCCGCATCCAAAACGGGATAGCCATACTTTTCAAAAGTGGTGCGGTATTATTACAATTTCAAAGTCGGAAATCGCGTTCTAAATCAATTACCTGTTTAAAATTTCCAATGCTGTCTTTCCTCTCCTTCCCACATTCATCTTTCATCTCCAAATGCTGTAAGGAAACAATAAAATATGACGTCTAAGTAAACGTACCTGATTGTAAGGCGATATTGGTGGTTTCTTGGACTGGTGCGTCAGTGGCGGTGGGCACACACTTTGATTATGAAAAGTAACCTTCGAAATTCGGGGAAATGAACAAATAAATAAACAATAATCCTTTTTTCATAATCTAAAAAGTTCAAATTCGGTATTTCTGATTTCTCATCTCTTCCGGGGTTTAACCAGAGTTGGGGTGAAGTTTACGCTTTTTTTATGCTAATATTTTAATTTTCCATCTGTGCCGGTTACGCTTGTAAGCTGTAATTTAGCACGGTTACGTGTACTTTTCCAGTTAGTTTGTTTAATTTGGGAACTTTTCTCCTCTTTACAGCGTATTTACTAAACTTCAACGTAATGACACGCCTTCCTTTGCGACGTTTGGATTTACGCTGCATTGCGATAGCTGCCATAAATTTCTTTTTAGGTTTGCGCTTACTATTAGTATATTTTGCCATGTAGTTTACTATATAATGTTCGCACGTGTTTCCGCTTAGGCTTTTTAGTGCTCTTCGGAGTCGATGTATACTTCTTCCGCATGTTTGACTCGAAATAACCTCGCCTACAGCTCGACTTTAATTTGCATGTAGTTCGTCTTTGACCGAGGTTAGTGCGTTCCGAATTACGCTTACCAAGGCACTTTCCTTTTTTTTCTCAACTTATTTCCTTCTGCACGCCTAATGTGTGGTTCTGCGTGCTGAGAATACGCTGTACGTGGAGGTCGACGAACATTGTTTTCATTATGAGCAACCAACATGTCTACATTTTGTGTATCACTACACTTAAACTTTCGCTTTTTACAATTTCGCAATAGTGAAGTACTAGCTTGAAAATTCAAACATTTCGGCAACTGAAAATTAATAAATGTTGCATCTGATGTACTGATATGATCACGTCTGCTCATTTTAATTCTACTGATTATGCTCCTCGAAATCGAGTTTACGTTAATAATGTATTACGAAAACTCAACTGGGTATCATTGGCCATCTTATTTTTCTTCTTAACTTTGGTGTTACATTTCGGTTCTATAACGGAAATATACTTTCGACTGCGTGTGCTTTATTGGAAGTGTTACGCTTGTTTACGGTAAACATTTCCGACCGATATATTATGTACGAGACCTTCACTACGTAAACAGAGTTCGCTTTGCGGGTCTATTGTGAATTTGAAGTCGTTTCTTTCTACAATACTCAAAGCTGATAAAGTCAGAATGGTTTTGCAGCACTAAAATGCAACTTACGTTAGACATACACTGTTATAAAGACAAATTTGAATTTGTTAATTCGCGCAAAACCATTTGCCTGCGAAACAAAACCGACAACACTGTAACTTCGTTATCACACAAAATCATCAATTGAACTCTCAAGCCTTCCCTGGCTTTTTCGAGAGGGCGGATACGCGCAACCTGAACGCTACCGCTTATCATGTGTGAAACAACGGTATCCCTTGCCGGCAAAACAATTTCTTTAGAAACAATTTTTTACAGGTACGCGTAACGATTCTTCTTTTTTGCTATCTCTACACTGCATATTTCCTTTTCCTGACTGTAATCGACTTTCTGGTTTATTTGGCACATATCTTTCACAACTTGGGCTGGCTCGAATTCAAGACGGTTTCTCTTCCGCCTTGCACTCTTCCGCCTTTATTATGTTGGTTTGCCTACACTCAATCTGTGCCGTTCGCATTTATTCATAGAACACAGTGAGACCTTTCTTTCATTCCGCTACACTTTTTTTAAATTCAGCAGTTACTGGATCAACATGATTGGCCGCGTTAACTAATTCAGAGAGTACTTCAGTTAAAGAGTTATTGGCTACTTTGATATTAATACGTAAGCTGTCTGCTTTGGCATTCAATTTGCTCTTTCCTACGCTTCATAATCGTTTCTGTTACAGGCTTTTGAAGATCACCTACTGATTCATGTATTTTTTGTCCTAGGCATCCAATATTCATTACCATTTTTGAGCAATTGTTTCTAATTTTTTCTCTAATTCTTCTGTCAACATTGCTTGAAATTGTTCTAAAACACTAGCCTCCATATTGATATGAGATACGAGCAACAAATTCAAAGTACAAAAATATAAATGTCTGAGTTTAATACGAAAATAAGAAACATGCACTTAAAACATGAAACACTAAGAATTTTGATATTACGACCATTAACAACCAATCCTTGTTTTTACAACTCAGGTTTCATTTTGCGAAGTGCTTCAATATAAAATTAACACAGATATAAACTAGTACCATATATAAAATATTTTGTATAACTATTCTATCAGGCTTTGATTCCATTTTGTACTAATACGCAATAACACATTCAGCAAGGCCATGTGATAATATTTGAAAAACAGTATCACGAGACAGTTTCTACACAATAACTGTGTCTTCATCAGACTTCCACTCCTTCTGGTTGCTGGGAGTTGGTCGTCACTTATATATACTCTCCGGAGATCAATTTTAATTAGGTTCCGCCCCTTCTTTAAAAAATAACACTTGTCTGGTTTTCACTTTCACTTTTTAGCTGCACACATGTCCAATTAAAGGTTTACTTTTTTCCGCTGGATGCGTCCTGTCCTCTAATTATCCTTATTATCCTTGTTATTTTGTTTCTCTTTCTTTCTTCTTCCTTTTTATTCCTTCTTCTTTAAGCAGAATCTTCTCTCACTCCTTATTTATCGAGAATCTTGCATTCCAGTTCATCACCTTGCGTCCTGCTTTCATAATCTCTCTGGCTTCCTTCCATTTTGTCACCAAAGTCCTGTTCTCAACTTCTATGACCTCTGCTCCTTTCCACCCTATCCTGTGGTTTGTTTCTTTCTGATGCTTGTATATCGCATTGTTGTCCATTTTCAGTCTTACAACTTCCTGGTGCTGTTTAATCCTTTTTTTTGCATTTTTTTTTGTTTCTCCTATGAAAATTTTTACCACTCCTCCCATCCTACTCTATATATTACTCCCCTTTGATCTTTGTTCGCTATTGCTTTTCTCTTTTTTCTTCTGACTACTACAATTAGTCTGCTTCCTCTTTTCCTGTACGTCCTAATTCCTGCTTTCCGAAACATTATCTATATGTTCTCTGTTTGTTTGCACAGTTATTGTGTTGAAACTGTCACGTGATACTGTTTTCTTTTTACATATTATCACATAGCCTTGCTCAGTGTGTTATTGTGTATTAGTATTAAAACATTTACTCTTATTCATAAATGCACATGAAGGTGCATAGTGTAAAACATGTATGTATGTATGTATACTCAATCTGCTGTTTGCTATCCACTCACCTGTACAAAGAATTAAAAATCAACAAGAAAAATTTTTATGAGCTACATGAATCTCTCTGTTGCTCTCAAGATCAAAACATATTTACTTAACTTACATGAAAAATCTACATTACTCAGTTCTTGTTTTTATCTATCACTCTGCTTTATTTTTAATTAATTGTGTTCGCCGAGGATCTGATAGAAATTGACTGTCGACGCTAGGCTAATCAGATCCAAACTCAACACGTTATCTGTATAACTAATGGTATTGTAAAAGCAGTTGTATTAAGGTTACTATAATTTAATCCGGAAAACGGTCGCCATGTGGTTGAAATCGTGTTTTTTTGGTAGTTGTTAGATTCTTGTAAATATAAACGTAACCTTCACATTGATTTTCCTCTTTTTACCAAGATTTGTCACTTGTTTATTGCATTTATCCCAGCTTTGCTACGGCAGTGTGACGTAATATTGAGGTCTCAAATATTCAGTAACAATAATAATAATAATAATAATAATATTAGTATAGGTAACATATTCCGTATGAGGACACATTGTATTAAAGCCTGTAAAATAACCCGTAGCGTAAGCCATAAGTTACAAAATAGTCGGGATTGGAGAGAAGTGTCAGGACCAATAGCACATACCCTCTCGATACGTTCCTACAACTAGCTACATGTTATAACGGAAAGTTTCCCTACAACTAGCTTAATGTTATAAAGGAAAGTTAAATGTTATAACGGAAAGTTTCGAGGTAATTTTGGTGTAGAAAGTAGGGATTCTGAACTCACAAGAGCCGTAATTAGAGTTGTTTTTAAGTAATGTATGTGAGGTAGTGAGTAAGTGAGGTTATGCTGGCTAAGCTGCAGAAGATGTCGAAGGGGTTTCGGGAAAGGGGTTCCGTACCATCATGAGACACCTCTACAGCTACTCAAATTTAAACGAATGATTTCAGCTAATATTTTGTGTAGAATATATTCTACTGTACGTTTTCAGGAAAAAAACTGTAAAAAAAAGAACTGAATATAATTGAAAACTAAAGCTTCCAATAAACTAACTAGTGAAGTTTGCAGATTTAATTAAAAAAGTTTTGCTACAAAAATATATACACAGAGTATAATTCAGTGAGCTCTGAAATCTTATCAAAATGATGTATAAGATTCAGTCTACACAGCAATTGTTGCTTAAAAAGTGGCATACACTATTTCTAGAATCGAGATAAGATGAGAAATGTTTACGATAGTTTTGGTCTCGTCTCGATTCTCATCTCCAAAGCATGACTATAATGTGAGTTAACCTTCTCCCGTCTCGAATTAAAATGTTTCATCCCGATTTTGTTTGGTTTGTTTTAGAATCGAGATGAGAAATTCGTCTTTTCGTGGGCAACATTACACAAAACCGAAATATTTTTTTTGCCTAATATCACGTTTCTGTTTGTAATGGTACGACCTGAGCGATATTAAGTTTTTAATTTTTAAATATCCTTCGAGATAATTGTTATTATTATGAGTATTACTCCTGAAAATTTGATAATTCAAGTGCTGAAACAAACGAGTATTCAAATATTTGAATGTAATGAAGCGTGTTTTACCGCCGATCTATTTCCATCAAAATTCCTAAAGTTAAAAAAAAAAAAAAAAAAAGCTTGACGTGTATTTGATAGTAGAACCTCGAGATTACTGGTCAAGCCCCTAGACCACTGAACCACGATCAGAACGCTGTAAATGATTCGTCTTTAGCCTTGTTACAATAAGTTTCTCTGCCTCAGCTTGGAAAGTTGTATGTAATTTTTTAATTGGTTTCAAAACGTCTTTAGTGTTCCTCTTATGATGATATAAGTGAATTATCTTCGGTACAGTTTCTATTAATACGTTGAGTTGTTCTTAAACCTTTGGATCGCAAGTTGGTTTTTTCTCCACACGAATCTACAGATAAGACAGATTTAATTCTCATACTGTGCATTTGTGCCAAGACAGCCGACAATACCTGGTCATAGGCTTATGTCCGCCACGATATAAATGATAGTTTAATTTGATATAGTGAAACAAACTACAGCAACTTATTTTGAGACAATAGTGATATGGTACTCCATTTCATATTTCTACAATATTTAATGTAATTAAACATGTAATATAGCGAATGATTACATGTTTTCTTGCTACTTAATCATTATCTCCATTTATATTTGATGGTTTGTTGAATTTGTTACAGGCGCGATAACATCTTTGCTTTCCACGGAGAAGGGAATACGTTTACTACATTAAATAAATCCATTTCTCATTCTTATGATGAATCTAATACTTCGACGCAGTTTGGCAAAGGATTTCATCGATCACGTTTGACACAAAATATGGTGACACAGGAAAATGAAAAGCGTCATACGTCCCAAACTAGTGATGAACGCTCTAGTCAAAATTCAAGTATGTCAAGTGGTGAGTTAGTGCATTCAGGTGAAAAATCTCACATTTGTGGAGTATGTGAAAAGGAATTTAGAGTATGTTCAAGTTTGGCTAGACACATGTTAATCCACACAGGAGAAAAACCTCACACGTGCCAAGAGTGTGGTAAGGCATTTACTCATCGTTCAAATTTGGCTAAACACATGTTAATCCACACAGGAGAAAAACCTCACACGTGCCAAGAGTGTGGTAGGCATTTTATCGACGTTCAAAATTGGCTACACACATGTTAATCCACACAGGAGAAAAACCTCACACGTTCCAAGAGTGTGGTAAGGCATTTACTCATCGTTCATATTTGGCTACACACGTGTTAATCCACACTGGAGAAAAGCCTCACACGTGCCAAGAGTGTGGTAAGGCATATACTCGTCGTTCACATTTGGCTAGACACATATTAATCCACACAGGAGAAGGAACTCACATGTGCCATGAGTGTGGTAAAACATTTAATGGACGTTCAGATGTGGCAACACACATGTTAATCCACATAGGACAAAAACCTCACACGTGCCAAGAGTGTGGTAGGGCATTTACTAGACGTTCACATTTGGCTACACACATGTTAATCCACACAGGAGAAAAAAATTGCTTGTGCCATGAGTGTGGTAAGGCATTCAATCATCGTTCGACTTTGGCTACACACATATTAATGCACACAGGAGAAAAACCTCACACGTGCCAGGAGTGTGGTCAGGCATTTCATCGACGTTCAAAATTGGCTAGACACATGTTAATCCACACAGGAAAAAAACCTCATGCGTGCTAAGATTGTGGTGAGGCATTTAATAGACGTTCGACTTTAACAACACACATGTTAGACCGCACAGGAGGAAAATCTCACACGTGCCAGGAGTGTGGCACGGCATTTACTCGTCGTTCATATTTGGTTGTCGAGGTCCAGTTAGACTGCACACATGTTAATCCGCAGAGGAACAAAATATCACACATGCTACGAGTGTGACGGCGAATTCAAATATCGTTTAGGTTTGGTTACACACATGTTAGTCTATACAGGAAAAAGAGGTCACGTGTGCTAAGAGTGTGGTTAGAAGTTTAATCGAAGTTCAACTCTGGCTGCACATGTTAATATGCATTAATATGCCCTGAGTGTGGTATGTCATTTGATAACCGTCGAAGTTTTGTTAGAGAAATGTTAACCAACACAGGAGTAAAACATCACACATGTCAGGAGTGTGGTAAGGCATTTAATCTACGTTCGAAATTCGCTACACACATGTGAATGCAAACAGTAGCAAAATCTCACCTTGGAAAAATCGTGGAATATAATTTATTCAACGTTCATACGTGCTGAGCCACACAGGGTCAAAACCTCACACGTGAGAGGTGTGGAAGACGATATAGTCTACGCTCAAACGTTAAAACGCAGTTGAACACAAGTATGTCACCAAAGAGATGCAAAGATCTTAGCAAGGCGTTTACTCAAGGTTCACATATTGCAAAGTAAATGATAATCCACAAAGGAGAAAAATCTCACACGTGCGGAGAGTTTATATGGGATGTCGCATTTTGTTGGAGGAATAGAGATGATATAATCTACGCTGTTATTTTTACGCGTGCTATAAAAATTGTACTATCCCAAATTGATGCTTGAGTAGAATAGTCGACAAAGGGATGTCATTTGTGTCTGACGTTATCCCATGTTTATTGTAGATCGATATCTAAGCTCAAGTTATAGTCACCAAAATGAGCAACTTTGTCACCCTCTGACAGCATCTGGAAATGTTAGTAGCATATGGTCTGCAGAAACACCCGACGAAGACTGTTTTTGGACAGACTTACCTCTGCTCAAATAGTTTCACCCTCACGTACGAGATCATTCTGTGCTCTGCTGCCCCATTAATTTTAATACTACAAACAATCCGCCTTTATGGTTTTGCGGTCTTATTTTTATGTAGAGAATTGATTGAGAAACGACATTCCACTGTTCCTTATTGATATTTTCAGACATGATTCGCTCACCCAAAAAAGCCATATTTACGGCACAGTCTGTAAAATTGTTTGTAACACTTTGTACATTTTTGTAGTATAGTTTAAAGATGGTTTTCTGTTCACTGCACTTTGAGCAGCAATATACTGTACATCACCACATTAAACGCAGAATATAAAACATCTGATTTGGCACACTTCTCTAGCGTGGGATCACGTTGTCCAAGTCACTCTCACTCTTTTCTTGCCATCTGAGTTGAACATTGTAAATTATTTTAATTGAGTGTTCTCTACCAATAAATGATAACGATATTTCACTGCATCTCCAACTGTCAAACGCAGACTCTAGCCGTTGCCTTACTACTTGGTTCACAATGGAAATGACAAAGCATAGAGATAGCACAAATATTTTTCCCGAAGCAGTAGCTCGAACTTTAACTTTTCTGCGGTTTGGTGCCGTCTTTCTGTATTTTATGCATAGGCGATCGTAAGTACATACAAAAATTTGTTACTGCCAAACTTAACATACAGATTTACAGTGTGGATAACTTCATTATTCAAAATCTATAAAAAAAACTGTTGACTTTCTAACCAAAAGTTTTCCACATACCTTTCATTGTCCGGTTAAGTAGTCCCTCTCTGGAGCTATACCAATGCATAACTTGTCCATATTACACTAATATATCGAAAAAGTAAATATAACCTATATCAACAAACGCTTCCAAACTCAGCACCCTTTATTCATGCAATATATACTACCTCACTTTAGACCCCAACCAAATCGCTATCAGCATACTCCTTGTCCCTAATGTTTACGCTCTGCCAGTACACTTTACCCTCGTGAGATACATTGTTCTTAACCTTATAGTGGTAGGGTGAAAAAAATTTTTATGAATGGTAACATTTTGCCTCCTGGACCCAGGAACATTTTTGTCTGATAAGATGTAAACTAGGATTTAAATTTGTACTATATTTATAATATTAAATACAAACACCAGACAGTGGATACGCTTTAAGCGAAACTGTACATTTTTATTGAGGCAATACCTTTCTTGATAAAATTAAGTTTGAAAATTGTGTGACTATTTTATTGCTTAAATACCGGTACTGAAAATAAAATATTTATTAACTAGAAAGAAGTAAACCAGGATTTCTCCTAATAGCGGTATATTCACGTTTCAATTCTGCAGCAGTCTCCACAAATCATTTTTGCGTGACTTAGGCAAATCCACTTACAGCACTTTTGGCAAAATATCTGACCTTACTGTGTTTATACATGTAACATCGTCCTCGCTTTCCTACATGATTAGGTACAGAAGCATCTTCTAGAGTCAATCCGAAAAACCTTGCTGTGTTCGCTAAATGTATAACATTACTATTAGTCGGTTCTACATTTTAGAAGTGATAAAATCACGTTATTTGCCTTCGTGTAGTATTTCTTTCTTCGTCATATTCAGTAGGTATCTGGTCTACTATGTCCACCCCACCTTTAGTATCGTCGTAAAATGTGACGATCTCTGGCTTCCTGTTATCTCTGGTACTCTCATCTAATTTGACGTCATTGTGCATACTTGAGATCAGCGCTAAACACAGATTTCTCTTAGATGCATACGAACCAATGGTGCAGTTCTAATGAAAACCAAATACACTACTGTAGTCTTTCCTCCGTTTGGCATTCACAAACGCGGGGGCAACTCTCTTGTTTTTACGAGTTGTCCCTATAATAGTTAATTTACTGCCTCATTCCATTTATTTAACCAAATTGCAGCTTGTAAACCGATTATTGTAAAAAGGTGTCTTTGCAAGATGAACCATGAATCTGTTGACACAATCTCTTTACTACTTCTTCAGGTTTGTTATCTATCTGGAACGGGCCTTCTGGTTGTGTCCTCACATACACTTCTATATTTGTTGTGTAGTATAATGTTTCACCAACAAGAATAAAAATTTTAATTCCACATTTTGGAGGTCTTTCAGGCATATAAATACGAAATCCACATCTTCCCCGGAAACCGACAAGTGTCTCACCCAAAGTTGCTAACATACCAATTAAGAAAACTGTTGTTGCAGTTGTTTACAAATAATTCAAAAAAAAAGTAACGAATTGGGGCTAATCCGGGGCTGAAGGTTATATCTGATTATGTTATTCATTAGCATCTTCCACTCTTTCATCCATCCTATCCTGGCCAGTAATCACTTTCTGCTCAGTTTGGCTTCTCCGGTTCCCATCATCACATAGAGATGACCCTACGCAAAAGACAAATTCATTTGTCTGATTAACAATACACATGTGTTAACTTCTGCATCGCACCTCCCCTCATTCTCCGTCCATGTTATCCCTTTACACATTTTTTATTTTCTCTAATTGTATTGTATTTATATTGAATCAATCTGTCTATATTAAGTTGTGTTATATATATTTACTTACATTATAATACTAAGGATCAAAGTTCCATACGACCATTTTTCTTTTTCTTTTTGATTTTTTGTTAGTTTTTATACCGTATAATTGTAAAATTTCGATAGAGCACAGATCTCTACTTACACTTTGTAAATAAATTCTTTTCCATCACTCACGTTACAGAGGGCGTAACCTTCTCATAGGTTGCTAGTCACTTTGATTTGCCGGTAAAACGTAGTGCATTCACATACTTTCTCAGCTGGCGCACATGTAGTGAGGCGTAGTTGCCAAGTCTAGACTCTATTTATTGCACTCATGTGGGCGCACAGTGATGCTAATTCATTAACAGGCGACAGAATGCAAGAAATTGAGAGTTTTCACGAGCGTAATTTGGCTGGAGTACACAAGTAGTATAATTTTTAATCATCATTATTATCATTTTCACTCTTATCCTGTTCTCATCACACAGTTTTGAATACTGTTTCAGTTCGGTTATTTTACCGCATATGATAATTGACGATGGAAAGTCTTTCATACTTCCTTTGAAGATAAAATTGCCGGGGGGGCTCAGTTGTAAAGCGTTCACCTCTGATGCATGGGGTCCCGGGTCCAAACCCTGCTCCCGCCAAGTTAACGTTGTGGTGGACAAACACCGTGTGCTAGGGTTTCCACGGAGTTCTCCAGTTTCCTCCCACTTTCTTCATTCCACAATTTCATTCATGATCAGCATACACTGAACCAAGTTCCCAGAGTTCTCGTTCTCCGATCAGTGGCAACCACCAAGCATCATCAACGAGTTCACCACCATTTAAGAAGCATACAAATGCACATAGCCACCAGCTTATCCTCCAACCAGCTTATCCTCCTCTGCAGCCTGTCTGCAGCTTGCTACAGCAAAGCTACAATCCAAAGTACTTTAGTTCGAAGGTTTTACTTCTCTAACTTTTCCAGTATCGGCAACGCAAAGATATTTCGCAAATGCTAGAAACAAAAAAATGGATTCATCATTAAATCACAGTCGGCCAACTTCGCAAAATAATTCGTGACAATCCAGTTTCGAAATGTTCAGGAAAACTGACTTTAACTTCTTTCAACAACATCCGACACTAGCAACCTCAGCCACATACCATGTCAATAGTAGTACGATGGGTCCGTCTATCTATAACACTTGATATATAGGCTAAACTTCCTGAAGTGGGATACACCTTTAAAAATGCATCCGTATTCACAACAATAAGGGACCAACCTACATAGTTCGAATTCTGAGAACATCACAGGATACTATCAACGACCTTTTGCATCAACAAATCTTAATTTCCAAGAAGAGATGCCGATTTGAACAATCTTGCTCATTACGACCAATTCCTCTCCCAGGTAAACGCTGTCAAGAAAACAAAGTACATCCTACTAACAGGTGCAACCTATGAACCTGTTATCCTACAAAGAGGTGCACACTTTTCCTTTTCCTATGAAAACTGTCCGAATCTGCAACACTTGGTATCAATTCCCGCCTCCGAGATACAGCTACAAGTGCAAGTCTCGGCTTGCTCCAGAAGAATTCAGGCCGAAACTTGTAGTACCACTATTGACTCATTATGTTCAAAATCGAAAAGGTGAGACTTCGAAAGACTAATCAATTTCTTTATATGCATAAACTATTAGCATTTGTCACCACACTCTTCAAAACGTTCGTCTTTTGCACAACCATTAATAATAAAAACACGTTCAGCACGCAGCTCGCAACATTCTTCACTTCGATTTTCATGACACTTACAGTGGTTCGTACGTGCACTTTCATGTATCTCCATCCGAAACAACTATTTAACTTCATTGTGATCATGCATCCAGTTATTTGACTATGACTTTTATTTTTGTTTCTCAACATTCTCTTGTACTTACCTCATAAATTCATATTTTAGCAACTATTACACGACGAACAATTTGACACTTTACTTATCAGTAAAACGCATCTCACTCCCAAACTTAATTGCAAATTTACCAGCTACCAACTCATTCCACACGATATGAAGCATCCTTCTCGATGCGCCACTAGCGGCGTTACAATACTATTTTATCCTTACACATTTAATATTTTCCATAAGTAGAAGCTTTGCTTTATATATACTTAAACACAAACAAAATATTTGCTGACCAAAACAATATATTCACATAAAAATATTACATACGTGTTCAGTTTCGCCAACTAACATTTTGGCTTCATCAGACACTATGAGATACATGAGAAACGTGCAACCTTATATACACACAAGAGCTGAGATATCTTGCTTCTGATTGGCTCCTGGCAGCAGCCAATCCACTTTAAGTATTCTAATTCGTATTTCCCTATACCGAGGCTTCCTATCTGTTGTAAATTACACACACACATCAAAAGGATGATCTTGGCACAACTAATCTAAACTAACAAATAATTGGCATAAATAATTAAATAATATTATAGATATATATAAATACAAATAAATATATAAATAAACAGATAAATATACAATTATTCATGCGCTTAAAAAGACGACACACACATACAGTGTATACTAGTGGTAGGCGCAGAAACCGGTTTTTCTGTTTCCGGTTTCCAAGAAAAACCTAAACCGTTTTTTCCAAAATTTTCAAAAAAACCTGTTTTCACCGTAACAGGTTTTATCCAAAAAACCGGTTTCGGTTCTTTAAAAAAACGGTGTCGGTTTTCTTCAGAACCCGGTTCGGTTTTCTTCAAAAAACCGGTTTCGGTTGACCGAAACCGCTTTAGTTTTTTTCATTTTCGGTTCGGTTTTCTTCGAAACCGGTTTCGGTTTTCTCCAAAACCGGTTCTTGTATTCTTCAAAAACCGGTACGGTTTTTCTACTGAAACCGACTTCGGTTTTCTTCAAAGCCGGTTCAGTTTTTCATCAAAACCTGTATCAGTTTTTCCAAAACTGGTTCTATTTTTGACTAGAAATTTTTTCGTTGTTCTCCGGAACCCATTTCCTTTCCACAGATAGTTTTTTTGTGTTTTCCAGAACAGTTTTGAGTTTTAGTTTTTACTAAAACCATTGCGAAATTTACCGAATCCGGTATTGGTTCCTTGAGAATCTACATATGTCTTAGATCTTCAAATCGGCTTAGTTTTCAATCAAAATTGGCTTCCGTTTTCATCAAGAACTACCTTTGAGCTTCTACTTAAATCAAGTTTGAACTTTCATCAAAACCCAGTTGGGATTTTTGTTATAACGGTACTTTATTATTAATATTTTTATTATTATTAATATTATTATTATTATTATTAGTTACGCCTATTAACATGTTTTTCCTTCGATTCAATATTCACTCTTCTGTAAATGTCTTGTTGTTTCGAATACAATTACCTTCCTTATTATCAATAGATTTTCAGAACCTGGATTTATTTTAATTAGACTAGCTTAACCTGCACTCTCTACACAGCGCATCATTCACATATGAGCATGAATCTCCTTGTCATTCCTCACAACATCTGTACATGTCCCCTTATAGACACAAATGAAAGACGTCTTGATAAAAATCGGCAAGGGGTACCACAAAAGAGAGATTTTTTTCCATTATTTTTTCAATATCTCGCACCATTTGCAAGATTGAGCCTATTTCTGGTTGGAATTTCTAATTCATGTATGATCAGTGCTTCCTTTCTTCTTGCATGCAGTATGTAATAAGCAAATACATTACATACACAATTTATTACAATGCCACTGATATATGGTGTTCATTAGCAAAACATTCTAAATATTAAAGATTCTCCATCACTCGAGAGATAGTTTTCTTCGATTTTCATTATCAATTGGTCATGAAACAAACGCCTGAGAAATATACAACCACTGTTTACAAACATGTTGTGTTGGAGTGTATAACTTATAGAATGTGTTATTTTTTAAAATGTCAACATTTCCAGTGTACCCTAAAAAATGTATTAAAGAAATAATGGCCACGTTTTTTAAATATTCAAATGGAACTGGGCCAATCTACACAAAATTTGGAATCGACCAGCAGAAATGGCACGATTCTAGCACTTGTGGTTTTCGAGATCTCATTGTCAAAAGGATTGGAGACAAACATATAAACTTTTTTGCACACAAACATATAAACCTAGCGTTTTAATATATAGATATTTATATTCACAAGTGATCAATTTAATGGGGAGAATACTGAAATGAAACACTATGCCCTGTATGATAGAGTTGGGTAATATTATGTAGTAGATAGAAGAAATAGTAATACTAGTACAAAAATTGCTTGACTTATTGTCTTCGCGAATAAAGACAAACGGAGGCATTCCTATGGAGGCTCATCTACCGCCTTTTCAAAAATTACTGTGTATTGTTTCTTTGAAACAGCTCTTTCTTAGTACCGTCAATGAATTAATCTACTATAGCAAACTTTTTGGCTTGTTTGAGAACTGGATACCGAAAGTCCGGATAACTATTTACCAGTAAGAAATTGAAATGTATGTAGGCCTATTGGTGTTCATTTCCTGGACTCAGAGTACAAAATTATTGTGTAAATCAATTTTATCAAGCGCTCTGAGCCCTCATTCACTAGCGGTTTTCGAGCTCGGCACAACGTAATATTTGCGTTTAGTTTGCGGTAATGAAAATAAGCATTAATAAATAGTTTTTTTTCAGTTTTGTATTGTGCTGATGTACGCACATTTAGCTTTGCATGAACACAAATCGCTACCACGCATTGGTCTCATGCAGTAACACACATCACAAATGGAGTGTTATGTCGAAGCTTCAGATACAGTTAATGGAGAAATTTTGTGTCTTCTTTACAAGTCAAGTTGCTATGATCAAAAATACAAGAATTTTAAACCATCTAAAATGTTCTAATTTGGGGGTCATAAAAAGGGGTAAAGTGGATCTGAAAAGGTAGGAGGACGGTAGGTAGCAGCATGACGTCACGCTTGTTCCCCCTTCCTACATTTCTTCATTGTATTTTTTTTAGGATCTGGGCGACGCCTATATGTTTTCTCGAAGTCGGGACGGAGTCCCCCCGCGTTTAGAATCTATACCCTAAGTTGCCGTTTATATATATATATATATATATATATATATATATATATATATATATATATATATATATCAACGCACGAAATATTGATTTAGCCTCTCATCGTCAAACAGTTTTGAACAATGGAATAACAAGGCTCCCTCTACGCGGTATGTTCTTCCTCATATAGGTATTATTTTCTCCCTTAGTGTGATTCTAGGAAAGTGAAGTGCATTTGATTTTAAAAATAAGAAAATTAAAAATAATAAATAAGTAAAATAAAAATTATAGGTTCATTGTAGTTCTAAACTGGCTATGATATGCTATACTACCAATTACAGTATCAGATTTAATGTCTTGGGGACACAATCGAAGGATGGATACATTTTACTTGAGGGGGGTTATACTGAAAAGGTTAATTTCACATTATTTGCGCAATATTAATATATACTACCAGTCTGGGTTGCAAGTATAGTCTACGGGTAGCACCCGCCTCCTTGGCCCCCTTTGGCAATGATATTTGTACCGGATTTGAATAACAACTCCAGGTAAGGACAATTCTATTAATATTTTATTTTGTTTAAGAGATGTTAGCTTAAAACTGTTAGCTTAAAACTAAAATATTGTTGTATTAAAAGATGTTTCGATGTGCACAATACCTAACATTGTTAAAATATACCGGTAATCAAATGTACGAAAATGTCATTTTCTGTAATATATAAAACAAAATCCTAAACAACGTTTTTGATAACGTATAATGTCCTTAAATGTACTTTATTCTAATTTGAACGTTTTGGAACCTAAAAGTCTTAAGCCTATAATGTGTTGAGCTCTTGATAGTAAACATTTGCAGGTGCGTTATGTATTACAATAAATGGAGCAGCAGAGCCCAGAATGATCTCGTGCGTGAGTGTGAAATCATTTGAGCCGGGGTAAGTCTGTGCATAAACACAAACTTCAACCAGTTTTTCTGCAGACCACATAGAAACAGTCATCGAAGTTTACTTGCAACATGCCACGATATATTTTCAAATATTGTCACAAGGTAACATAGTTGTTCATTTTGGTGACTATAATTTGGGCTTAGAATGGATCGACAGTAAACGTGTGATAGCATCAGGCACAAATGAAACCCATTCGTCGACTATTCTATTCAGGAACTCGATTTGGTATAGGACAATATGCATAAAGCGCGTAAAAATAACACCGTAGATTATGTCCTCTCTACTTTTTCGAGAGAATGTATCATCTCATATAAAAAGTTACATCTCTTAGACCACGATCTCTTAAAGTGACCTACCGCGTACCCTATCATAGTCAATGCCCAAAAGCTAGCAACCCAACTCAAAAGAAAAGCTTCTACCTGAATGGGAGAAGGAACTTGCGGTGAAATTTGTTAAGGTCTATAGATGTTACCGCGGACACTTTTACTAGAAAGAACAATGTACGTGGCACTGTATTCCTTTGCCGATGTTCACAGAACAATAAAAGATTTCGCACTATTCATAAAAGTAAAGACGATGGAATTTTCAACATGGCACGTCAAAGAGAATCGAGATACATTCCGAAATAAGAAAAAGACTAGGGGACTGTGGCGTATATTTTCAAATGAATATATATTGTCCGGCATTGTCAAGGCTCTATATTTGTATTTTACATTTAAAATTGCAACCGGGTGTATCTGGCTGCCGTATACAGGTGTCCGATCATCACCCTTGTTCTTCGCGCGCACAGTCATTCGAAGAACTGAAAATGTACTCTGTACACGATCAGTTTATGATTGTAAACTCGGAAAGCCTGGTACTTCTGCTGGTCAAGGTCAAAAGTGGGAGAAAAAGGATGTGTAGACTGTACCCCATCAGGATGCCGCGGTCGACAAGAAAGATTGCCAGTCGTCGACGGTGGCAGACCGCCGGTAGGCAGCCGGCACCCGTCCGCAGCGGCACGATGATCTACTTGTTCAAAATTGCCGACCTTTTGCCGAGGCGGCAAGCGGTCGAAAATCGTAAAAAAAATGCCGTTTGCCGACTTTTGCCGACCGCCAGAGTCGGCAAAACAGTCGGAAATACCTCTCTCCGACCCTCTGCCGACTCCTTATGCCGGCCTCTTTTCGACGGCGGTGCCGGCGCATTTATTGCACCTTTATGGCTGTTTGCCGACTGCTCGGCAAGGCAACTTTCCGACGGCAGCGCCGGCGAGTTTAATGCTCATTACCGGCTGTTTGCCGACTGCTCGGCAAGGCAACTTTCCGACGGCGGCGCCGGCGCATTTAATGCGCATTTCCGGCTGTTTGCCGACTGCTCGGCAAGGCAACTATTCGACGGCGGCCCCGGCGCATTTTATGCACTTTTCCGGCTGTTTGCCGACTGCTGGAAAGATCCTCTTTTCAACGTCGGCTTCCCGATTCTCCCACAGGCGGCATCCGACTTCATGCCGTCGTCGAAAAGTGGCCCTTTGCCTACTGGAAATCAACGCTTCAGGAAGGCAAAATTTTCATCAGCTTTTACATTAGTCTTGCCTAAGTCTTCCTCCATGCTATGATTTCTCGACAAGGAGCACCCTTGCAAGTTCTTGAAGTATAAAATACTTGCATTTTTTGTGTGTCCCAGTATATATATATATATATATATATATATTTTTTTTTTTTTGCTTTTTTGCAGCAGTCTCAGACAAAAAAGAAGAAATTGAATGGGACATGGAAGTGTTATATACTTTCAGAACTAGAAATTATGCCCTTCATGAGAAATCATAGCACGGAGACAAACTTAGGCAAAGCTACTGTAAAAGGAGGTGACAATGTTGCCTTCCTGAAGGGTTGATATCCAGTCGACAAAGGACTACTTTTCGACTGCGGCAAGAGGTCGGATGCCGACTGGGAGAATTGAGAAGCTGACATCGAAAAAAGATCCTTTCGAGCAGTGGGCAAACAGCCGGAAAAGCGCATAAAATGCGCCGGCGCCGCAGGTGGAAAGTTGCCTTTCCGACCAGTCGACGTAGAGCAGAAAAGATGCGTAGCACTGCAATGAGAATCATGGCGGATTCCCATCAGTAATGTTGCACTCGGTACATACGCAGTACATTTCTACAATTCTCAGTACGATTTAAGTGCTATATAGAGGGAAAGTATCTGTGAATGACTTACAAATGCTTAAAAATGACCTAAAAATAACAACTGAGCAGCTAATAATGAACGTTAGGAATAATTCAATTAAAATGTCTGTGGGCCTGACTGAAAAACATATAACAGTCAGTACATTTTCCCTCTGAAAGCACATTTTTCAATATCACGACTAACAGGAACAACACTGTTCTATGCAATCGAAATTTGCTAGTTGCAAACGCTTTCTTCGAAAAAAAAAAAAAGCCGCAACAATCCGTCGGAATACGGTCTTTTCAGGTTGTCGTTTTCCCATCAACTATTGTAAAAAGAATTTTAAAGGTCAATGATTTTCTAAATTTTCTAAAATACAGGGGTCACACTCCCAATGGAAAATGAGATTTAAATAAAAATTAATGAAGTAAAAATTATAAATAAAAATACTGTAATAAAAAGTATATGGTGGCGGAGAGATTCAAACCGAGCCTACACGCAAAAAAAAAAAAAAAGTTTCTAGTAAACAAGAAAAAGGTGGACACTAACCAAGTTAGTTTGTCAATATATGGAAAACAGAGACGTGTGTCCAAGCAGCCAAGCAAAAGAGGTTAACGAGAGAAGGTGATAGCAACCTTGCGTTACAGGTTAATATTGCTAGGTTACAGTGTAATAACTCACAGGGGTACGCTAACCAATCACGTAGTTACCACTATCAATCATAGCCTGTAAACGGTAACCTAGTTAGTATGTTGGAATAACCGACTGCTCGGTTAATGAAACAGGGTGCATCAACTGCAGTAACCAAGTATTTTAGTTAATATAACATATTCAATTACTGAAGATAACCCATTTACTGGGTAAAGGTAATACGCTAGGACAAAGTAGAACCAAGTAGATCAGTTAATATAACAAATTAAATTAGTTAAGATAATATATTTACTCGAGTAATGTAATAAGGTAGGGCAAATGTTTAACCGAGTAGATCGGTTAATTTAACCTGTTCAGTTAACTGAAATAACCCGTTTACTCGGTTAATGTAATAGGGTAAGTTAATTCTAGTAACCGAGTATCTCGTCTAATATAACCTCCTTTATTAGTTGAAATAACCATGACTCAATTTGTTATAACCTCTTTTGCTTTGTTGTCCATTTAAATTGACAAAGTTTCCAGGGTTAAAATTGTGTTTAACCTTTCTGAAGGTTAAAATTTTATGCCCAATTCAGAATTGCTCTCGCTTTATAATTTTTGAACCACTTAACTTAGCGATCTGAAATAAACGTTTATGTACAAAACTAAATTTTTCTCTAGTTTATAAAACCACATAAAGTGACGTACTTATTTTCAATATGAATCTGAGGACGGTGTCTTATTCAGAAAGGTAAAAGCATTGTTTAGAATGATTCAGAATGAATAATTGGAAATATTAATTATTAATAGTATAGAAAAGGATTATCAAGCAATGCAAAACGGTAATTTCTTAATTTCCTATAGTAATTTGCTAATTGAAATTTGAAGAATTATTTCGGCTGCAACATAACAGATCTCTAAAAGTACAGTAGAGGGTCTATTTAATAATCCATAAAATTACGTTACTACCTTTCTCTATCATTTGAAGAAAAACGAAAAATGTATAGTTTTATATAAGGGAAATAATTTAGCTTTGTGGAATGGATTTGTTTCGCGTCAAACTTAAGTGGTTCAACGGTTTATACTGGGACACATTTCTGGGTTCGACATAAAATCTTAACCTTAAAATCAATACAAAATTTTAACCCTGAAAAATATAAAGCACTTCATAGTCCTGTAAAATATAAAGCTTTTATAGTCCTGTAAAACACAGTAGAACAGGAGCTCCGTGAGTTTTTACACATTGTGAACAATATGAGACAATTGAAATAAAAGCAGAACAATGTTATAAAGAGTCATGACAGTATCCCACCGCCGTTAATGTGAATTCTACTTTCCATTTCCATACTGCAGAGTTTTTGATATTCTGTTCAATTTACTGCAAACAGATGGTGAATATAAAATTAACTCGAAAAATTATTCACAGAGTCAAATAAACTAATTAAAATATAATAATACTGCAAAATATAAGTTATCTGTATAGCTCAGCCGTTAGGGATTATGTGTATGAATCAAGCTTCAAATACTGGCCACAATATTAAACATTTTTCACTAGCAATTCCACGCCTGCGTCTCTGAATGCATTCATTTTCTTATACTACACTGAAAACAAAAATGTCTCTGCATTTTTTGTAACTTTGGTATTAAAAAAAAGTGGCCGGAGCGATCACTTGTCTGCTTGTCCCGCTATGGTCGAAAGTGTGGGGCATTAATTTAAAGTCCCCGATACTAATGCATCATGTATGTATTGTTGAAACCAGGGTCAAGGGCGCCGATCCTGGAGGTCCTAGCCCTTCCCCCCCAAAGCTCATGTGGGCTTCCTCGCATTGTATTTATGAATATACCATATTTGGTATAATTTGAATGCAATTTGTCTTAAATCCCTATGTATGCCTTTTGCATGTGGATGCCCCCTCCCCCAAATTTACAGAGAAATCGGCACCCTTAGCCAGGGTACAACTTTACTTGCACCCTGGGGTAAAAGTGGATTTGAAAAGGTTAGGAGACGCATGAATTTACCCGTACCTATCTTTGCACATTGTAATTAAGTTAGAAAGTGGGGGACGCCACGGATATATCCTGGAAGTGAGGGAACGGCGTCCACCCGCATTCTCCACACTTTTACCTCTACTTACACCCATGACTATATTCGTAGAAACCAAACACTGAAATGCACCAAAAACAAGTTCTAACGACTAAGCTATCAGTCCTCACTCTATGCCTTAAATATTTATTTAAATACACTTTAAAAGTGGAAATCATATTAAACTTAAAATAACAGATAAGTAGGTAACTAATTGTTCATTTAATTCGTTTCTATATGATTTATACATTAATTGTATACAATGAAACAGAAAAATGTGAGAAAATAATTTATATCGTAAGTGAAACAGCCACATGTACAGTATACTCATAGTGCATACCCATTATATAGAGAAAAAAAGGTTAATGAAGTCATTTACATCAAAAATGAAATGTTTTAACATAATGCTTTGCAAAGATCCTTTGTTTTAAAGGAATTCTTTAAGAGAATAAATGAAGGGAAGATCACATTTTTTCTGGTCTATATTAGCACTAAAAACACACCAAATTGTATTAACAAAATACAATGCACATCATATTAACTTATATACATTAGCCTATGTAATGAACCTTATTATTCAATAGAAGTTACATGTAATATACCTTCGGATGCACTACTATTTTTTTAAAGAAAAATTTGTAGCATTTCATAACATTGAGTTTTAACACAGATAGCCTTCATACAGTATGTAAAATCAGAAAAGTATTTTTTGTTTGGAATTTTTCTATATCTACCTATAACAGCACTTGCCCTCCTCCAAACACACGTCCTGGCTACGCTACTGCTCTCTGTGGGTCTTCTTCCATTGCAACACTTCTGTCTTTCTTGAGTAACATTTCCCCTTGCTTCCAGAAATAAATGAAGTATCTAAAATAGAACAAATATAATGCTTTGTAAAATATACTCTTCAATGTGTACGGCGGTGGCACATCACGTATATTTATTACAATCGAATATATACTTCATCACACCAGAACCAAACCAAACTACACAGTGTAATAGACCTTGTTGCAATGAACCGGCTTCAACGCTACATGTTAGAGATTGCAGGAACTACGTCTACCTGAGTGACGAATATGTAGTCAACCCATTGTGTTACCCGCCTCCAAAAGGTGTACCGGGAAAATTCTAGACCAAATGGCCGATACGTCTTTTATTTAAATGATCCCAGTGTACATCATGACGCTGGGTAGATTGCGAAAATTTGGGGTACTCCATCAGGGGATTGAACCCGGGACTATACATACATGAGTCCAACGCTCTAAGCCCTACACCAGAGATTGTCAACTGAGTGAGACATTTTTATATTCTTCGGAGCTAGTGGGCAGCGAGGTGCATAACTGCATTTACCTTGAGTGAAATCAGAGTAGCTAACTGAGTGTAAAACGTGTTTGAGCTAGTAGTCACATTAGAAGCAGAAAAGTTTTGGCCCTTTGACGTACTGATTATTATTTCAATTTTACCGTTTGGAAGTTAAAGCACCGGTTCTCAACTGAAGCACCGATCCCAGACCAAGTGAGCTATGTGGTGAGCAAGCACCGTGCGCATAGGGTTTTCTCGGAGTTCTTCTGTTTCCTCTCCCTTTCTTCATTCCACCATTTCATTCATTTCTTTTCATCACTGTCTACATTAGCCTCAGTGCGTGACCGTGAGACGTTAAACTATATATTTCATTCTTAAAATAGAAGCAGTCATTTGCTTCTAAATTCTCTAATTTACATATTAGCTATTTATAGTATCTAATTTTAATGGATGTTACAAAATGTTTACAAAGCAGCTTTACTATGACAGTTATACCCTAAGAACACGGAAAACCGAATAGACTGATAAGTTATTTTGATACAAATCAACATTAAAAAATGTACAAGAAAACCTGTAAGAGTAATCAAAACTATAGTCACTGATGAAGAATTCAATTACGTTGAAACAGTTAACTTTTACTTAATCTTTATTACAACAGTACGGTCGCCACTCCAAGCGAGAATCAGAAAAGAAAATAAATCCTGCCATATATCCAATGGTAGGAATCGGAGTTTCTTGAGAAAACTTTGAAACATTACCTTGAAGCTGCAAGTTAAACAATAAATCCCTAAGTCCCCCACCAGACAAAAAGATGTATTAAAATAGAATATTATTATTAATGAAGATAGCATTATATTACTTTGAAATAGAACTTCGATATGCGTCAGGGTTTTGCGACACTATTGTATTGGCAATTAGGAATTTTGTATTCGGCTGAATACAAAATATTACATCTTAAAATAAAACCTTGTTAGTGGAACAAATAAAATGTGTATATACTTAAATAAACTACAGGTAAAATCGATCAGGTGGGCAAAAATGATAAAAGTTTCAAAACAAATACATTGTATATTCTCCTAGGAGTCAATTTGAGTAACATATCTAAAACACAAACCATCTGTAATAAGAATTCAATCGAATGCACATAACTTTGAGAAACGCTATAAAAAAAGAAAAAAAAATCGTAAAACTATAACTCGGCAGCAGAGACTCAAATATTTAAAAAATAAGACATAATACTTAAACCATATTACCTTATTATAAGAACATATTTAATATACAGCAAACAAATTATTTTATTATTACATATGCTTAAGTTTAAAAGAAGTTTTATTTATAATTTTTATTTTTATGTTTCAGTCTTTGTTCGAATTTAAATAGTCTTAAGTTTCCAGTTAAATAGGTACTTGTAATAAGTTTATTGAAACTAAACCGAATAAAGTGAAGCATCTTTGAACAAAGTATAGTTATAGTAGTATTTTAGATTACTCAGAAATCGTTATGAAAGTCAACTCTTCACATTAAAGTCATAAATTCGGAGCTAAGACGAGATTGTGAATTATCACTTATACCGTAAAACATTTAATTTCACATCAAAGTTAAGAAACTGCTTGCCTTAATTTATCTTATTATAATAAGAAGCAATTAAAACGTTGTACTTTCCACTGAAACACCATTAATACTGTATGATAAATCACTGTCACTGTCACTATTCTTAAACAAGAAAGAAAACTTTACTGCAAGTATCAGTCAATGTGCAACTATCTGCACAAAATCACAACTCAAGAACACACATCACCGCTGTAATTGCTACAAAACGAATTTTCCTTGACTACGCTCCTGTTTTGAGTCTCCCTTTTCCACGACTAAATAATGTATCAGATGTATGGAGAATAAAGTCGTTTTTGTTGCTGAATTACTACCTTGATGGAAATCCGTTAATAAAGATCAAAAATTAAGAAGTTGAACGCTTAAAATTTCCAAGTTCATGACAGAGTTTGCCCAAGTGTCTGATTAACAACACACATGTGTTAACTTCTGCTTCGCACCTCCCCTCATACTCCGTCCTCGTTATCCCTTTACACATTTTTTATTTTCTCTAATTGTATTGTATTTATATTGAATCAATCTGTCTATATTAAGTTGTGTTATATATGTTTACTTTCATTATAATGCTAAGGATCACAGTTCCATACGCCCATTTTTCTTTTTCTTTTTGACTTTTTGTTAGTTTTTATACCGTATAATTGTAAAATTTCGATAGAGCACAGATCTCCACTTACACTTTGTAAATAAATTCTTTTCCATCACTCACGTTACAGAGGGCGTAACCCTCTTATAGGTTGCTAGTCACTTTGATTTGCCGGTAAAACGTAGTGCATTCACATACTTACTCAGCTGGCGCACATGTAGTGAGGCGTAGCTGCCAAGTCTAGACTCTATTTATTGCACTCATGTGGGCGCACAGTGATGCTAATTCATTAACAGGCGACAGGTTGCAAGAAATTGAGAGTTTTCACGAGCGTAATTTGGCTGGAGTACACAAGTAGTATAATTTTTAATCATCATTATGATATTTTTCACTCTTATCCTATTCTCATCACATAGTTTTGAATACTGTTTCAGTTCGGTTATTTTACCGCATATGATAATTGACGATGGAAAGTCTTTCATACATCCTTTGAAGATAAAATTGCCGGGGGGGCTCAGTTGTAAAGCGTTCACCTCTGATGCATGGGGTCTCGGGTCCAAACCCTGCTCCCGCCAAGTTAACTTTCTGGTGGACAAACACCGTGTGCTTGGGTTTCCTCGGAGTTCTCCAGTTTCCTCCCACTTTCTTCATTCCACAATTTCATTCATGCTCAGCATACACTGAACCAAGTTCCCAGAGTTCTCGTTCTCCGATCAGTGGCAACCACCAAGCATCATCAACGAGTTCACCACCATTTAAGAAGCATACAAATGCATATAGCATCTCGAGCTCCGACTCTGACTCCAACCAGCTTATCCTCCTCTGCAGCCTGTCTACAGCTTGCTACAGCAAAACTACAATCCAAAGTACTTTAGTTCGAAGGTTTTACTTCTCTAACTTTTCCAGTATCGGCAACGCAAAGATATTTCGCAAATGCTAGAAACAAAAAAATGGATTCATCATTAAATCACAGTCGGCCAACTTCGCAAAATAATTCGTGACAATCCAGTTTCGAAATGTTCAGGAAAACTGACTTTAACTTCTCTCAAAAACATCCGACACTAGCAACCTCAGCCACATACCATGTCAATAGTAGTACGATGGGTCCGTCTATCTATAACACTTGATATATAGGCTAAACTTCCTGAAGTGGGATACACCTTTAAAAATGCATCCGTATTCGCAACAATCGGGGACCAACGTACATAGTTCGAATTCTGAGAACATCACAGGATACTATCAACGACCTTTTGCATAAACAAATCTTAATTTTCAAGAAGAGATGCCGATTTGAACAATCTTGCTCATTACGACCAATTCCTCTCCCAGGTAAACGCTGTCAAGAAAACAAAGTACATCCTACTAACAGGTGCAACCTATGAACCTGTTATCCTACAAAGAGGTGCACACTTTTCCTTTTCCTATGAAAACTGTCCGAATCTGCAACAAGTTCCAACCAGCAACACTTGGTATCAATTCCCGCCTACGACATACAGCTACAAGTGCAAGTCTCGGCTTGCTCCAGAAGAATTCAGGCCGAAACTTGTAGTACCACTATTGACTCATTATGTTCAAAATCGAAAAGGTGAGACTTCGAAAGACTTATCAATTTCTTTATATGCATAAACTATTAGCATTTGTCACCCACACTCTTCAAAACGTTCGTCTTTTGCACAACCATTAATATTAAAACACGTTCAGCACGCAGCTCGAGACATTCTTCACCTCGATTTTCATGACACTTACAGTGGTTCGTACGTGCACTTTCATGTATCTCCACCCGAAACTACTATTTAACTTCATAGTGATCATGTATCTAGTTATTTGACTATGACTTTTATTTCTATTTCTCAACATTCTCTTGTACTTACCTCATAAACTCATATTTTAACAACTATTACACGAGGAACAATTTGACACATTACTTACCAGTAAAACGCATCTCACTCCCAAACTTAATTGCAAATTTACCGGCTATCAACTCATTCCACACGATATGAAGCTTCCGGCTCGATGCGCCACTAGCGGCGTTACAATACTATTTTATCCTTACACATTTAATATTTTCCATAAGTAGAAGCTTTGCTTTATATATACTTAAACACAAACAAAATATTTGCTGACCAAAACAATATATTCACATAAAAATATTACATACGTGTTACAGTTTCGCCAAGTAACATTTTGGCTTCATGAGGTACATGAGAAACGTGCAGTCTTATATACACACAAGACCTGAGATATCTTGCTTCTGATTGGCTCCTGGCAGCAGCCAATTCACTTTAAGTATTCTAATTCGTATGTCCCTATACCGAGGCTTCCTATCTGTTGTAAATTACACACACACATCAAAAGGACGATCTTGGCACAACTAATCTAAACTAACAAATAATTGGCATAAATAATTAAATATTATAAATATATATAAATACACATAAATAAATAAATATATAAATAAATAGATAAACATACAATTACTCATACGCTTAAAAGACGACACACACATACAGTATATACTAGTGGTAGGCGCAGAAACCGGTTTTTCTGTTTCCGATTTCCAAGAAAAACCTAAACCTTTTTTTCAAAATTTTCAAAAAACCTGTTTTTACCGAAACCGGTTTTCTCCAAAAAACCGGTTTCGTTTTTTTAAAAAAAAACGGTATCGGTTTTCTTCAGAAGCCGGTTTCGGTTTTCTTCAAAAAGCCGGTTTCCGTTGACCGAAACCGGTTTAGGTTTTTATCATTTTCGGTTCGGTTTTCATCGAAACCGGTTTCGGTTTTCTCCAAAACCGGTTCTTGTATTCTTCAAAAACCGGTACGGTTTTTGTACTGGAACCGATTTCGGTTTTCTTCAATGCCGGTTCAGTTTTTCATCAAAACCTGTATCAGTTTTTCCAAAACTGGTTCTATTTCTGACTAGAAATTTTTTCGTTGTTCTCCGGAACCCATTTCCTTTCCACAGATAGTTTTTTGGGTTTTCCAGAACAGTTTTGAGTTTTAGTTTTTACTAAAACCATTGCGATGTTTACCGAATCCAGTATTGGTTCCTTGAGAATCTACATATGTCTTAGATCTTCAAATCGGCTTAGTTTTCAATCAAAATTGGCTTCCGTTTCCATCAAGAACTACCTTTGAGCTTCTACTTAAATCCAGTTTGAACTTTCATCAAAACCCAGTTGGGATTTTTGTTATAACGGTACTTTATTATTATTATTATTATTATTATTATTATTATTATTATTATTATTATTATTATTATTATTATTATTATTATTTACGCTTAAAAACATGTTTTTCCTTCGATTCAATATTCACTCTTCTGTAAATCTCTAGTTGTTTCGAATACAATTACCTTGCTTATTATCAATAGATTTTCAGAACCTGGATTTATTTTAATTAGACTACCTTAACCTGCACTCTCTACACAGTGCATCATTCACATATGAGCATGAATCTTCTTGTCATTCCTCACAATATCTGTACATGTCCCCTTATAGACACAAATGAAAGACGTCCTGATAAAAATCGGCAAGGGGTACCACAAAAGAGAGATTTTTTCGATTATTTTTTCAATATCTCGCACCGTTTGCAAGATTGGGCCTACTTCTGGTTGGAATTTCTAATTCATGTATGATCAGTGCTTTCTTTCTTCTTGCATGCAGTATGTAATAAGCAAATACATTACATACACAATTTATTAAAATGCCACTGATATATGGTGTTCATTAGCAAAACATTCTAAATATTAAAGATTCTCCATCACTCGAGAAATAGTTTTCTTCGATTTTCATTTCCAATTGGCCATGAAACAAACGCCTGAGAAATATACAACCACTGTATACAAACATGTAGTGTTGGGGTGTATAACTTATAGGATGTGTTATTTTTTAAAATGTCAACACTTCCAGTGTACCCTAAAAAATGTATTAAAGAAATAATGGCCATGTTTTATAAATATTCAATTGCAACTGGGCCAATCTACACAAAATTTGGAATCGACCAGCAAAAATGGCACGATTCTAGCACTTGTGGTTTTCGAGATCTCATTGTCAAAACGATTGGAGACAAACATATAAACTTTTCTTTGCACATAAACATATAAACCTAGCATTTTAATATATAGATATTTATAGTCACAAGTGATCAATTTAATGGGGAGAATACTGACATGAAACACTATGCCCTGTATGATAGAGTTGCGTAATATTATGTAGTAGATAGAAATAATGGTAATACTAGTACAAAAATTGCTTGAATTATTGTCTTCACGAATAAAGACAGACGGAGGCATTCCTACGGAGGCTCATCTACCGCCTTTTCAAAAATTACTGTGTATTGTTTCTTTGAAACAGCTCTTTCTTAGTACCGTCGTTGAATTAATCTACTATAGCGAATTTTTTGGCTTGTTTGAGAACTGGATACCGAAAGTCCGGATAACTATTTACCAGTAAGAAATTGAAATGTATGTAGGCCTATTGGTGTTCATTTCCTGGACTCAGAGTACAAAATTATTGTGTAAATCAATTTTTTCAAGCGCTCTGTGCCCTCATTCACTAGCGGCTTTCGAGCTCGACACAACGTAATATTTGCGTTTAGTTTGCGGTAATGAAAATAAGCATTAATAAATAGCTTTTTTCAGTTTTGTATTGTGCTGATGTACGCACATTTAGCTTTGCATGAACACAAATCGCTACCACGCATTGGTCTCATGCAGTGACACACATCACAAATGGAGTGTTATGTCGAAGCTTCAGATTCTTAAGGATGATCCTATTTCATTCCTGTACAGTTAATGGAGAAATTTTTTTGTCTTCTTTACAGGTCAATTTGCTATGATCAAAAATACAAGAATTTTAAACCCTCTAAAATGTTCTAATTTGGGGGTCATAAAAAGGGGTAAAAGTGGATCTGAAAAGGTAGGAGGACGGTAGGTAGCAGAATGACGTCACGCTTGTTCCCCCTTCCTATATTTCTCCATTGTATTTTTTTTTAGGAACTGGGAGACGCCTACATGTTTTTTCGAAGTCGGGACGGAGTCCCCCCGCGTTTAGAATCTATACCCTAAGTTGCCGTTATATATATATATATATATATATATATATATATATATATATATATATATATATATATATATCAACGCACGAAATATTGATTTAGCCTCTCATCGTCAAACAGTTTTGAACAATGGAATAACAAGGCTCCCTCTACGCGGTATGTTCTTCCTCATATAGGTATTATTTTCTCCCTTAGTGTGATTCTAGGAAAGTGAAGTGCATTTGATTTTAAAAATAAGAAAATTAAAAATAATAAATAAGTAAAATAAAAATTATAGGTTCATTGTAGTTCTAAACTGGCTATGATATGCTATACCACCAATTACAGTATCAGATTTAATTTCTTGGGGACACAATCGAAGGGTGGATACATTTTACTTGAGGGGGGTTATACTGAAAAGGTTAATTTCACATTATTTGCGCAATATTAATATATACTACCAGTCTGGGGTGCAGGTATAGCCTACGGGTAGCGCCCGCCTCCTTGGCCCCCTTTGGCAATGTTACTTGTACCGGATTTGAATAACAACTCCAGGTAAGGAAAGTTCTATTAATATTTTATTTTGTTTACGAGACGTTAGCTTAAAACTGTTAGATTAAAACTAAAATATTGTTGTATTAAAAGATGTTTCGATGTGCACAATAGGTAACATTGTTAAAATATACTGGTAATCTAATATACGAAAATGTCATTTTCTCTAATATATAAAACAAAATCCTAAACAACGTTTTTGATAACGTATAACGTCCTTAAATGTACTTTATTCTAATTTGAACGTTTTCGAACCTAAAAGTCTTAACCATATAATGTGTTGAGCTCTTGATAGTAAACATTTGCAGGTGCATATGGTGCAACGATTGTCAAGGTCAACTGCGCAAACGCACTGAGCAAGCATTTAATATTCATTTCAGTGAACTGCAAGATAAGGGTGAAAGTAGCAATTAAGTGTTAAGCAATTAAGGTGAAGCAAAGCACAATATGTCACGGAGTATTGTATTAATAAAGTGATTGCACGGAACACTCAATCAGAAGATGATGACGATCCTGGAATATCTGGTTCTACAAAACACATCACGTTATGGTAAGAAGATTTAAACACTTTTCTTTCTTATGTAATTTGATTCAAGAAATATATACCGTCGTGTGTTTTATCATGTAATATTTCATTTAATATTTAACTTTCGTTATTTTGGACACCCGTTTGGTCTAGTGGCTAACAAGCTTGACTACGGCACGCGTGGATTCGGTTCCCGGTGGGATACAGTTGAACGTAAAAAGTGGTTCAGATTCCATTATAATCAGTACGTCCAAGTCTCTTTAGTCATCATGGCATAACCGTGGGGCGGTAAACTGAAACAAACCAAAACTTTCGTTATTTTATTTTACCTTAAAAGTGGCTTTAAGGGATAATGGGATGTACAGTAAGGGCAGTGTTTAAATTCGTGATAAAAAAGTACCGGGGCCCTTCCTGGCAACCATATATATATATATTTGGTCTAGGAATTAATTCGTGCGGGTGGACAAGAGATGGCGCAACGAACGGAGCGTCCCACAGTTCCGTGTATCCACACATGTGTTGCAAACCCCTGTCATCGCGTATCGTTCGTAGTATAGGGCAGTGGATTAAAGCGTCAACAACACCAGTTTGTAGTTAAGTGAACATGGCGCAATTTGTGCCTGATAAAGTGTTTTTGCGGGGTGTCCTGCTGCATTACTTTAACATGCAGACAAGTGCGACTGAAAGTCATCGTATTTTGGTGGAAGTGTATGGTGACCATGCTCTAGCTGAGCGAACGTGTCAGAAGTGGTTTGCACGGTTTAGAAGTGGTGATTTCGGCTTGGCAGACAAAGAGCGAGCTGGACAGCCAAAAGAATTTCAAGACGAAGAATTGACAGCATTGCTCGAGCAGGATTCGTGTCAAACGCAGGAACAATTTGCAGCAGCATTAGGCGTTGATCAAACAACAGTCTCCAAACACTTGAAAGCCATGGGAATGATTCAAAAGATGTCCACCTGAATTGAAAGACAGAGACGTTGAAAGACGAAAAACCATTTGCGAATTGCTGCTTTAACAACAGAGCAGAAAGGGGTTTCTGCATCGAATTATTACGGGTGATGAGAAGTGGATCCATTACGAGAACCCTAAACGAAAAAAGGCCTGGGTGAAACCAGGTGAACCAGGTCCATCACAACCAAAACGAGATATTCACTGTGCAAAGGTTATGCTGTGCATATGGTGGGATATGAAAGGTGTGGTGTACTATGAGCTGCTGCAAATGGGTGAAACTATGAATGGAGAACGTTATCGACGACAATTAATGCGTTTGAAGCAAGCTCTGGCCAGAACACGACCAGAATGGGAGAACAGACATGATAAACTTATTGTTCAACATGATAACGCTCGCCCACATGTCGCAAAACCGGTCAAAACCTATTTAGAAAATGTCGGATGGGAAGTTTTACCCCACCCGCCGTATTCACCAGACGTTGCTCCTTCGGACTACTACTTGTTCGATTGCATGAACAACGATTTGATTGGACAGCGGTTTACTTCTTCAGAAGATATCGAAACATGGGTCTCTGACTGGATCGCTTCCAAGGATGAGGACTTCTTTCGCCACGGAATCCGTACATTGCCTGACAGATGGGCGAAAGTGGTGGCTAACGATGGACAATATTTTTCTTAAGGTATTTATGTATTTTGTGTTTGTACTACAGCTTCAATGTGTGCGTACCAACCGCACGAATTAATTCCTAGACCAAAATATATATATATATATATATATATATATATATATATATATAATGTGTGTGTCTGTGCGGTTTAGTCAAATCTTGTAAAATTCCAGGCACTTCCATATTTAATAGAGTTGGGAAAACTTGTGCAAATACAAATCAAACAAATCTCATGACAACATAGTATTTTAACATAATGTTTATGTGAATAATAATATCAAAATAGCTGAATTTACCTCTTATAAGACAATGAATGCAGTTAATTCACAGTAGTTTCCATAAAGCTTCCTTTGATTTGTTTTCTTCTGCCTCGGTTTCTTTCCTAGCAACTTGAGAGGGCGGTGTTTCTTCCTTGTGATATCCAGCGCTTAACGTACAGGAGGAGTTGCGGACAATGGCGGACCATCAATATTTATTGTCATTAAAGATGACACACTTCCAACCGATAGCCCGTTTCTAGTTGGCGTGACAACATTATTCATTACACTGAAACCCCTCTCACACTCAGCATTGCTGACTAGTATCGTTTGCACACACTGCATTAGTACCTTCATTCTCCCCAAGACCTGCCTGCCTCCACTATCCTTAAAGTCACGATAAGTTTGAATAGTTTCTCGAAAACACAAAGAAAACAATTCACACAATTCTTTCAAGTCTTGTTCGCTATAATCAACATTAATATTTTCCGGCCAGTACTCAGGGTAAATAATTTTCATCATTTCGGAGTACACAGTGTCCTTCTCAGTCTAGCACCTTCTGTTCATAGAACTGTCCTTTGTTAATTTCCGAAGCGTTGTTTTTACTGCCACTCATTTTCAAGGGAACTTCTTTAAAATATTTCTCTTTTATGGCTCTCTGTACTTCTCTCCAGTATATGCCCCCTCTCTCTTTGTGGGCCTTAAACACCTCGATTGTTCTGTATATGAGCTTGTTTGCCTTCGGTAGGGCTATAGTTTTTTCTTGCAAGGACTCTGAAAAGCTAGAAAGCTCACACAAGACAGTAGAAGAAAGAACTTCTTAGTTTCTGTCACTATCCGACCCCTCCTCCCCCAAGGATTTTATAGCTCAGCTATAGCCCCTGTTGAAAAACAAATAGAAAAAAGAAAATTACCAGCAACGACCGGAGAGAAAAGAACCTTGTTTCTGCTATTTTCTCACTCCTCGGTTGCCTCAATAATGCACTTGAATTTTACATTAATATGAGCTACCGAAACAGTGACAAAGGAAAGTTAAAGTACGGATTTTATCAACATTATTTCAGATGCGGAGAATTTTTTTAAAAAAGCAACGAGAAAAGATTCGGGCCTGAGCCCCGGCAACCAAAACAGTACCGGGACTGAGCCCCGGGAGGGACACTTCTGGATGGTACACTTTTGCCGTAAATTTCCATATGGGTGTACCATTCAGAAGTGTTCCTTACTGTGCATAAAAGTATGAGGCTTCTTATATTGTTATAGCCCTGTGCATACTAACTAGTGTTGCCAACAGCCCGTTATTATATATTGCGGTTATTTTTATTAAGATCGGTGACCAGTACACACTATAAACTTCTTACCAGATTTCTTTATGACCACTATTTTGAAATTTATAATCTAGAATAAAACATTAAACATCCTAATTCTTGAACAGTGTCTTATTGGCAAATACAAATTTTCATTGTATTATACATTCAGTGATTTTTTTAAAAAAACTAGGGCAGTTCTTTTCATGATTTTCATTTTGCGTTTAACATCCGTTTTAGCAGCGATGCTTATGAGTGTTCTTTTCATTTATTTGACAAGAAATTTGATAATTAAATTTTATTTTGAAACATTGTTTTCAACAATAGATAAAGACAGGGACGGATCCAGAACAGACTTCTGGGGGGCGGTGGGTTGTCATACTGCTACCTTTTAGAGGCTCCAAACTTTGGGATGGGTTTTATTTATATATATAAAATAAGAAAGTTTTCTCTTCTGGGGGGCGATCGCCCCCTTCCCTGGATCCGCCCCTGGATACAGAAGTGTTTAATTTGTCATAATTATGCGGCATAAATATAGCGTGAAGATTTGTCCAAAATTGACACGTACAGATTAAGATAATATTTTTTCATCTCTCGATAATTTTAAAGAAGTAGCAGTTACTGGTAAATAGAAGAAAATGATCGGTACGACTTCAGAACACAATGTACATATTACGCTTATAAGTGCATGTATTAAGGATATGCAGAATACGGGTCCTAATGCATTTTCGTGGTCGCTAACGCTTTCGCCTTCGGTGTGAGAGGTCCCGGGGTCGATTCCTGGTGGGGGCACTCGGTCGAAAAAGTGTAAAACGCTTTTTCATGCCAGCCATCCTGAATTAGGTTTTCCTGGCTTTTCCTGATTCACACCAGGCAAATGCCAGGGTGGTACCTAACTTTAAGTCCTAGGCTAGTTCCTTCCTTTCCCAATCCTTTCTTCCTTCCCTTTTCCCGGATTGTGTGCTCACCGAGGGAGTCATCCCTCAAAACGTGAAGAGCTAAATGGCCTTAAATGCCGATAGCCCAGAAATCTAAATCCTAATGCATTTTGTCCAGGATAGTACATTTCCTTCCCATGGATGGGTTCGAAGAGAGAGACTTTTCACTTAGGCCTATATCACAGGAAATTTTGAGCGGGTGCCGGTAATTTTTTTTTTCAGAGTTGGTAACCATATTACTCACCCATTTTAATTTTACGAAACAAGAAGCAAATATGGTTAACATTATATGTTTGAAAACAGTTGCGCGTATACCTTACCAAAAAATTATATCCTTACTTTTATGCCCACCTGCAACGGGAGTCAAGGAGGACATTGCCCCCTGGATTATCAAAATTGGTTCGATTCCTCAAAATACATATCAAAACAAATTTGCTTATTCACACACATTACTGTAGTAAACTTACGCCATGAGCGTAAGTAATTGTTTTACATGCAGTAGAACTTATATTGTGTGTTTCAAGGGGCTTGTATTTGCAATTTTGCTTGTATGTCAGCCTCACTCCCTGGGAAAACCCCGCGGGCGTTACTGCTTAAACTACTGGTGTTTAATATTGTGTGAGCAGTGATTTCATGGTGTGGCCTAAGGATACTGCACCAGAACGACGAAATTTCCGTGGGCATTTCTAGGATTGGGCTTAACCTATGGGAAACCAGTATTTTAGTAGTATTGTACTACTTACACTCGTTGCTTATTCAGTTTCTCCGGGGAGACTCTTCTTAAATCGTCAATGTGTATGTGTGTGTGTGTTTGGGCATATATCATCAGTTGTGAGGGGAACAAAGACGAGGGTCATTCAAATAGTTACAAGGCTCATTTTATTATAGAACGCTATTCTCACAAAATTTTATTTACACTATGCATGAAACACTCCCATGTGAATGCATTTGTCCCATCTACTTTTAGAAAATAGCATGGAATCAGTTTTCCGAAAGCTTGTTTCAGGTACCCATCGAAGACTTGTTGAGGCTTTGAGGTAGTGTTGGGTAAATTACTTGTAAAAATGTAACGCGCTATAAGTTACTTTACTTTCCCTTACTGCATGTCGTTAACAGTAAGGGAACGTTACTTCCCCTAGAAAAGTAACTGTTACCCTACTTCGAAAGCAAGACAAGTAACGCGTTACTTTTATGTCCGGTACTTTGAATATAATCATATACAAAAAACATTCTTTTCATTAAATTTTTCCTACTACTATCACTATTATTATTATTATTATTATTATTATTATTATTATTATTATTATTATTATTATTATTATTATTATTATTATTATATTATTATACATTCTGATTTTTCCCGATCGTAATAAATGTTTAGAACTGTAGGTTGATAATAGTAGCGCTGCTATATCCCTTCATGCGGACAGTTTAGGCTTGCTCATCAGCGTTAATTATGGCACCCATCAAACATATCTACACTAATAGCAACAATAAACAATGCGCTATTATTGAAATGCTATACTGCAATGTAAAAAGAATTGTATGCGTAAACTGCAACTTTTGATCACTTCTTTTACATTTATATATTTGTGCAACAGAAGGAGTGATAAGCGTGTACAAAACGTGTGAGAAATGTGCACGACTTGCACTCTTGGAAGTTTCTGCACATTTCCCACACATTTTCTCACAATTGCACTCCTGTTGCACGCATATATATATATAAATGTAAAAGATGATATATGATGTATGATGATGATGATGTATAGATAAATGTAAATGTAAATGTATATATATGAAAAGAAGTAATTAAAAGTCGTTGCAGTTTACGCGTACATGACTTTTAGGGATTATCCCAAAAAATGATAAAAAGATTGCGATCTTGGGCAAGAACTTTAAGAATGATTAAAAAATGCATCAAAGGATCGCGATCTTGGCTAATAATTAGTTTTCGGATCAGGGATCACAAAATTTTGGAACGGCCTCTAAATTAAGTTTTCGTATTTTTTACGGAATGAGCACATCATACTGAGTTTGGAGATAGTTTGTGTTCAATTGGATCCAATTGGCTAAGGATAAAAATCAATGGAGAGATTTTGTGAACGCGGCATTGAACCTCCGGGTTCCATACGCCATAGAGTTAGTTAGTTAGTTATATGTAGTTCTCCAGATGTAAGGCATACAAGAAAATTTTTGATTGAAATATATTGGATCTTTTGGGCTAATTGGATCAGGGCCTACACAACTTTTGAACGGCCCCTAAATCGAGTTTTTGTATTTTTTTACGGAATGAAAAAAATGAAATCTTTGAGTTTTGCGTCCCAAGGTTATGCCGGTTAGGCTAAAGGAGACGGTGATGGTGAGTAATGAATGAAATCGTGGAATGAAGAAAGTGGGAGGAAACGGGAGAACGCACGCACATGGTGTTTGTCCACCACAAAGTTCATTTGACGGGCTCCTGGG
Source organism: Thermobia domestica (assembly GCF_964235325.1). Lineage (NCBI taxonomy): Eukaryota > Metazoa > Arthropoda > Insecta > Zygentoma > Lepismatidae > Thermobia > Thermobia domestica. The sequence goes on from NC_137471.1 coordinate 154,045,932, forward strand.
ATCGAACCCGGGACCCCAAACACCAGAGGTGAACGCTCTACCACTGAGCCACAGCGGCCCCCCTTTTACGGAATGAGCACATTATACTGAGTTAAGAGATAGTTTGGGTATGTCTATACTGCATGTAGTTCTCCAGATATAAGGCATACAAGAAAATTTTTGATTGAAATATATTGGATATTTAGATCCAAAAATTGTGGGATTTTTTTTACAGTGTCTGTGTTGCACTATTAGTAGTTGCTATAGCATATTGTAAACATGTTTATTTACAAATAAAAATATTTTGAAAAAGTATATATATATATATATACAGTGGCGTATTTAGGGGGGCTTCCAGGCTTAAGTCCCCCGAAATCTTACTTAGTATAGTAAAGTATATGTAATATCTTGCAGAATTTTCACATTTTCAGGCAAAGCGCACCGAAATAAAATCGTAAATACGCCACTGTATATATTAACCGCGATTATTAATTATTGATTTACAAGGATAATCATATAAAACATTTTAGAATATTTTTTACGTCAAAGTTTTTACGTTTCGATGATTAACTTAAAACCTATTTATTCAAGTTGAAAGAGTATATAGTAGAAAATCACTATATTATTGTCATGATAACCAATCGACATATTACTTCACCTCCTTCTACACTTCCTACTTCACCTACACTCAATATACATTTCGTTTTTTTTAATCTCTTGAGAAAATGAAATCTTTTTTCTCCATATCTCTCCATATAAACAAATCTCCATAAGTATAATCAGAATAGCACTAAACAAGAATGAAGTATTGAAGAAAGTATTAATATAGTATTAGTAAGAGCACGTGTAAAGAAATTATTAACATTTGGACAATAGCTTTATCCGCATTGCTTGTGTGGGTACTGTTTCGGTATACTCTAGAATTAATAATAATAAAAAAAAAACTTCAGATGTTTCTTCAAATATGTAGACGAACTCCTGCCTATTGATAAATATTTCCCGCCGGTACACTTCAGACATTTTACTTTCAAATTATGTCCTCATCCTCAGCTTTTAAGAAAAAGTATTTTTTCAAATATTTTCGTTAAGGAAAGCTAGACTATCATTGCACTGGCAGTTCACTCACTGAATGTATTGATTTAGAGCTGTAAAAATCTACTACAAAATCTTCCAGGTGCTTGGCTTGCAATCAGTACACGTGATTTCCCTGAGGTTATACTCCCCTTCTGAAACCAGCAAGTGGCCCTAAGATCTTATCTGTTTCTTTGTGTGTCGGTGACTGTTGGTCACTGACAGTTCATGCTCCATTGCTCCATTCTAAGAGATTTACAACAGGAAAGAAAACAAAGATTAGTTTCCGGAAAACCATACATATTATAGTAACTCGTCCGAAATGTAACGCAAAAGAAACTAAAGCAAACTAGGTATATTCCTTAGAAATTTGTAACGCCTTACCGTTACAGTTACTTTGGAAAAAAGGGCTTAGCGGAATAAGGATGTGAAAGCTCCCCCAAACATATCTGCACCAAATTTACAGTATCGATTAACATTTATGAGAAACTCGGTTTCCAAAAGTTTCAACCCCCCAAGCGCTTTTGGAGGGGTGTTAGGACGGGGGAAGGAAAATTGAAATTATTTTTTTCTCTCCTAAACGGCTCAACTGATTTGCATGAAAAAAAGATGTTAGGTGTTCTCAGGAAGTGAAAAGTCGGAAAATATTTTTTTTAATATTTTGAGGTTTAAAATTGGTATTTTTTGAAATTTTCAAAAAAAATAGTAGAAGACTAACTGGGATACCCACAATTTTTTGCCAGCTTTTTCTTGAGAGGGTCCCTAACAACATATATTGTTTACATTTTGTTCGCAAGTGTACCTCACAGTGAAAAAAGGCAAATGTACATAGGTCAGCATCTATGTGGTATACGTATGATACACACTGTACACCACTAGGATAACAAATACCTTTGAATGGGGGAGGAGATGAAGTTGTTATAACATTGGAATCTTATGATAACAAGTATTTTTTGTCTTAACGGTAATTGGTCTCTGAGGATGAAGGGGATTCTCGACCATGTTCACACCTCCTTTCGCTACACCACTGCTGCACATCAACTGAAATTATAGATTTCCGCATTTTGTGTTAATTGTGCACATAATCAATGTTCTGTGATACATATAGATCTTTCTTTAGTAATTGTTCTTGTTTTTTTTTGTAACAGTTGGTTAATAATATGCCTGTTATTAATAGCTATTCATGTGTTTAGTTTGTTTCGATGGTATTACTGTATATGTGTGTTTAATATGATCAAATAGAGAATGAATGGAAAGAAATTGATCCTCATCACTGTTTCCGTCCAATATTGGAACAATTTCGATTTTCGTGAACAGAACTGTTGGCTGCTGTTCTCACGTTGCTGCTATTTTGTATTATTTATCATATGCGAGGTACTTATCGAAAATCATTCGACCCGAACGAAAGAAGTTCCACATTCTGACTGTTTGTACTTCTAGCAAGTTATATTGGTTTATCACACACAATATTTACTAGACCGATACTTCGGTCAGAATCATAGTGCTTTCTCCAAAGTGGGGTCACGATGGCTTAGTGATAGAGCGCTTACTTCTGGTGCGAGATGGACCTCGTTCGAACCCAGGTTATAAAAGTTCGTGGTGGATACCATCGTACCAGTGAGTCTTCTCGGGATTATCTGTTTTCACTTACATTCTCATTTCACGAATTATTTTCCAACAATTAGCTTCCATCTATTACCTGACTGTATTATTGGATCGGATTTGAGTTTAGCATTCCTTCGGTAGCAAAGTTATATGAGCTATGGAGCTACGAATTAACGTGAGATTCAAACCGCTTGCGATCCTGCCGGGAATCGAAGCCGGGTCTTCTATGCCAAAGTCCCGTATGCTACCCACATAGCCGTGAGTGATTTCTCTGTCTTCATTAGCCTAGAAGGCATAATATTTAAACGTTTTGGATTTCGTATAATTTCAGTTCCTCCTCGATAGCCAATTCTGTACTGAGACAAAGTAGATTAATCAAATATACTTATTTTTCCTTTTTCGAATTCTAACAAGGTTCTTGTAACTTGGACCACGTTCTAAGACTTTTGTTAGTTGAAACATCGTCTTTAGTTTTAGTTAGTTTAATCGTATGTCATTATACTCAACGTTTAATAAAATATCTCAGGATTTCTTCAATTTCTTTGGGGTGACCCTTGCCCCCGCCCTGTCGAGTTGTGTATTAATGGAAACTACGGCTAAAAATAATAAACATTCCCTTTCACCCAACTTCGATCCGACACTTTGTTCTCGAGTTATGGCTTTTTTTTATCTTCCGACAGATTTTTGGCTGGTCATAGTACCGAAAGGAAGTATTTGTACACCCAGTATTTGTACACCCTATACTTTTTGTCTTATCTTGGTGTCAGGAATCTGCTCCCAAACGTTGTCAGTGTTGTTTTGAACACTGTATATTTCTATCCTGTTTCTGATTAGCTCCTGTCTGCTAAGCACCTTCCAGTTTTCCCAAAACCAACCAAAAGTGAACTACATCCCCTTCATCGTCCCCCTCCCCTATGCTTTCTTGTTGTATAGTACTTATTAAATATTTATATTGTAGTTGACAGAAATTGAAAATATTGATTAAAATATCTGGTTAAAATGCTAGTAGAGGAATTCTATCTTTAGTGCAGAAATTCCCTCCTTGTATCTTACCGCCATTTTAGGCGAGAAGGGATTAGGCAAGATGTGAATTCCCATCTCACCTAAAATAGCTGACATTCTTCTCTTGGAGATATCAGTGACTGATAAATCATTAGGCGAGATGGGATGGAATCTTTTTCTATGGAAGATATGTTTCCTTCTCTGATAACTTAATACAAGGATGCTGGTGACCAGAACGCCATCCAGTTTCCCACCACCCTACCTTCAAGACAGCGGAAGTACGAACAAATCTCCTGAGGCAAATTTTTCAGAACAACTGTTGCATGCATACCCACTTAGTGGCTTGATGATTCAAATAGTAATACACTGAAACAAGTTTCAATGCTTATATTCATAATTACTTTGCTTTTGTATTTAAATCAAGTTTATATTTAATTTGTTCATAGAATTACATTGTGATTTTTCTTAAACATAATATTGTGTCATTTTCTTTTTCAACAGTACCTTTGTGGAAGCTTCCTATTCGGATAGTTCTGAAGATTTTCCTGGACCATCAGACTTTGTTGAGGCGACAAATATGTCAGAAGATACTACTGTGAAAGTTTCCTGTGAAACTGTCACCAATGACGAAACGCGTGATGACGTAATTAGAGTTCCTCGAACACACAATAAAAAGCGAACGTATGAACAAAGATCAAGAGTAAAGTATCTTAAAAATAGCCGGCCGTGCACACCATAACATGAAGAAGAGATTGCGAAAAGGATTGCAAACATGATAGTAACAGATCTACTCCTAATCTCATTTATTGAAGGGAAAGGGTTTCGGGAGTTAATGTCCCTTCTTGGACCAAATTGTAGCGTACTGTCTAGGCGGACACTATGGAGACGCTTGCAGCTTTTTTATTCTGAACTGAAAGAGCAAGTACAACAGAGGCTACAAGAAGCAGAAGTAGTTGCTTTAACGACAGATATATGGACGTCTCGAGCAACAGATTCTTACATTACAGTGACATGTCATGCTGTGTATAAGAACTTCTGTACAGAAGATTTTGTTCTCAAGACAATTGAACTAGAAGACATACAACTGAAAATGTAGCTAATGCTATTAAACTGTGTATGGAGGAATGGTGCATCAAAGAAAAAGTAGTTGCATTAGTTCACGACAATGCATCGAATATGATTAATGCTGGACGTTTGTTGCCGGTTTACAATGTATCATGTTTGGCACATACATTGCAGCGATCCATACTGACCAGTTTAGAGAAAAGCGAGATAACAAATATAATTTCAATCTGTAGCAAAGTGGTAGGGCACTTCAAACATAGCACCACTGCTTCAGTTGCGCTTGAAAAGAAACAAGAAATTCTGAAGTTACCAAAGAATTGCCTTATTCAATATACAAAGACTCGCTGTATGTTCGATGATCGAACGGTTGCTGGAACAAAGAGAAGCAATAATTGCAGTGTTCTCTGATAGAAATGTCACTAAACCTATGGATGCAAGGAATTTACAATTAACTGAAGACAAGTGGCAAATCATGGAAGATATCGTTCGAGTACTGAAGCTACTGCAAATGGCTACAACAGTTATGTGTGATCAAAAGTGTTCCATTTCTTTTGCTTTATCATCAGGCTATGGTCTTATTTTTAACCACCTGAAGGAATGTCCTTCAGATTCTGAAATTGTTAAGAACTTGAAATCTTCAATATCAGTTGACTTAGGAAAGCGTCTTCAGCTCGATGCATTATCCGATTCTGAATCATCAGACTTTTTGTCAAATAGTGTTCTGAAATGTTACCTCTTAGCAACATTCTTGGACCCAAAGTACAAATCATTACCATTTCTGAATTTTAAAATACAAACAAAGATTCATAGATTGGTTCATGATATGCTCGTAGAATCTGAAGGATCAGAAGATGATTTATCACAGCAATCGTCCGGTGGGTCATCAGCATTAGACTATTTGCTTGGAATATATCCATCGTGTTCAAAAAGTCCTAATGTAACAGATGAGCTTACTCTTTATAAATCAAATCAGTGTCTTTCGCAAAGTGGCAACAGCCTTGAATGGTGGAAACTTAACGAACATCGGCTTCAAAAATTAGCATGTCTTGCTAAAAAAAAACTTCATGGTAATTCCAGCAACTTCAGTCGAATCTGAACGAGTATTTTCACTTGCTGGTAATATTGTTACTGCCAGTAGATCTAGACTTCTCCCTGAAAATGCAGATATATTAATATTTCTGAACAAAAATCTAAAACCTCTCGCTTGCAAACCGCAATAGGTTGGCACAAGTTGCACTGCTGAATTAAATTTTAAATTAAAAAAAAAAACGCTACAAACCCTTAAAATGCAATATGCATACACGATTTCACAATCAAACTCAACTCGTAAAATTTATGTTTAGTGAAAGTTTGATAGTTTTTCTTAAGCTATATCAATCAATACCATTTTATGTTTCCTTTCGGTATATTTTCTTACGTTTCTTTTCTTGTTTTGAATTGATAGAATTCACTAGTGTTTACCTAATAAAAGTCGTTGTCCTTAGGGTTTATTTTATGTAGGTTTAGTTACTGGCGTAAGTAAAGTATTCAATTTTAGGTGAATGAATATAATTATTTGATATCTTTCTTTAGTTTTTGATAACATTCTATTATTTTCCAATTGAATGTTACTGAACATTTTTTAACTTGCTACATTAAAAAAAACTACAACTGTCCGTTAACTTATAACTTTCGCAAAATATGGAAATTTGAAGCATGTAGTTTGATTGATGCTACTTACGCAGTGTCACAGATCGAGAAATTTCGTCGATTTCTGCATTGGATTTTAAGTTACATGGGACAAAGTATGTATAAAATACAGAATGAATACGGTAATTTTCATAAAGTACAAATTAAATCCATAATAAATAATAATATCCATCCATAACGTTTTCTTATTTCAATTAACTGTTTCTAACGCTTTCAATCTCAATGAATCAATGCATATACATGCAGTTTGTATTTGTTTTTGACTAGTATTGGTGGATGGCAACTGCTTCACCTGCAGATATTAATATAAGTTTAGGGAGCTTATATCTCAAACTTTGGTTTAAGCTCAGGGGGAGAACAGCAGCACCTTTTTTCGCTGCGTAAGTAAACAGAAGTGTAGTCCTTGGTTCTACTGATGTATGTGATGCATGTGAAATATTTGCATAGAGCTTTATTATTTCGCCGCATATACGGTACGTTAGTGGATAATGAAGATAAGAATAATATTAGTAATGTTACATTGTTATTGAAACTTGTAACAGAGGAGAGACGCTTTTGTTATTTTTGATCTAATGTCGTTAAGAAGAATAAAGGTATGATATATCCATGAATCTGAGAGATGTATTTCAGTTTTCTCTTTTGGTGAATTTTGGCAAGTTTATGTAATTTATATATTATTTCAAATAATGACATTCCCAGGCTTGTGATCATAAATTTGCATGCAAACAAAAACATTTGTATATGTAAAGAAGCAGTTCTTGTTTTCATTATCAGTGCATTTTTAGGACAAAAGCTCAGTTGTCTAAAAATGACTTTCTGAGCTTCATATTTTATCTTCGTGAGTGACTGTAAAATTTATTAAGAAATCTGGTTGCTGGACACTACTTGTGTATAATTATCAATTTCTTGTAGTGTATTTTTCTCTGTGTGAAGTATTTTTGAAAATAAAATAACTAATTTCATAGCACAGCATTAATATTTAGAAAGAAACTTTTTCATAAAACGAAATAGCAACTTCATTTCTTTGTAATGAAAAAAACTTGATGTATTTCGAGTTCTAGAAACTTGATGTATTTCGAGTTCACAAATTTTGTCAATGTCAACGCGTGTTCTTTTATCTTGCTTTGATTCTAGATGTAGAAAGTTTGAATTGAAGTATATATCTATTACGTATGTATCTTCTTAATAAACTTATAAAGTGTACCAACAGTATATATAAACATTTAAAAACAAAATAATACAACTCTTGTATCTTTCAACACAAAACTCCACAATTTGCAGACAAATAAAACCGGTTTTGAAGCTTCTAAATAGTTTTGTAATTTATTTCGTACTTTCTTTCTACTTGTTTAAGAGCATGTAGGTTAAGAGATAATATGAGAAGCAAATTTAAACGCATAAAGAAGGATTAAGGTACTAGCAAATGGCTCCACGACACCACGTATGGAGGATATCTTAGCGAACCACTTTGACTTTTTTTTTATTCCCTTCTACGTAGCTAAAATCAAAGAACGCTAAAATACGTATATGTTTATTTTAAATGAAAGGTTCAAATTACATGTGTGTAAACTTAAAAGTTTACCTCACATTTAGCGAAACTCACCGAACTTTTTATTTTATTTTATTTTATTTATTTATTTATTGGTGAGGTTTAACTGGATTGTTGACGGAACTTGCACAATACAATATTTTAAGTTTTTGTTTGCAAATAAACCTACATATGTTTTATTTTCTGATAATAATCACCATAATTTGCATGGTTGGTTTCTTGAGCAATGAAAAATTCGTATTTTCCATTGAACCGATGTTCAACGTAGTAGTTCTTTGCTAGTAGTAGCTTGCAATTCCCATCTAAGCGCTTCACATCGTTTGGACTTAACAGTGGAAATTCTCAAGGCTGCGTTTCGTTCAGTTTGACGAGCTGTCATGATTGGGTTTATTTATCTTTACAAGCAATTCGTAAGGCAGGAATAGAGTTAGATCCCAAGAGCTTTGGCATGCAGTATAACTGCGTTTACCACTCGATCATCTGTCTTATGTGATAAGCAGCCTCTTATTAGGCTTTTATATTTAAAATATCAACTTGGTCCAAATTTGATTACCCGTAGTTCGCTAATGGTATATTTCCACAAGGCGAGTATAGGCTCCTTCTAAAGGTCTTACTAAATACTATTGAAAAATATAATAAAAACTCAAACATCATGTTTTTTTTTAAAAAAAACAAGTAAGTTTTTGCATATTTGCGTATTTTTCCCGTAGACGATAATGTTTATTCCAAATTCAATTTACGCGCCTCTATTTGCCCATTACCCAATGTAATATATACAGAATTCGCGACGACAAGAGATTTTGATCTGAATAGTAAAACGAATTCCCTGCTTTTAATCGACATTTAATTTATTCCTGAATATGGTTTTCGTCTGCTAATATTGATCCCAGATATTTGAAAGTATTCACTTTATCAAAAGTATTATTCCATATTTTTACGCATCCATAAGTTGCCGTATTACGATCCTGACGAACTTCAATGTATTTAGTTTTCTCTGCATTTACTTCTAAACCTATGACCCTGTAAGCGTTTAGTAAGACCTCTGCATTTCCTTCTACTGTTTTCCTATCATCCCCTATTAAATCTACATCATCATACGCCATAACCTGGTAAATCCCATTTAACTCTAGGCCCTGGTTGCTATCTTGCAAAGTTGAATAATAATGGCGACAACGCATCTCCTTGTTTCAGGCCATTCTCGACATGAAAGCTTGTGGACATAAATTTTCCTACCCGGACTTTACTTTGTTATTCATTTAAAGATATCTTAATTAATCTAATTAGCTTCTTCGGTGTTTCAAATTATGTAGGAATGTCGTACAATGCTTCTCTTCTAACCGGGTCGTAAGACTTTCTAAAATCAATATAGAGATGATGTACCGGAATATTTACAGTGAGCTTATGTCCGGTTAACTTTTGTCCGCTTTTGCATTAATATAGGTGAACTTATGTTCGGTGAGGTTATGTCCGCGACCCGCCACTACATGCAAGAAGAACATAAAGATGGAAAACTTGCTAACTTAATTTCAAATATCTATATGTTAATGATAAAAGATCACTTTGGAAGAACTGGGATATAACGAAACAACCCCTTCTCCCCCTCCACTCTGCCTTCTAGATGGTGGTGTGCAACGAACAAGCGCAAATGTGTCGACTGGGGCAGAATTCAAGAAATAGGGGTCTCATTAGGAGAAAGCGAACTTTTCTGAATGTACAGCTGCCGACTTGCCAGACGAACAAAAAACACAGTTCCAAAACTCTAGTATTAGTGATCATCTCACAGGTGACCTTCCCTCCTCTCCTTCCATTTATTCATAAGCTCTGTGAGTGAAATCTCCTCGTAGTGTTGATAGAACAACAGCGAAAGGCAAGAATTCATCCCTCTCCCAGCACTCAACCATGCGTCAGTCTTCGGCAACAAATTTCCAAGAAAAAGCGATGGACTTGCCAAAATGAAACATCTCATTCCAGTAGAAATGTTGATGACAAACAATGCAAGCAACGCTTACATTAGGAAAGAATGTGCGGAAACAAGTAAATGCGGTGGTCACGGTAGATAGATAGATAGATAGATAGATAGATAGATAGATAGAGAGAATGCTATTTACATCAGCAGTGGATTTTGTTTCGAGAGAGAGGCTTGAGGAACGGATAAAAATATTTGTGTTGTAAGTGTAATGCGAAGAAATTATCACTAATTTATTTCGGGAGGGGGTTGAGTCCGATAACCACTCCTAAATACGCTACTGTACATGAGTCAACTGTTCCCATATTATCTAGCAGCAACGAAACAAATTTGGAATAAAAGCAATTTTAATAGCTATCAATATTCGAGACGAGACCAATTTTTCGAGACTGACCTGTCTCGTCTCGATTTATAGAGGTCTATCTCGGTCTCTGTCTCGTCTCGGTATATAAAAGTCTCGGTCTCGGTACCATCACTACTTTATTTGCCATAGCATCTGCAAAGCGAATATAATTAAGATTCCTGCCTACTAGCTACTAGAAAATGTCATCTTCGTTAAATACTTTTTTGGTGTTTCTTCTAAATATATAGGGTGTTTCAAAACAACATCGATAACGTTTGGGAAGTGATTCCTGACACCAAGATGAGACGAAAACTATAGATCAACCTGGGTGCACAAATGCTTCCTTTCGGAGTTATAGGCTACCGAAAACATGAAAAATGAACTTTAAAGGTCCATAGGTTCTAAACTATGGGACGTACCGTTGTCGGGTCAAGACTTTACTTAGGCACTAATATGTGCCCTATGCAAAAATGCATGTTTCAAAATCCGATGGTACTCAACCAATAATTTTTATAGAGGGAGTTTGGCTACAGGTATATAAGTTCAAGTACTCACCAATTACCTCTATAAAAATTGTTGCTGAAATGCCCCAGGATTCTGAAACATGGATATTCAGATAGGCCACATATCAGTTCCTAAGTGAAGTCTTGACCCGACTACAGGACGTCCCATAGTTTAGGAGCTATGGACCTTTAAAGTTCATTTTTTCATGTTTTCGGCAGCCTATAACTCCGAAAGGAAGCATTTAGGCACCCAGGTTTGTCTACTATTCGTCTCATCTTGTTGTCAGGAGTCATCTCCCAAACGTTGTCGGTGTTGGTTTGAAAACCCTGTAGAAGTTGGTGAAAGGCAATATCTCTGTCAAACTTCCTTCCAACTGTACTTGCCTCCGCCATTTCAACTCTTATTTGTTGGTTAATAAAAGGGTTCGTTCATTAATGGATACTGTATTACACTTTGATTTATTTCAAAGTGCAAAGCATTCTTATATTTTTTTAAAAAATGATTTACTTGGGGAAGCCAGCCCAAACCAACATATACTGCATTTTATTTTTCTCTTTACCCGTTAACTTGAAGTAACATATCCATGTAGTATATACTGCCTAATAAATTAAATTGTTTATATATATATATATATATATATATATATATATATATATATATATATATATATATGTATGTATGTATGTATATATATATACAAGAGCGGATCTAAGGGGGGGCTACGGGGCTATAGCCCCCTTGACGCTCAGGTTTACACTGGATAAAATGGGCTTCAATTCAGCTTTACACTGGATAAAACGGCAAATTATGGTTTAACCCCTCCCTTGATCATATCCTGGATCCGCCACTGTATATATATATATATATATATATATATATATATATATATATATATATATATATATAAAAATATTAATTGTATATTTATTTTAGGTAGTGCAATTAATATTCCTGATCAGTGAACCGAAGGCTAAAGCTAGCATACATAACGTCTATCTGTAGCCGCGGGTTGGATTCTACTCGTAGTAACACTGATTTCAAACTTCATGCATTTTTGAGGCATAGCTTTTTAACATAACTTGAAGAACACAGAAAAAGCTTAAACACCAATATATTAAAAAACTGCTTTTGTTGTAAACGGATCCGGTTTACGGAGAACAACGAAACTCAACTCTGGTGAGAAACGAAACTGGGTTTGAAGAAAGTTGAGACCAGTTTCGCTTAAATCCGGACCGTTTTTTCAGAAATCCGAACCGCTTTTGGAGAAAACCGAAACCGGTTTCGATGAAAAACCGAAATGTCGGTTTTTCGGGTTTCGTTTTTTTTAGAAATCGGTTTCGTTTTTATAAAATCCGGTTTGGCTATCCCTAGTATATACTCATATACTATGCAATCACATATATATATCTATATATAAATATATATACTATAACATATATACATATATACACACACGTATATAGAGATAACTAATATGGACTAATAAATACATAAACACGTGTGAGAGAATCAATATTTATACCACAATATAAAAGATATGTGTATTCATATCTTATACTTTAAGCTTTTTCAACAACCTATTCCACTGTTGGTCGATGATCAGTCCTGAGTTCCAGTTCGTAGCTTTATTACCCTCCATTTCTATAAACCGTGCCTTCTTCCATTTCCTAACTATGCTTCTTTCTTCCTGGCCTAAAATTTTACTTCATTCCAATTAACTGAATGTCCTTTCCGTGTCCCTTACGTGTTTGTAGACCGCATTTTTGTTCCTTTCTAGCCTAACGTCATCCTTATGTTGTCTTATACGCTCTCTTAGTCTCTTTTCAGTTTCCCCAATATAACACATATCACACTCGCCGCACTGAATTTTATAAATCATTCCCTTTTTCTCCATCATTACCCTTGTTCTTCTTCTGTCTTCTTCCTTCTTTTTTCCCTTATTACATCCAGAAGCCTCTTGCTCTCTTTTCTGTAAGTTGGGATGCCCCCCATCTTCTTAAGCATTCTTTTAAAGATTTCTGTTTCTTTTCCCAAACTTTTTATCCCCCACCACAATTTTCTTCTTTCCTCTATTCCTCCTTCACTTTGGTCTCCTTCTCGGCTTATTTCCTTTTCTTCGTTTACCTTCTCCCATATTTTTCTGTACTTTAGCCTCTTTCTATCGTAACCATTATTCTCCATCTGCTTATGGAATGACTGTATAAACTGTTCCGCCTTGTCTCTTTCACTGGTTATTTGCTTAATTCTATTCTCCATGTTAATGATGAAATTCCTCTTGGTCGAGTAATCAACATCACTTCGGGCGTGGCAATAGTTTCCCGACGCGCAACATTTTTGATACCATTCTGTGTATACCACTCTTTGTTTCCTCCTTATTCTCATATCCAGGAAAACTAAAGCCTCTTCCTTTTCTACCTCTAGCTCCAGTTGTATGCCTTTCTCTATATCCTCAATTTCTTTACAAACTTTTCCAATTGCCTTACAGTTCCTTTCCAAATCCCCAAGCAATCGTCAACATATCTAGCAAAAATCACTAATCTGTCACTTCCTTTCATCCTTACTTTCTTCTCCCAGTCGTTCATAGTAATTTCTGCTAGCACTGGACTCAACCTGGAACCTATGCTTAGTCCTTCCTTGATTTTCAATAAATTATCATCTATAACACAATAACTGTTATTCCATATAGTCTTCAGGCCTCCTTCAGTCCTTCTCCACTCCAACCATTGATCTTCCTATCCTTCATCAATTCAGTGATGACTTTAACAATGTTGTTTCTTCTTAGACTTGGAAACATAGCCTTTACATCGACACAGAAAATGATTGTTTTAGCTTTGCTTTGTCCTACTTTCTCCAACCTTCTTCTTAACTCAACTGAGTTTTTCACACTGCTGCTGTCTTGTTGCTTCCTTAACATTTCCACAACCTTCTTTAACTCCTCCTTCAATTGTTCAAATATATTTCCTCGGCAATCTAATACTGGTCTCAGTTTTACATCCTCCTTATGAACTTTTGGAAAACCTTTCATTACCGGTATCCTACCTTCTTTATTAAGATCTTTTTCAGAACCTGCTTTTGTTAGTGATACTAAAACTTTTTCTTTAATTTCCTCACACACAGATCTTTCACCTATCACCTCGTAAGTATCATCATAGATATCATTCAATGTTTCTTTGTATCATTGTTTTTCCATCACCACAATGGCACCACCTTTGTCCGCTTGTTGCACACATATGTCTTTTCGCTTCTTTATATCCTTCAAAACACTGTACTCGTGCTTTGAAAGGTTCCCCTTTGGCTTCTTTATGTTCCTTTCCACAATCACCTTAGCCTTTCTCCTTATCTTATCCCTTATCTCCTTGTCCTGAACTTGAACTATGGCTTGCTCTACCGAGTATATAACCTCTTCTGCGTCCAATCTTTGTTCTTTCACTTTAAACTTATAGCCTAAACTTAACACTTTCTTCTCATCATCCGACAACGTAACATCACCTATTACTACCACCTTTTTGTCAATGTCCTCCTCCTGATTTGACTTCCACCCTAACTGCCTTCCCTTTTCCATTAATCTTTTCTTCACTTTCATATTAAATTCCTCTTCCCACACTTCCAGCCTCTTCATAACTATATCCCTAGTAAATATCAACAAACTATCACTAATGTCACTTTTTAACTGGTATACAAATGGTATAGTGTTGACTCTCCATCTAATATTCCAGAACATCTAATCATAACTATTTATTACAAATCTTTATGTGTCTCAATGACATTCATGTGTGTTCTACCAGGTCGTCCTATTTTCCTCCCATTCCAATATATTTCTAATAATTTCCGACATTACCTGATCTCTTCCAATATTAACATCCATAGCCGCTCAGACCAAGATAAATTGCTTTTAACAATTTTATCACTGCCTCCACTACAGGCTTCATTCACCCATTACCAAAACCAATCCGTTCCTGATCTAACACTACTCCTGACATAGTGATCACATGATCTCTCGCCCACAGTATTTTCATCTACATTCCAGATCCTCTGGAATGTAGATCGCTACTAAACTTACTAAACTCATACAATGTCAGCGACCTATCCTCCTTTTACTGAAAATGAATTTAACCCTTCGAATACCAAGACTGGATCAATTTGGCCCAGATGATGTTTTATAAAGAAATGCTACAATATCAAAGAGAGATAGAGGGCTAATGATTTAGGTATTCCTCCATTAACCATTCCGCAAACTACGTGATTCTTTACTCCTCAAAAGTATGTAATCTGTCACATGCTTGCTTTCAAAGCGCACTGCACCAGCAAACCTCTCTGCAAGGACTGCCACGTGTAATCAAAATACAATGTGTGACAGAATTTATTCCTAACAAAGACAGCGTATTTCTATGTATAAATTTCTAGTGTTACCGTACTATAATTCAAGTATTGTTTGAAAGAATCACGAGCCGCCACTGACAGTGTATACTGCTTATAAAATGTACTGTAATATAAAGAACGATCAGGTACATTGCCCTTTTCATTGTACATTAGAAATTTTAACTCCCTGAATGAAACTTGATATATATATATATATATTTTTTACAAGAAGCAGGAATGGGTCAAAATAACTCACTTTACCTAACATTGTAAGCTTGGTATTCTAAGGGTTCCTCACTCTAATCTTTACCACCACTCGCAACTGAGCAGTTCATCTCTCAAACCGCATATATATCACCTCGTCATCCTAAAATTCCTCCGCGCTACTTTCCTCTAGTTAAACACTCACGTCAAATGTATACAGAATATGTTTGCACTGGCAACCACGAAGCTCTTTAGCATCATAGAGCTCTCCACCGAACAGTGTTTAATTATCTTAAAGTATATAAATTACGACAATGGATTAAACTTTGAAACACAATTTCTGCCACATCACACCCTTCGCAATATTAGACGCGTTTCAACGCATTAGCTGGTAAATTTACCCAAACCTCTTATCCTCTCTTACATCACGATCAGGAAGTGCACAGAGACCAAGAAGAAGCTAAAACCTTTGCTTCCTAATTATAGGAGATCTTCACACCTCTATCATTCACTTAGAATTTTAATTATCATCCTGTAGACAATTTCAACTTCAATTCACCACATATTCATCTTTAACCCAACATATCTACTCACAAGGCACTCACTACCTTCATTTCTACCATGCAAATCACTAATGTCATCTATCATAAATGTTATAATGACCCTGAAATCAATAACATTTATCGACATGTAAGACAAAGTCCACCAATACTGCTCAATCTTAGAAATCATCCAAATTTCTCTTGTTTTTTAAAATCAAGAATACCGTCCGATACAGATCAACAGAATCTTCACCAAAATCCTAGGAAAAAAATATCCTCAAATGACTTCATGTTCATCTTTCTCATTACCATCTTTACCACACCATCAAGCAGGCTCCCACCCACAAATTAGCATCAACGATCAGTTTTTGCGTCTCCTCAACTGCATCCATAAGAAGTATAATACCACAAAACCATCCTGTCTGGTAATCTATAATTTAGAGAAGGCAATTATTGACGTGTAGCGTTAGGGTTTGCTTTCAAAACTGCTACATTTTCGCCTTCTTATCGCATATATCCGTTTTATTTACAATTTCTTGTTTGGCCACCGTACTTACGAATACATTAATCAACAGTGATATCACATCATATTTATGCACTCAGGCATATCTAAGGCTCTTTACTTTCACCCTTTTTATATCTACTTTATGTTGTTGATATGCCTCTTCCTCCACAAAATGTTCAGTTATTTCCATACGCTGATGATACAACTTTTCTTGCAATTTGCCGTATTATTCACTAAGTAAACAACGCCTTACAACCAATAATACACACTTTTGTACTGTGGTGTAATAAACGGCGACTGAAATCCAATGCTGCTAAAACCCAAACTACAGTATTTCTGCCTCCTAAGAAACTCTCCAGATTTCACAATAATTCACACTTACTTCCATCACTCTTAACGACAACCGTCTTAGAATCTCCAAAACCGTTAATACTTAAGACTCACCATAGATAGATACCTCGGATGGAAGACTATGTCCAGAACATCAACAAAAAGGCATATAATCGATTCAATCTATTAAAACGACTTACTCGCACAACCTGGAGTATTTCTGCAAAGCTACTCTTAAGCACTTATATAGTCATTCTTCGACCTGTGCTTAGTTACGGCCATACCGTTAGGTTTCGTCAGCTACCCGCTTTTATCAAAAACTTAAGGTTCTCGAACATCACACACTCAGAATTCTATACCACATCAAACTTCCGAGCTCTGCTCCAGAGCTCTATGCTCGCGTGACTTTTCCATACATTTGGTTCCAAACAGAAAAACTTTGCCTCAAATACGTCCGGAATGCTCAATCCTCATCATCCACTCCTCTCCGATACCATCAACGCCCATATCAATTTTTATATCGTTCACAGCATCAGTCATTCTACCTCTTCCTCCACTTTACAATGTATCATTATTCCTTACCTCCGAATCATCAAGATCTTCCGCTCATCAGAAAGTTTCTTCTCTATCACCCTCCGCACAATATCATACAATCATATTCTACACAATAATTCCTTTGTCACTAACAGAGTTTCCCACTTCCTTTGATTAATGCTTTAAGCAGCCCCCAAGGGAGAAGAATAACCTATATCCGTCATTTTACAACATCTTATAGTTTGTCTCGTCCAAATTCACCACATCTCATAGATGTTCTCCTCATCAACGCAATATGATGAATTGTAAATCCAAATACATTCATCATGATGTCTATAATTCATTGTACAATTTTCTTTCTCCGCCGTCATTATGATTACGGTTGTAAAGACCGTAATGTCCTATTTACTTACGTTATTTATGACATAAAGTTATTATAAAATGTTGAAAATCCCTTAGACCATGTCTAACTCTCTTCTCGCAGTATCCTTGACTCCTCTTTCCCCCATGCAGGTCATAACCCTCGAGCGGGTGGTTAGCTAAAACAAACATGCGCCATACCTTTACGTTATAATTTCACTTAAGATATTATTTCTAAATGGTGTTTTATAGGTAATTTGTATCTTGAAGCAAGGTCGAGTTCTTTGTTTTATACTTTTCTCAAAAGACTGAAGTCGCTGTGAGACCGAAAGTAAAATTTTGCTGAAATATGTACCCCGTTGGCACTTTCAAATAATCATTTTTTTTCTTAAATTCCGTATCAGGGAGCCAACAAAAATATAGGGGAAAAGTGTGAGGTTTGGGAAAGTTGGAGATTTGGGACAGTGATATACCTCTCTGGTGATTTGTGCTAAGTCATAGAGGTTGCTAGCAGATCTGGTGGCAACATTTAAAGAGCATTGTTACCAGGTTCTGAACGTGCACAAGGTTTTAGAAGCAAAGACAAATTTTCATTCACCGCTGATAACTATTATGTGAGATGTATATTATAAAAATATTTGACAATATGAAGAGGTAGTAGAGAATTTAATATAAGAGTAGAGAGTTAGGTATTGAAAGTATATTTAGAACATTTTTGTATGATTTTAATACCCGAGTTCGTGACATTATAGTGACTGTAGTAAAAGTGGGTATACAGGGAGGATTATGGCATGATGAATTGAGGAGGATTGGGATACTGTCCCACTCCTTTCTACTCACAAGTGTGAAAACATTAGGTAGCTTTATTATAATTCCTGTGTTTCCGCTTGGCTAACGCTATATTTATTTAGTATTTTTCACATCTGTTTCAGAAAAATGCCACGCAAGTGGAAGAAGATAAACCTAGACTAAATACAATCAGCAAACGGTGATATTATGCAAGATGTAAAGATAGTAATAGAGAAAAAGGAGAGTATACAAGAGGTAGCAAGATAACACAAAATATCGAAATCAGTCTTTGCTAGACATATTAAAAAGTACAAAGAAGACTCAAATAGAGATTCTGTAATATTTCAAGAAAATCAATTTGTGGGAAACTCACCTTAGTGAAAGTAAGATGAACTATGTGCTTAGAACGAGGCGCGGACGAACTTTGACTTACGCATACGAAAATGCCTTGAAGAAGAATATGCCGGAATCTTAAACTGTGCACAAAAGTGCGGGATATGGCTGGCTTAATGGTTTTATGGAGCACCCCCCTCAGTTATCACTGCGACCTCTGGAATCAAAAGTTTATCAAAAAGTATCAGCTTCAATAAGCAGAACGTGGACGACTTTTTGAACAATTTGAAGTTAGCATATGAGAAATGTAACTTCACTCTGAAGTGTACTTTTAACTGTGATCAAACTGGATTTAATACCGTACACATAACGCCACGTGTGATAGCTTGAGCGAAACGTGCTGTACAAGTGACAGCCCTATGTACCTTCAATGCCGTTAGGAATAGCATTCCTCCAGTTTTTCTATATTCGAGAGTAGGGTACAAGGATTTCTTCCTGAAGAAAATACCACCTCATAGCAAGGATTACTGGATGGATGGTTGCTGATATATTTGGTGTTTGTTTAGAACAAATTAACCAAATTTCAAAATATTCGAAAGAAAATCCAATCATATTGCTCCTCGAACATCACAAAACCACGTAAACATCATTGAAGTAGAGAATGCTTACCAAAATGGCGTGTTATGAACATTTTCTCCGAATTGCAGTCACAAACTGCAACTGTTGGAAGTTTCGGTTCGTGGACCTCTGAAGACCCATTACAATCGAGTGTGCAATGACTGGCTGATTAATAATCCAGGAAAAAACTATTTCTCCTCATTCTATTGATGAGTTTATAGGACGGGTATACCCCTGTGCTACGACACAATAAAATATCGTATCTGAATTTAAAAAGGGTGTAAAATACCCTTTCAACAGTGTTCCTTTTACAGAAGACTAATACCTGATATCTTCTGTAAATGACCGTCCAAATCCCTCGTTGAACAGAAACGCACCGTCTCACCAACGAAAATTATAGACAACCTTACCGCACGGAATATTGCTGGCACATCTCAGGGTATGGACAATGGGTCATCAGAGCTTCTGCCTCAAAGCTCGCTTACATTAGCTATCCAAGAAACTACGTTTGTTATATTTTGGAGCAATATCTTCCACTACGTTAGTAACCACTCAGAGTATCCGTTCTTATCCGAAGGCTGCCTACCCTTCTTAATAAAACCAACCGTGGGAAAAAGAGTAGTGGTCGAACAAGAATACTAACAGCAACTGCAGAAAAGATGAAACCAAACAAGAAGGCTTTGCAAAGTTAAAGCGAAATAGATGTCGGTATTAGAATTCATTTACAACAAGTAATAGGAAGGTTGATACAAATTCAGAGTCCTCAATCGAAGACAGTATTTTCTCTCGAGAACACTGTGTTGATATATCCTTTAGTAATTCTGTTAGTGATGTAGATCTAGCAATGAACGAAATAGGATGGGAAAACATTAATGTGAATGTTGAAAACTGTAATATTATATTTCTTAAATTTTACATCAAAAAGTGTGTAGTGTATTATGTAGGAATTGTCTAAAATGTTTAGAGCAGTGGATGCGAAGTGAAAAGGATGAGTAAGAAAGTCGGATGTTCTAAATTTGAATCTCGTAAACAGCAATATACTAGTTCTGTTGAGCTTCAAAATATAGTTCTGAAATTAACTTATCCTGTCATGGGTAAGGTAACAGTACGTGTGCAGTCTTCGTATTGATTTTGCCTTAACCTCTCTGCATATAACATCCATTAAACAGTAATCTCTAGAATAGAGATTGTTCTTGTCTTCTTGTAATTCCATTTATTTTCATATTCGCTGTATACTGTCCCAGAAGAGTCGAACTCGAAGTCGATAACGTGTGCATTGCTTTGTTGGCGTATCTTCTTTTCTTTTTAATTCTAATTTTCGACTTTAACTCTATTTTTGGATTTAATAAGAAAAAGCGAAACTATTGTCACACAGGAAAGTGGTAAGATTTTTGTTTACCTTTATTGGCAGAATTATTCAGATTTCTTTAATATATAAGCACGAGTTTGATAGCCTTTCTTAAATTCGTTGATTCCCTTATACATGTCCCGGATGTTTTTATTTTTACTATTATCTTCAAGGTCCTTAATTTTAGCTTTCAGAAAATCGCGTTTCTTTGTTCTAAAAGTTTTGGAAGTTTCCCGCCTGATATCTGCGAAATTTTGTGCAGTTATTTCATTCGGGTTTTGTAGCCAGCGTAATTTTGCCTGTTTTCTCTTCTCTGCCAGTTTTATGCATTCCTGGTTGAACTATGGTTTGTTTCTACGTATTTCCGCGTGTCCCAATTTTTCTTTTGCTGAAATTTTAATGCTATCTCTAATTTCCATCCAGGTATCCTCAACACTAGTGCACTCCAAATCTTCTAAAGCCGAGAATCTATTCGAAACTTCAATCTGGTATTTCTCTCTTACCTGGCTCTCTTCTAATTTCTTTAAATTGAATCTCTCCGTTTTCGGACAATGAGTATTACCTTTATTCAACGATAACCTCTCTCGTATTATCGCTGCTACCAGGTAGTGGTCGGTGTCGCAATCAGCCCCTCTAAACGACCGGACATCAATTATGCTAGATTGCCTTCTTCTATCTACTAAAACGTGATCAATTTGATTATGTGTTTTCCCGTCTGGTGATGTCCAAGTGTACTTATGAATGTCGCGATGTGGGAATTTTGTACTCTTCACGATTAGGTTTTTCGATGTTGCAAAATTTACGAGTCTAACACCGTTGTCATTACTTTCCTTATGCAGACTTTCGTTCCCTATAATCGGTTTGAAAATATCCTCTCGTCCTACCTTCGCATTGAAATCCACTAATAGAATTTTCATATGGTATGCGGGAGTTGGTCAAATATCCGTTCCACTTCTTCGTAAAAACTGTCTTTTATATCGTCATCCTTATCTTAATTTGGGGCATGTACATTTAAAACAATAATGTCACACCACCGTCCCTTAAGAGTAATAAAAGAAAGTCTGTCAGTGACAAATTCAACCCGTTTAATTGCTGGTAATATACGTTTATGAACGAAAAACCCTGTTCCTAACTGGTGATTTTTATTTCCTTCCCCGTAAAAAAACGTAAAATTTCCGGAATTCTCAGATCCATTTCCTTCCCACCTAACTTCCTGAACTCCTACTACGTCCATGCTGCATTTCTCTAACTCACTCGTTACGGATTTTAACGCGCCTGCCCTATAAAGACTCCTAATATTTCCATGTTCCAAATCTCATGTCTATTTTCTTTTGCTGAGGTCGTGCCAAGTTATCAGTCCTTGTCCGAGGCTTTTGTGAATATTTCTGAACAAGTACTTTTTTTTTACAGGATGAGGTTGTTAGCCCTACCCAAACCCCCAAGCTGGAGGACCACTCCTAGTCGGCTGTCAGCGAATGCTTATTCAGTATATTCGCAGCTAACCTCTATATCTAGAAGCCTTCTCCTCGATCCGCAACCTGAGGACGCGCCATGCCGTGGTGACAGGAAACCACGCTACAATTAATAATACAGTTATTTAAAAAATATTATATAATAATACAATATATATAATAATAATACAAAATATATACGTAACAATAAAACTAAAAGTGCATTTTTAGAGAAAATATAAATTGTACCTTATTTTATATATTTCAAAATTCAAATAAATCATAATATTTATATTACAAAGAAATATAACACTAAGATATTCATCGAAACCATAGAAAAGATGTTTAAGTAACAGCAACTTGAGGTGTTTTTTAAACTGCAAGCTTGGCATTCGTTTGATACGATCTGGTAATTTATTATAAAGTTTTATTCCTATGTGGTGTAACGAATTTTGAGTTCTTGTTAGGCGGAAATTTTTTATATGAATATGATTCGTTGTTCTTGTGTTGTATTGGTGTATATCTGAATTGAGTTCAAAGTTTCTGCCAGTAGCTTTCGCCCCCTTAGTCTCACTTTATGCTTACTCATGAGGAAGCTGCGCGTCCCCAGGTTGGGAACCACTACTTTCCATTAAGGAATTCTGATAGCCTGTTAGAAATTTGCATTCTGACTAATATCAGTAAACTGCATTCTTCTGTTTCTACTGCGCATGCACCAGTGAATTTCCATGCAATATCATGAATAATTCTGATAATTTATATAATATTTATAAACGAATATGTAATAGAACCTATATGAACAACATATATCATTCCTCAAAGTAACGAATACGGTAAACATTATTAGAGCAGGATGAAATAGCTGTAAACTTCAGATACTACAAAATGCATTAAAATTGCTTTTCCCGCTGGTCTAGTGGCTAGCACGTGCGTCTAAGATGTAGGGGTCCCTGGTTCGATTCCCCTTGGGGGAGTTTGGATATTTAATTCTCTTTGATGTTCTTGTATTCGTGTTCCTGTCGTTCAAGATTAACGGAAATGATTGTAAAACGTATATAACCGAGTAGAAAATAGACACAAGTTACTCAGATACGTTCGGTGAATAAGTTAACTTAAAGAAAAGAAAAAACTGTCTAAGGCATTTGTTTGTAACTTGTAAAGAACTCCTAAAAGTTACTTTCAATCCCACCAAAGTAACATTTTTCTTTTATTTGTTCTCGAAGTTTCTGTTTGTATTTCTATCGGATTCGATTAAATAGATCTGGTGCTTGGGGTCCCGGGTTCGATACCAGCCCCCGCCAAGTGAACCTTGTGGTGGACAAACACCGTGTGCGTGGGTTTTCTCGGGGTACTCCCGTTTACTCCCACTTTCTTCATTCCACCATTACATTCATTTCTCATTATCACCGTCTCCTTTAGCCTAACCGGCATAAGCGTGGGACGTAAAACTCAAAGATTTCATTTCATTTTTTTCGATTAAATAGAACTTCGAATAGAGACCACGCTGAATTCATTTATTGACTAAGCCTGAAATTCTGATAAAGGTGTGGCTATCATTTTATTATTATTATTATTATTATTATTATTATTATTATTATTATTATTATTATTATTATTATTATTATTATTATTATTATTATTATTATTTAAAGTACGAAGTTTCAAATGAGGCGATGCAGTATTTACGGAAACAAATTAATAATTTATTTGATAATATTCATTAGTCCACTATACATTTGCGAGGTTTTGCTTTGGGAAATGAAGTGTATACAACATTGAATAGTAAAAGTATTACAATAAAAATATATTATTAAAAATATTGATTAAGTAATTGGAGTTAAACATACTTTCCAGTAAGAATTATACATAGAGAGGTTTTACTTTAAAGTGCGATGCAAACGAATATTCGAGTTTTAATCTGATTAGAAATCGATAACGTACAAAAGAATATTTACTTCATTAGTTCTATAAATCTTTATGCTTATCGTATTATAATTCACTTTAAAATTATGAGTTTTCCATTTCAAAACGTAGAACGAGGAATAAATGTAATATTTTATTTGTTAAGGAAACCTTTCTAACTGATGATTTCAGGGCATGACCTGTGGGAGAATTTGAGACTCTGTTGACATACATTTCACCCTTTGTGGCCATAAGTTATCTTCGATCATGCTCAAAGTCGACTAATAATGTTTTATCAGTTTTCTCTCATTCATATATTGACCATTACCGGGGGAGAATCTTCTGAAATCGTCAATGCTTATAATTAGTTTCTCATTACAAATCAAAGGATAATAATGAAATATTGAACATAATATTTTGTTCTCAGCTGTGGATTTTAGATTTGCAATTCATATGATGTTCCCTTCTAATGGAATTTGAGAGAAAAGTAGTTTGCAAAGATTTATTTAAAGAAATGTTCTCAGTCCTATGATGAAAATAGGAACATACTTAAAAACAAAAAACAAAAGAAAAACGAATACTCCCTTCAGGGTTTGAACACATAAACTTCTAATTGATATACTAGTGACCCAAACCGCTCGACCAGTTCGTATTTCTTCAGTGAGTCTCTTTTGACATTTTAGGTAAAGTAGTTTCTTGCTCCACACTTCTTTTTGTTTATGTCGATACGACTATAAGTTTGTGGTGAATATTTGGCAATTACAGGTCTTGTAATGCATAAAAGTCTTTTTCGTATAAATTATGTTCAATTTTACGTCCTAATAACCTATATACAACAGGTTGAATCTGTGAAATGATTGGGGTTAGAGAGATCGTAAATGTTTTCATACTTAGGAGCCTGATATGCAAACCCGCTTAACGTGGGGATTTACTTTTGAGAAATTTGGTACATATTGTCGATCTTGAGTCTCTCGACTGAACGCATCATACTCAGCATGGTCTACATATAAACCGCAGTGGTAAGCTTTTCATTGTAGACAAGGTAAATCAAATAATAAGTAATAAGTCAAGTGCAAAATCATATAGTATAGTACAGTGCAGAAATGGGCAAACAAAATCATTAGCCTGCAAACAGGTTACTAATAATACAAATGTAACGCCTAAATGCACAGTTGTAAAAGATGTCTCTAGAGCTTTGAACATATTTCAGTTCTCCAACGTAAGTTTTAGTTTAGCTATGGGGAATGGATTGCTTGAAATGCACAGTGATGATAGCCAAATGATATTAGTAGCAAAAAAGATGCTACACAATTTGGGGCATACATCAGTAACACTAGTAAATGTTAATAGTGGGAAGACAGTAACCAACCAAGCATGGCTGCTTTCTTTAATGGTAACGCAGAAGACAATGAAAACGTTTCGGAAAACAACAAAACAAACGCAGAAGTTCTCCCCCAATTTCTCAATAACCACAAAAGAAACATAAACATTCAATGGTAGGCGCCCCGAGTAGTAGTATGCGTGTGACAAATCGACAAAGGCGATTACCCAAAAAAATCAGGAATAATGATTTTTTTTATACGACGAGACTATAATATCGCTTCTAAAGTAGTTAATGGGGAACATGCATCTAAGTTAGATGAATATCTAGTTATCAAAGAGATTACAAATGATCCACTCATCGACATAGATACCTCTTCTAGGTCAGTATGTTATCAATCAAACCAATGTAATACAGTTGAACTAAAGGTACTACATCAGAATATAAAATCCATTTGAAATAAAATAGATGAACTAGAGATACTAATTGAAAACGACAATGAGCTGATGAACCCAGATATAATTTGTATTACCGAACACTGGTTGAGGGAAGATGAAATAGAGTATACAGTCCTACCAAATTATATATGTGTTGGTGGATTTTGCCGGACCTTCAGTAGATGCGGTGAGGCTTTAATGTTTGTGAGAAAAATATTAAAGTATAAAGTAAAAACCAACAGCATGTATCTAAATGAGGAACAGACATTTGAGCATGCGGTAATAGAAATCGAAAAATCAGGATATAGGTTCATTATAATAGTCATGTATAGAACCTGACAGCTCCTTTCCCCGTTTTATTGAAAAATTAGAATAACTGTTAACTCTAGTTAAGAAAGAAAGTAAACCAATCGCATTATGTGGCGACCTAAACATTGATTTTCTGACACCATCAAATCACCTAACATTATTATCAATCACTTTGCAATCCTTCGGCCTACAACACAGTATAAACACTCCAACCCGCATTACAGAAAACTCAGAATCTTGTGTAGATAAAATTATAATAGATAATGAAACTACATCCTTTAAAGCATATAATCTTAACACTTCACTCTCCGACCATAATGCAGTTCAAATAAACATAACCGTTCAACCTCAAGATCGAAAATTGATAGGAAAGAATGTAAATGGGCAAGAAACTTTCATGAAACGGACGTTAAGTACTTTCAATATCTTCTTAGCAAGGAAGACTGGACGGACACATTACTAGAAAATGACGTAAACAATAAATACAGACAGTTCATTAATACCGTTAGGCACTATTTCGAAATAGCCTTTCCACTTAAGAAGATAAAGGTATATTCTCAAAAAACTAGATGCAACTGGATAACACGAGGCATAATTAATTCCTGCATGAGAAAGAAACAACTACATACAATTGTGAAAAGGACGAATAATAGGAAACTAAAGGAATATTTTAATAAATATAGAAGTATTCTTAAAGGAGTAATAAAAGAAGCAAAGAAAATGCACACATCAAATAGGATATCTAAATCTGATAACAAGAACAAAACACTATGGCAAGTAATAAACGAACAATTTACCGCATCAAAACCACAAAAAATAGGAATTAAAAAAATAATACACCATGGCCAAGAAATAACCAATAAACACCATATTGCAAACCTACTTAATGATTTTTTGCCAACGTTGCGAAAACATACTCAAATTCTGAGTGAAAAGACAAACAACATAAACTTATCTAGTAATTCTGTATCTATATACTTGATACCTACCACAGAGTTAGAAATAAGATCGATTATTAAAAAAATGGAGACGAAAAGATCTTCTGGGCCCGACGACATTCCTTATTATTTGCTTAAAATGTGTGCCGAATATTTTCTTATACCGTTGACTGATATATGCAATTCTTCCCTTGAAACGGGAACATTTTCAGAAGATCTTAGACTTGCAAAAATAAGACCTATACACAAAAAAGGATCAACTACTGACCCAGGAAATCATCGTTCTATCTCTATTCTATCTGTTTTCTCCAAAATTTTAGAAAAAGTTATGTATAACAGATTGTTGCCCCTTTTGGAAAAGAATAATATTTTCACGAAAAGCCAATTCGGTTTTAGGAAGTGCAAATCAATTAACAATGCTGTAGTTGCTTTTCTGAGTGATATATATAAAGCGGGAGAGAGAAGAAATAAAATATATGGAATTTTTCTGGATCTCACAAAAGCCAGACCTTGTTAATCACAAAATTTTATTGAATAAATTGCGTAGTTATGGCATTAGAGGTCATGCTAATTTATGGTTCCAATCATATTTGACTGACCGCATACAATATGTAGAAATAGGTCCAACCAAATCAGAGGTAAGACACATTAGGCACGGAGTTCCACAAGGATCAATATTAGGTCTTATAATTTTTTTATATACATTAGCGATCTTCCCGATTATATAGTTCCAAACAAAAGCGTACTTTTTGCGGATGATACAAACATTTTTGTTGACATTGCAAATAACATTTGCTGCGAGGAATTCATATTTAAGAACACGACAGATAAAATTGCAGAATGGCTAAAAGCAAACCAACTTCACTTAAATACAGCGAAAACATTTATAATGAGTTTCAATGAAGGAAAACTGAACTCTCTAAATATACATCAAATATGTATAGACGGGGAACTCATGCAGATATATGACACTTGTAAATTATTATTATTGTGAAATAAATTATTATTATTATTATTATTATTATTATTATTATTTGTCATACTGCTAAATCAATTTCTTCACTGCTTTCTCGTCACAGCCGAAAACCCAAGCCATCTGAATGAGAGTTTGTTCCACTTTTACTAGAATATAATTTCTCATCGCAGACTAACAGATAGTTCTCTACAGCCTTTAGAGCTAGGCATTTTGACAACTTGTAGAAATTTGCATTGTGATCCGTATTAGCAATGACAGGAAAGTGGATCTTTCTGTTTCTACTGTGCATCATCAGCATCATTATATCAGAAGTATTCCGCCATTACCAGCGGGTCACTTACCGCAGCTGAGAAGCTACCATGCTCCACAACCTTCTGTTAACCTCTCCATCTTCTCATACGATTTTTCTGTTTTGATATCGTCAATAGCCTAATTATGTTTCTATATAATCTAATTCATCCATTCCCTCTCTTTCCTGCCACCATACCCTCTAGCACATCCCTCATGATACAGTTCCTTCTTAACCAATATTCCAACCAGTTTCTCTTCCACTTCTTAATAATATTTTTCTCCTTCAATTTCCAACTCTCTCATTCGTTTTCCTCTCGACTCAGCTATTTCTCTCCATTCTTCTCCACGCACATATTTCGAAAGCTCCCAATTATTTCTCATCATTTCTGCGTAATGTCTATGTTTCTGTCCTATAAATACAGTAAAATACAGTACACGAAGCATTTTATGAGTCTTTTTTTTAACTCTAAGGCCCCACAAAATAACATTTCTTCATCCTAAAGGCTTCTTTCGCCATTTCTATCCTTGCTTTTATTTCACGTTCGCATGTCATATCACTAATAATACTACTCAGATATCAGAAACTAGTCACCTGTTTTTTCCCGCTCCTACTTCTATATTTGACACAGATCGCTTCGTTTCAATCACCGTGGAATTTGTCTTTCTAACATTTATTTTCATCCCAAATTCTTCAGAAGCCTTTCTCAAGTTTTCTACATATTATTAATTTTCTTTTTAGATTCTGCAACAACAATCATATCAACCCCAAACCGCATACACCTTATCATTCTATCTAATACCTAAATTCCATCTTCATTATGAAAACTCATTTTTGCTATCTCTTCTACATAGCTATTAAATAATGTCGGCGAAATATATAATATCTGTTGAACTCACCTTTCAATTACATTGTCTGTCTACTGTGCATGCGCCAGTTAATTTCCATGGAAGATCATGAATAATTCTGATAATTTATATAATATTTATGAACGAATATGTAATAGAACCTATATGAATAACATATATCATTCCTCAAAGTAACGAATACGGTAAACATTATTAGAGCAGGATGAAATAGGTGTAAACTTCAGATACTACAAAATGCATTTCAATTGCTTTCCCCGCTGGTCTCGTGGCTAGCACGTGTGTCTAAGATCTATGGGGTCCCTGGTTTGATTCCCGGTGGGAGAGTTTGGAATTTTAATTCTCTTAGATGTTTTTGTATTCGTGTTCCTGTCGTTCGAGATTAACGGAAATGATTGTAAAACGTATATAACCGAGTAGAAAATAGAGACAAGTTACTCAGATACGTTTGTTGAATCAGTTAACTTAAAGAAAAGAAACAAAGTGCCTAAGGTATTTGTCTGTAAATTGAAAGGAACTCTTAGTTTAGTTCCAGTCCCACCAAGGTGACATTTTTCTTTTATTTGTTTTCGAAGTTTCTGTTTGTATTTCTATCGGATTCGATTAAATAGAACTTCGAATAGAGACCACGTTGAATTCATTTATTGACTAAGCCTGAAATTTTGATAAGGGTATGGCTATGATTTTTATTATTATTATTATTATTATTATTATTATTATTATTATTATTATTATTATTATTATTATTATTATTATTATTATTATTATTATTTAAAGTACGAAGTTTCAAATGAGGCGATACAGTATTTACGTAAACAGAATGATAATTTATTTGATAATAATCACTAGTCCACTATACATTTACGAGGTTTTGCTTTGGGAAATGAAGTGTATACAACATTGAATAGTAAAAGCATTACAATAAAAATATATTATTAAAAATATTGATTAAGTAATTGGAGTTAAACATACTTTCCAGTAAGAATTATACATAGAGAGGTTTTACTTTAAAGTGTGATGCAAACGAATATTCGAGTTTTAATCTGATTAGAAATCGATAACGTACAAAAGAATATTTACTTCATTAATTCTATAAATCTTTATGCTTATCGTATTATAATTCACTTTAAAATTATGAGTTTTCCATTTCAAAACGTAGAACGAGAAATAAATGTAATATTCTATTTGTTAAGGAAACCTTTCTAACTGATGATTTCAGGGCATGACCTGTGGGAGAATTTGAGACTCTGTCGACATACATTTCCCCCTTCGTGGCCATAAGTTATCTTCGATCATGCTCAAGTGGACTAAAAATTTTTAATCAGTTTTCTCTCATTCATATATTGACCATTACCGGGGGAGAATCTTCTAAAATCGTCAATGCTTAAAATTAGTTTCTCATTACAAATGAAAGGATAATAATGAAATATTGAACATAATATTTTGTTCTCAGCTGTGGATTTTAGATTTGCAATTCATATAATTTTCCCTTCTAATGGAATTTGAGAGAAAAGTAGTTGCCAAAGATTTATTTAAAGAAATGTTCCCAGTCCTCTGATGAACATAGGAACACACTTAAAAAAACAAAAGAAAAACGAATACTCCCTTCAGGGTTTGAACATAAACTTCTAATTGATAGACTAGTGACCCAAACCGCTCGACCAGTTCGTATGTCTTCAGTGAGTCTCTTTTGACTTTTAGGTAAAGTAGTTTCCTGCTCCACACTTCTTTTTGATTATGTCGATACGACTATAAATTTGTGGTGAATATTTGGCAGTTACAGGTCTTGCAATGCACAAAAGTCTTTTTCGTATAAAATATATTCAATTTTACGTCCTAATAACTTATATACAACAGGTTGAATCTGTGAAATGATTGGGGTTAGAGTGATCGTAAATGTTTTCATGGTAAGGAGCCTGGATATGCAAACCCGCTCAACGTGTGGATTTGCTTTCGAGAAATTTGGTACATTAGTATACTTGTTACATAATTTCCTTATTTCTTGATTGGTTTTCCTCATTTCTAAATTGACACCAGATTTATCAATTAAGTCGTACCGGTGAGGGACTGTGCAAACTAAAACACTGATATTACTTAAATTATCTAACACACTTTCATAAGCAGCTATTACACTATTTGCTTCATTTTTTGATACATCATTAGTTCCAGTAATTATTAACACATAATCCTCTTTTGTGAGTTTTTCTGTTTCTTGTACGCAGTCTTTTAACACTTGCTCAGATCGAGCTCCTGGCTTAACAAAGTTAACTGTTCTTACCTTATTTAGTTGGTTGTTCATAAGTGTACCTAACCCACGACCTTGGCTATCTGATAATATAACTACTTTCTTCAGGTCACTTTCCTGTCTATTACTTCCTT
Source organism: Thermobia domestica (assembly GCF_964235325.1). Lineage (NCBI taxonomy): Eukaryota > Metazoa > Arthropoda > Insecta > Zygentoma > Lepismatidae > Thermobia > Thermobia domestica. The sequence goes on from NC_137471.1 coordinate 154,077,495, forward strand.
CAGCATTCCTATTTCTTCTGTTGCTTTGTCGAGTCACGTCTAATTTTGTTTTTAGTTTGTTATTGGTTTCACAATCTTGAAAGAATTTCGGAATACTTTCCCTGTCCTGCGACGTACTGCTTTCAAATGTTTTTTGAGCATTTCATCTTCAAGCACTACAAATCTATTCTGAGTTCTAATGCCTTATGGTGAACCTACCTGTTGATATGGTGTGCTATTTACATTACGCATACAAATTTGTGAGTTCAGATTATATCGCGGTTTACTTTTATTTGTTTCGACCTTTTCTTTGTCCTCCAATAACTGCGTTTCGTATTTACTGTGGGATTTTACATTTACATTGTTTTTCTTCTGCCGAACATTTCCAACAAATTTTGCTGAGTTTTTAGCTATTGGTTGGTTGACATTTCCATACAACTACCGGTACCAATCAAAAAAGCGTTTAACTTTATTTCTCGCTGTAATTCCAAAACAATGCTGCCTGGGCAAGAGAAATATTAATAATATTAATAGAATCATATGAAAAATATGAATTTTTAGATAATGTGAAGCAGGATTTATATTTTAAAAAACTGCAAGAATTAAGACCTTAGAGAAAGTATGCAGTGAAGTAAGTAGTGTCCGCCCGAACACAGGTTATTTATGTATGTTGTGCAAGTTGTATACCAAAAAATGTAACAAGTTTTGTTTAAAAAGCGTGCAGGTTTACTTTTGTTCAAAAGTTGTTAATAGTTGTTCAAAAATTAGAAATCTTGTACTAATTCCCTTCTTAATGTTTTCTAAATGATTTGTCCTGTGCGACATGAAAATTTCAACAATGAATAGTTAAAATTCAAGGGGGTATAATAAGCAATTGTTGAAAAATTATAATTATAATTAAAATTATAATAAACCAGCACCAGAAACAGAAACATTGGGAGTTAATTGTCATCAATGTTGTGTGGCCTTCGTGCAATATTAGGGGACAGTCAGTGACGTGGCGTGACAATTTGACGATTGTTACCGGTTGCTGATACTACAAGTAACTCTTGTTTCTCAATATCAGAAAATCTAGTACTCACTTTATCTTCCAGCGTATCAACCATTTCAAACTATAGGCTTGGCAAAGTGGTCAAATTCCACTTCATTTACTCTTTACCTTTTAGAACAATGTGGCTCTTCATGTTCTTTCATTTTTTACTAAATATAATTGAAACTATCTCTCAATGATCTTAGATACTCTTCAAAGTCATCTATTTTCTTTCTGCAGTAACCTACATCATGAACTTTCTTTTGTAAGATATTGAACAAGATTTCTTATCTTGATGCTATAACAGAAAACAGTTCAAGTAAAAAATTGGAGTCAAAACTTTGAAAGGTTTGATAGAATTTTGCTACACAATCTCTGGTTTGAGAATCCTATTCGTCGGTTTTATCCATCATGGATTTAAAGACTCCTAATAGTTCATCTTTAAAGCCATCATATACCCTACTTCTATAGTTCCATACCTTGTGTTTGAAACTATAGGGATACTTTTATTGACTACATAATCCAGAGCATTTGTTCTTTTTGAAGACTTGGAGGAAGAAGAAAAAGTTCCAACACATTAAAAAAAAACTTATACCCTTTTCCAGTAGCGTAACTTGAAGATTCAGTTCCCCCACAACCTTTAGTTATGCGCCCCTGGAGCTCGTCCCCCCGCCTGGAGGGTTGCGGGGGTGCTATTTACGCCTATGCCCTTTTGTATAATCAACGGACTTTTCTAAAACTAAATTAAGTCTATGGGCATAAGAATGAAAATATAATTAACAAGAGGCTACAGTTCCCTCATAACTGGAGTTTCATCGTATGTTTGAGCAACAAGTTTTCCGTATTGAAAATTAGTTAGTCAAACTGCGGCACAATGAAGACGATTGCACAGTTCTTTTTCAACATATCAAACTGCATCAAAGTCCAAATTCAACTAGTAGGCTAGCGGCTAGAGTTGGAAATTTGTTGCATCTAAAGTTTTCTATACTAAATTAAAAACAAAATATTTTCAACTTGATTAGCATAAATCTTAATAATAATAATTACTCGAATTGGAAGGAGCGAGGGCTTTGCTCTAATTATCATTACTATTCCCCCTTGCTCTTGAAACAGTTCCGATATAGCACAATGTGTTTCATCAATAGGCACTTCAGTATAATTAATAGCACTTCAGGGACTGACAATATCTTGAACGGGGACAACAGAAATAAAATCTCAATTTAAAAAAAAATCATGCCCATAAGCTCTTATTAACATTCAGTGAGAAACTTTATTTTGCATCAAAGTAAACCTATATTAAATTTTTGTTAGAATATCCTATGGAATATATTCTTCTTGTTCACTGTTGCTGTATTATTCAAATTTAAAGATAACGTATTAACATACAAAAGTCGTGTAAAAATGATAGATTAACATATAAATAATGTACTGGAACATCAGTCTCACAGTAGCACGTGTTAAATGCTATTAGTATGAAAAGCCTGCTACTTATATTTGTCCGAAATTGTATGCTGTTAAGACAATGAAATAACCTTATGAATACTGAAATTGCAGCCAAGATTCTATCCTTAGAATGGGGAAGCAAACGAAACAGTATAGTAGAATTACCGCCCGCTCGATCCTCTACAGCGAGAGGAGAGCGAATAGACTCCTAAGCTGGCGGTGAGTAGTTGATGATATTCTAGATTCTCCTTGTTTTGACAGGGAACGTTCCTATTTTTTCCTGTTCCACTCAACCGAGCGGTAACATAAGGGCTATTCCGGAAGTCCAAATACGAGCGCGCAGGATGCTTCTGGCTGGCACGCTAAAAGGTGCCTCTGGAGTGAACGAACGCTATCGGGGTTCGCGTTACCTCTGAAATCTGCGGTCTCAACAACAGTATGCTCCAATTTTGTGTTGGCATGTTGCATTCGTTCGCAATGTAATTGAAGCATACGGTAGGCCATCCAAATTTTTTTTTTAAAAAAAAGGAAAATGTACACATCTTCCCATGTCGATAATGAAATTTGAAGATATATGAAAACAACGAAAAACTTTAATATTTTCACTGTTACCGCCGGTAACAGCGGTAATACGCACTACACGTCCCTGGGGACAGTTCTACAATGCTGGCACAATACAGAAAGTCCGGGTGTAGTGCATCAGAGGAGCTCCCGGCGAGGTATAAGTTTACTTTATGGGTTATGTGGGCATTTTTTGTGGGTAAGGAGCTGAGCGGATAAACTCAGTACCTATACTAGAAAACTTGCACTTTCTTTATTTTAGCTTTCCGCGCTTGATAACTGTCCTCATTTGCATATGTGGACAGGTTTTTTGATTTTCAGTTCTACAATCTGATGGATACAAGGATCTACAGACCTTTCTTCAGCTGATACAGACTCCCTCTTGTTCGTATCTCGCTGTCGAATTTTCGGAGTTACTAGTTTCAATAGCGTATGGAATTCTGAATAGTCCACTCTGTAGATTTTTTTTGTAGGAACGAGGATCTTCTGTATGTAGTTCATTATTCACCATTGAAAATACGGTGCTTTACTGTGCATTATTGGGACGAAGAATTCACTCCCTGACCAGCAGCTCCTCTTTACTCTTTCTCGTTTTCTGGGGGGAGGGGAGGGCGGATTTTGTGTCAACAACGGAGCAGATATCACTGCTACGGCTATTTCATCTTCTGAACTCATATTCTGAAATAGATAAACAATAATATTTACAATTACGACTTTTGATTGTCCTGTGCGTAACACATTCTTTAAGTGCTTTTGTATGTTTAATACACTGACCACGAGAGGCTCTGCTGGTAAAACCTACCTAGTTTTAAGGATCGTCTGAGACCCCTACATCACCTCAGGATAAAAGAAATTGTATGAAAGTTTGAGTTAAGCAACACTGTTAAGTTGCATCCTGGATTGAGGCCTTAGTTCAGATCTGTGTGAGACGGGCTTAAGTTTAAAATATTTGTCCGTAATTGTTGCTTGTAAAGTCGTCTGGACAGCATGGAGCTAGCTGAGGAATGGAGAAATTTCAAGATCACCTGAAAGAAGATAAAATGGAAAGTAAGGAGATTCGTCCCTCCAACTTTCAGTGCATCCCCCTGGAACCATCTAGAAATTCCTACTCCTAAACACCAAAGTGAGAGACCAGTGACAGTGCGAAATTACGGAAAGTAACAATGTACTGAAGTTCAACCAGTAACCCACGTCTTCCGCATTCAGAGTGAAGATAATTGAGCCAAGTGTTAAATTCAATTTTTATATTCAATTATCAGTGGTGCCCACCCCCACTTATGTCCATGACGCACCCCCCCCAATTGTCTATCCGTAGGTGTTCTTCCATGAAAAAAATCTTCTTTTCGATTAATTTTACCCCCCCCCCCATCAAACATATTTATATGGATTTTTAACCCCCCCACAATATTTCAATGACGCAGTTTGCGTCATAGCCCCCCCTTGTGGGCACCCCTGCAATTATTCAAATTAAAGTGCCAAAGTGTAATTTATCTTGCATTAGTGAAGATTCAATGTTACTGATTAAAATCAAGAAAATATAGTTACGCGTATCCTTTCATCATAATTTATCAAAATTATCATTATGACTTAAATTCGTATATTACAGTTTAAGATAACCTAATTAATTTTTCTTTCCAGCATAATTAATTAATGCCCATGCAACGTAATTATTTTTGCATTATTAAATTATATTGACATTAGAGACACAGTTGGAATTAGTCTTTATGTCGATTTCTCAGAATGTTCTGACCCGAACTTTAAACCGTACTATCCAATGGCTATATGGTCGGCTTTGGTAAAAACTTCGAACTGCCATTAAAGCCTAAAGGAGACATTCAGGATATAGACGATCGAATTCCGGAATATCATTAATACCTAAGCCCTCATACGAATTCACAGGGACTCGAACCCAATAGTCATAAAATGTCTTCCCAAATAGGGACGTACAAGGATCGAACCATAATAAGTTGGAGCCAGCGGAAGAGTCGACTAAAATATGTAAAATGAAGATATCAAAGAATGGATTCCAATCAAGTAATTATATATATATATATATATATATATATATATATATATATATATATATATATATATATATTGTATCTTTTTATTGACAATTATCGTAATGTTGGGTTTCGAGCAGATATTTCTACCAATATCTAAAAGGTAAAATACTATGTGAAACGTTTGTCGTGAGAGAACGCGAGCGTGAATATAAGTAATTACGGTTTACTTTTGGAACTGGGGGCCACAATATTTTGCTTAAATTTCGCTCTTTCTAGCTGTATTTTCGGTATTGTTTGATGTTTTAGGTAGGTTGGATTTGTTTACGTTAGGTTAGGATATAAGGATTTGGGGGACCAGAATTCTTTACTTAAAATTTGTAACGTTTTTCTTTATTTTCTGTGTTTTAATGGTTTAGGTTAGATTAGTTTAGTATAGGTTCGGTTATGCTGTCTTAGTACGTGATAGTTACAGTTATGTAACATTAACTCATGACTTCTGTGAATATGGAGGATTTTACCTGATTTTGGCCCCACTGTTGCCAAATTATCCCTTAACCACTGTTAATGCACAGTATATTGAAATGAATTTTGAGTGGTAGTGAAAGTATTCTATGTGTAAGTATGCTTTCCCACTATCCTCCTTTCTACTGACGCGTCTGCTCCCTACACGAACATTCCCCTCCTTCCGGTCAGCGCCCGTGTTGCGCTCCTGCCGAGACTCGGTTAAATAGTATTTACGTTTTTAGTGGCCACCTAGCACAAAGTGGTTCATGTGTTATGTACTTTTTTATGCCATACATCCACACAGTATTTATACTGAGCCCTCCTCAAACAAAAGTGCAAGTAGTAATAGCATTCTCATTTAGTGAATGCTGTACTAAGGGAAATACAAATCTCTAACCTAACATGAAAATCAGCCACAAGGAATGTGTCAAAATGTGGTAGAACCGTCTGGATGAGTAGTCCTAATGCTCCGATATATACTAACAATTGTAATGCGATATAATTTGTTTATTCTTCATTTGATATCGTAGAAATCTATTTTTAAATTTTATGTCCCGCGATTATGCCGTCTAGGCTGGAGAAGACTATGATTATGGGAAATGAACGAGAAGGGTGGAGTTAAGAAAGAGGAAGGGAGCGGAAGAACCTGAGAAAACCCACATACATAATGCTTGTCCACCATAAAGTTTGCATAGTATGAGCTGGGATCGAACCAAGGACCTTTGCCTTTAAGTGAACGCTCTATCACTGAGCTACCGGAGCCCTTGATATCATTTAGCACGTGTACGGAGACTTACATTATAAGCATTGGTGTCAGCTCTTCCCTTAAAATTTACTCAGTATTGTCTTGTTTGGAAAAGAAAAACTTTGTATAAAATTTTAAATTCTAATGACTAATTTTAGTAACTTTGGGAGTTGTGCTGTGAGTAACGATGTCTTATGTGTGCTGTAATAAAATAGTCCTTGAAAAGGATTTCCCAAGAGGCAGGGATAAGAAAGAATTATTCTGGTTTTTAATTTGTCCCTATGTTTATTTTTGGTTTTAAGCGTGGAAAGAATCCACACTTTTTTGCACTTTCATGAATACATAGAGCCATTCTGATCCAGGTAGTAATGCGTCTGACTACGAATTGGGTAGTCCTGGTTCAAATTCCGATCACAACTGATATTTTTTCTATATGGTCCCATGCCTGGTGGTGCTAAACTACACATATCGTTCTGTCAAATTGAGCAAGTGTTCTTTGTATTCTGAGATACTTCAGGGTAACGGCGTTTGAGTGTGGAACAAACCCCCTAGCTCGTCTAGTGCAGTTGCTTACGGAAATATAGAACGTAACCTTCACTTTCTTCTTTATCGCACTCTTATGAATGCAAATATAAATATATCGACCTTGCGTACTTAGGGGCAAGTGCAGTTTCCAGTTTCCTTCATAAGAGTTTTACGGGAGCTTAATTTGAAAGGAATTTTCAAAGAAAGCTGTGTCGTCAAAGCGAGATTACTGGGATGTTTCTCAAGGGTAGAACGAGTCCTGGGACCGGACGACACCCGTCTGATTTTAAAAGAAATAAAAATGTGAATTTTAGCTTTTTTTTTTTTTTTTTTTTTTGGAGAGAGAGAGTGTGGGTAGGTGAGAGGTGAGGAAGAGAAAGGAAGAAATCTGACGTCACAGTACCTGTAGCTTCATCTTCTCTGCTGGGCTTCCTCCTGTTGTTCGTCTGGTGTTCAATATGTCGAAAACCGAATTTTAGACTGTTCGATTCGTTTTGTAAGCGGCTCTCGGAGTGCCCTATTGACTGCCGTGCACTCCCCGTAACGACTCCCGACAAGCTCTAGAGTCTAAGCGACTCCAATGGCTCCGTGTGACTCCCTGTTTCCGGGATGGAGGGAGTATTTAAAGACAAAGATCTTCAGGTAATTCTGCTGACTCCAGACACGTGTAGATGAGATGTGTTCGTCCCAACAGGTACTCATAACGTCAGAGATGGACAGATAGTTGGTAAAGGAGCTCTCTTAGCTTTATTACATAAAATACACATTGACATAATACATTATATAACATAAACAAACACTTTCACGATTTAACTACGAATGCACAAAATTACGGAAGAGAAACGTTGACTAAATTCTCAGACACACATGAATTTCATTAGACATCCGAATAATTAGCGTTCTTCGACACACAAGAAATAGTTTTATGTAATTAGGAAATAAAAAAAAGAATAGTCTCACAACACCGAAGATAAGTCTTAAAGAATAAATGATTTTGTGGGAGATCAACGAAAGTCAATAAAAAAGTTAATATTAGTCTCTTCACACTCCCACCGCTAGCCTTAGACATGCGGTTTTAAAGAAAACACGCATCGTCGTAACCACTATTTTGAAACTTGACTGTATATATTGTTTTGATTAACGTCACTATATGATAAATAAAATACATGAAGTACACTGTAGCAAGAAACAAAAAGGAAAAAGAATGAATTTCTGTTGTTTAGTATCTCCTTTTTTTTAAAAAAAAAGGAAAATAAATCTCACACCAAAGAAATCGACGATAATCAATAAATCGTGAACCAAACACTGCACATAAACACACAAAGCACTAAATAACATTCTACGTTTTCGATGTAACTAATAAGGCTTGATGTCAACAAAAACATATGGAAAAGCACGTGTAGTTGTTTAGTGAACTTGAAAAACACTTTGGTCAGCAGAATTGAACATGTTCACTGGGTTAGTGTTCTGAAGATAAGACAATTCTTGGAATGCACGTGGCCTTGTTGTATGAGAGGTATCGCTGGCAAGGTGGCCGCAAGTTGGCAGCACTAATCAAATTTCTTGAGATTCGTTGACTGAGAGGGAGGAGGGAAAATGACGCTGACAGCCATCTTGAAGAATTGTCCATCTTCTTTAGAGTGGAGGAACAATGATATTTTTCGTTTACTTTTGCTTTCGTGTTTGTGAGTTGGAGAAAAGAAAAAAAAGAAAAATAAAATAAGGAATACCAGCATGGTTATGGAGCTGACGTATTGGCTGATAAATCAGGTGAGAAAACTGAAGATTATAGTTAAAACTGGTGAGCGGGTCTGACGTGTAACGGTTAGAGATCTAAATCTCTATTCCGTAGTTTAAAAAAAAAACGAAAGGTCTCTCGAAAGTCCGGATAATTTGGTTTAGTTTCCTACCCTGTAGTGCTTTCAGCTACTGTCGAGAGGAAGCTTAGTATGGTCCTCCGTATGCTTGATTGTCAGCGCCAACGGTCATTTTTGGAACTACTCGTTCTACGTTTGAATAGCTCCGGGTTGGGCTAAATATAATAGTTCGGAATTGCTAAGGTGCAACATCACCTAATAAGTGAAGTAAAAAAATCGGCGGAGAATATGTCTTTACAATGTTTGAGAATTCTAAGTATAATTAATCGTGAAGTTATTACCAGAATTGTTATATAGAGCAAATCCTAATATGAAGTTAATATATATATATCTTCTTATCGTGAAGTGTGTTTGAGTAAGAAAAAGGATTTCGAAGTAAGTTTCATTACTAGTGACCATTTTGATTGTGATCAACATGTGATAATCGGTTATTTAAGGTGGTGTATTTCGTTGTTGAATTTTTGGAAGATCTCCTATTATTCAATTTATACAGTAAATTGGTAAGTTCTTTAAATATATATATATTTAACGTTAATATTTTTGTATCTATTTTGAAGATTGTTGTAATTCTATTCCTATCAGTTGTATCGAAAAGTCACTTGCTTAGATTTTTGTATTCAACTCTATTTGACCATATATAAATCATACAGTAAGAATTACCTTCTTTTCTTATTATATAATTAATCACTATATAAACCTTAGTTAGCACATTTGTATTTGACGTTTTGAACTTTAGATGAGTAATTATTTACTTTTTCGATAGGATATAAATTCACGTCATTTTTAAAATAATAATAATAAAAATAATTCTCCCCGATTTTGCTGAGCTAGATTCCTATTCTGAACAATTATCCTGAATTAAAGGACCTGAAGCTAATATTCTATTCTGTGCAACTGTATTTTTGTTTAAATTTTTTTTATTTTCTAATGTGCGTTACACAGTTAAATTCCGAACTATTATCTTTCCTTACAAGCACCAAAGTTTTGGATAGACCTTGTATAAGTGCTATAAGAGTAGTTTTCTTAAATGTATTTAAGAGAATGATCGTAAGGATAAATGATATTAGCAATCAGTGTCCTTGTTAAGATAGAGCAGTCAGAATGTCAGTTAGGAGGTGTTTCTATTTGTATATGTATATACAAGAGACATATTTTTAACTTACGTAAACTTCAAGTTAATAATTTAGGGTCTAAGCAAGTGAAAAATACAAAACGTTGCATTCTACATCTTAGTTTTGTTGTTGTTAAGTACGCATCGAATCCAAAAGCTGTGCCTTAATTGTAATCCTTCTGATAGCAGGAGTATATTAAAAAAAAAAACTCAATAAAATGTACAGGAGTTCTTCCAGTAATAGTCGTCCTGAAGGCTTGTGGTTAAACGGGTTTTCCAATGGTGACCATGGCCTCTTTGTTAGGAGTCATAGACCACGAACAGAAAGTAACAGTTCGAGTGAATTGTCAACTCCCGATCCTTTCTTGCATACCTATAGCGATTCTTGGTTAGTTACGTCTGGTAGCTATTCTTCATCGCGTGGTGACAGACAAGCAGGAACTAACGTGATGCAAAATATAAACAATGACGATACGACTCGAGCAGCCGTATCTTGTGTAAGTCCACATAATCCTTTCGTCATGGAACAAAATTCATTGATGAGACAAGAACCAGTTTCTGTTCCGATTGAACCAGGTTTTCATAAGTTTGTAGAAAAAGAAGGAAATAAAAACACAAATCCTTTTATTTCTCATAACGCTAATCAGCCAACAGGATTGGAAAATAGTAGACTTATAAATATTGGAGTACCTTTTTCTAGCAATATTGACAAGTTAACAGTAGATATAACTAGTAACAACTTCACAGATATATGTAGATCCATACCAATATGTGACGGTAGTAACGACCTATTAATTTTTGAATTTTTGTTATCGGTATATCGGATTGTCAAGCAAGGCATATATCCGATAGAGGCAATACTCATGGCATCTATTGGGAAAACTCGTGGTGGTTTTCATACTGAATTGTTAAGAGAAATAGGGTTATCACATGATTGGATATACATAGCAAATGTTATTTTTACAAATGTGGTCACACCCATAGGCCAGAGACATATTTATGATAAATATATTTACTGTTTACAACAGACTACAGAAAGTGTGTTGGAATACGTAAACAAAGTGATAGACAGTTTTACGATTTGTTATGGTGGTATGCAGGACGATAAATTGAGAGACATATTGTTGCGGGGTTTGAACCCAGTAGTCAGACATGAGGTTTTTCGATATAATATACCCTCATCTTTACCAGTATTTGTGCAGGAATTAAGGAAATACAGCGTTCACCAACGTAATGTTGACATGTATAATTCGTTGGTAAGTGCCAGGCGTGAAAGGTCGAACTTTACAATTCGAGGGAAGAAAACAACACCGAGGTGTTTTGAATGTTTAGGTCCGCATCTGGTAGCTCAGTGTGATCTACGACGTAGATTCGTTAGTGTTAATAGAGCTACGATTAATAATAATGATAGACAGAAATATGCGAGTGGGCAAGGTTCTAGCTTCAAAACTGACAGGCCCTCAGTTCGATCTCAATCCTTGAGAATAGAGCCAGAAGTTAGTACAGAGAACTATATAAGCCAAAAACATAATGCAAATTGTGTCCTGGCATCGCACTCAAGAAAACTAGTGGCGGCTTTTATAACAGGCTACATTTTAGGTGCGCAGAATTGTGGCGCCATCGATAGTTGTGCTTCCGCTTCGCTAGTAAATAGAGAGCTTTTTAAAATGGAATAGATCTTTGAAAAGACCGGTTAAGATTTTCACAGAAAAATTTATTGGTGTTGGTGTAGGAAATACGAAAATCAAGTTAGACAGTGCGGTATGGTTACCAGTGAGATTATATCAGAAAGTATATAGACTCAAATTTTATTTAGTACCTGAACTTAAACCTATATTTGTGATAGGAATAAACGAATTGAAAATGTTGAAGACCCGAGTAGATATTGAAAACAATCAGTTATATCTTGGAATGGAAAAAGTGAATATACCTTTACGGTATGAGTGTAAGGAAAACTCGTCTTCAGTCAATTCACATGACATTGATAGTGTTTCTCAAAATGTGGAACAAGTAACATTCAGTGACAGTGTTAACATTTCAAATATATTTTTGAATTCCGAGTTAATGAATATTCAAGACAAATATGTGTGTTTAGGGAAGGAAGATGATGTAAGGGGCACCGTTAAGGTAGGTTCCTCTGAGTGCACCCCTACGAGGGATATGGAGCCGAAGGGACAGCAGATACATCTTGCATCCAGAGATCTTCAATCCTCAAATCCCTTTAATAAAGATATTCCTAATCCCTCTAATCTTTATTATGGTCGCGTTGATAGGTCTATGGAGCACAGGGTTGCCACATCAGATAGAGAATCACGAGTGTCTCATATAAAGAAGAAGATCTTGCGTACTCATGATGGGATCAGTGGTCCATCACATCTCCACATCAATAGTGATCTAACTTCATCAGTGGCCCATCCAGCATCCAACCATCAACAGATGAGAGGACAGCATCCTTCATTAGATGAACCGAGAACATCTTCTAGTAGTTGGGTGTTACCTTCTCCAAGTGGACATAGTGTTCATCAATCAATGGGATGCACAGGTTTATGGGAGAGAAGAGATGCTACATCTGGAGTTACAGTCCAGAGTGACAGCAGTGTTGCCAGTTCTATAGTGAAAACAACATCAGTTGAGAATTGTACAAACAATTTTCGGACTTCTTTTATTCATCGAACTTCTTCGAAGGTTGGGGACTTAGACCATACCTTAGGTTCGGTACACAGTGTTGCCAGACTTAATCCTTTTCTTAGTGACAATGAAAATCCACGTTTACATTTGGAACTTAAACAATCCAGAGATGTGAATGAACATGAGTTAACATCCAAACATGATGTTCTGCCATCATGTTCAAAGAGTAACAGTGTTGCCATCTTCATGCAAGAAAACACCAGTGATAATGATTCAAGAGAAGAACATAAAACTTCTTTGTGTAATGAAAATCTGATGGATTTTAATCAACTTTCTGCTACTCGGAAGTGTAGTGTTGCCAACTCTAAATATTTGAAGAATTCTTTATTAGATAATGATGGTGATTTGGAACTTCAACCTCTTATCAAACATGCATCTTTTTCGAACTCAGTATCGTGTATTGATAATAATAATGATCCATTTACTTTAAATCTTCATCATCCGAGATTCCAATTTAGGTCCAATGAAAATAGATGTCTCGATCCTACTAATGATAGCAGAACTAGTGGTGGAAATGGAGGAGCGGCTTTTCATGATGGTGCCAGTCCAGTCCAAGGTTCCAGTCAGCTATTTGGAAGTCAGGAAATATGGATGGAGGCTAAGCCAAGCAGTGTTCCCGGTAGTCCAGCCAAGCTGAACTTAGGTACTTCTGCCAGTACAAATGATTCAGAGTGTTCATCCCGAATGTTCCAGATCCTGAAGGACGATGATCGACCACCAGCTATGACAGTGGATCCAATTCTCCTAGAACAAGATCCTAGTTTGGATGAATATATAAAAAAGTTAAGTATAAAGTATCCTAGTGTATTTTGTAATAGAGTAGGAGAAGTTCCTAATTTTCAATATAATATTCAACTTAAAGATTATAAACCAATTAGACATAAGGCATATCCGATGTCCAGGGTTGCACAAAGAGAGTTAGACAAAATATTAGATTCACTATTGGAACAAAATATTATTCAACCTAGTTCAAGTGAGTATGCTTTCCCATGCTTTTTAGTGGGAAATAGGGATGGTTCTAAGAGGCTAGTTGTCAACTATACTGATCTGAATAAAGAACTAATAGTCAATACTCAATATACACCACGTATTGAAGATGTCTTAGCAGAATTATCAGAAGGTGTTGTGCTATCTAGAATAGATATAAAGAAAGCTTATCATACTATAAGATTAGCTCCAGACTCATATAAATATACTGCATTCCTCACGCATAGAGGATTATTTGAGTTTAAGTATGTTCCATTTGGCATTGCCTCTGGATCTTTTCTACTTAGTAAATTGATAACAGATATTTTGTATCCTCTAAAAGATCTAGGAGTAAGTTGGTATGCAGATGATGTAGTAATTGCCAGTTCCGATATTCCTTCACATATGAAAACATTAGATTTAGTCCTGAGTAAACTTGCTCAGAGTGGATTAACGTTGTCAGTAGATAAGTGCTGTTTCTTTCAACGACGAATTTCTTATTTAGGTCAAATAATAGAAAATGGTAAAATGTATTTAGATCCAGCTCGATTAGAAGTAATAAGGAAACTACCAAGACCTAAAAATAGGCGCGCTGTAATTGCCTTGTGTAGTTTTGCTCAATATTATAGTAGGTATATACCAGATTTTCAAGAAATTTTAGAGCCAATTAGTCGTCTACGTTCTCCTAAGGTTCCCTTTGAGTGGAAAGAAGAACAAGATGTAGCTCTTAAGAGATTGAAAGAATGCTTTGAAAGTCATGTAATATTGAAATTACCGGATCTAAATAAGCCTTTCGTTATCTCAAGTGATGCCTCAAGTCATTCAATTGGAGGCGCTATCTCACAATTAGATGCTGAAAATAGACTAGTTCCTGTAAGTTTTTATTCTAGGAAGCTTAAAAAGTATGATGTAAACAAGCCAATCTTTGTTCTTGAACTCATTGCAGTTTTAGAAACCATGGAACGTTTTCGTACATTTTTACATCAACCCTTTGAGTTGAGAATCGATAATTTGGGTCTAGCTTATGCTCTTAGAAACTTGAAAAGAGTTAAGAGATATGGTAGTTTATTATATAGGCTTTTTGAATTTAACTTTACAGTTAAGAGTGTACCTTCGTCCTTAAATGTACCTGCAGATTTCTTATCACGTTTACACAATATAGAAGATTTCGAAGATTTTAATGAAGACCCCTCATTAGATGAAGAGGTCATTAACTTATTTATGGTTAATATATGGAATATGCCTTATGCACAACTTTCTATTAAGGATCATCAAGAAAAGGATCCCGAATTGAGCCCTATAATTGCTAGGTTGAAAAACAGAGAGGAGGTTCAGGGATATAAACTTGTAAAGGATATCCTATGCAAGCGTACTAAAGCTTTGAAGAACCCTTACAAGATTTGTTTACCCAGGAGTTTATCAAGAAACATCATTGAATTCTACAACTCTTATATTCTTCCAGGGGCGCACTTGGGTTTTTCCAAATGTGCTTCTAAGATCTGTGCGAGATATACGTGGCCAGAAATGATAGCAGAAATTCGAGATTATGTGACTTGTTGTATTGAGTGCCAGAAGTCCAAAAGTAAGAATACTAAACCTATGGGACAGTTGGTATCAACCTATGAGACGTTTCCAAACGGAAGGTGGTCCTGTGACGTCATTGGACCACTCGTACAGTCCAGTTCGGGCCGATTTTGTTTAATTGTTGTAGATTCTTTTACGAAAAGAATTTTCTTAGAACCTTTTAGAACTTTATCTAGCCAGGTTATAATTAACAAGCTATACAAGTTGATGTGCCGTCATGGATTTATTCACGCCTTATGCCATGACAATCACTCTGTGTTCGTATCAGCAAGATTCCAGGATTTCTTGTATGCAAACGGTATCAGGGATATTAGAATCGCACCGTACCACAGTGGAAGTAACGCAAGTGAACGTTACATACGAGTGATCAAGGACTCTTTGAAAGCATACTTTGCAATGAAGCAACATCATTGGGACAAAGGCATTCATGAAATTGAATTTTCTCTGAATACATCTGTCCACTCAGAACATAAACACAGTCCGATGGAATTAGTATATACATATCCAGTGTTTGATCCACTAGATGTGAAATGGAATGTTGATTCTCTTGATGTTCGACACAGGGATCCAGATATCTGGTTGAATGCCTTGCGGAATATGGAACAAGCATGGCTGCGTAGAAAGAAGCTATACGACAAAAACAGAGTAATGTCATCATATCGAGTGGGAGATAAATTATTAATTAAGTCCCAATTCCAATCTTCCCTTGCAGATAAGGTTACGAAAAGCTTATGTCATCGATGGCTAGGGCCATACACTGTTATTAAGCTGTTAACGAAAAATACAGTCCAGGTACAAAATGATTCGGACGAGCGTGATATTAGGAAATGTCACGTCTCTTTAACAAAGAAATTTAGGGTACCACGATCATAAAGATATGTGTTTACAATTCTGTAAATTGTTATAGTGGGATAACTTAGTGTAAAAGTGATGGTATTGGTAGATATTTCTATATGAATACATCATAATTTCATAGTACATTTTTACATATGTACATAGTCAAATCATTAATATCATTCTTGTATAAATGTTATTTATTTGTATTTTTCCGGAACTCAGTCATTAGGTATTGTAGTATGATTGTTATCATTTGTATGTTTCTATCTTGTAAAAATTTAAATTAATGTGTACACATATACTAAAGTACTTTTATTTTCAGGAATAACAAAGACCTTAATGTAAATTGGAAGATGTAAAGTCGCTGATTCGACTATTCCATAATTATGTATTTGGCCTTATTATGTGGATGTTATGGAATGAATGAGCTCATCACTCTGATAATTTATCATCTAGTCATTGAGAAATTGGAAATATCTGAAGAAATCTACCATCAAGATAACTATTAATACTCACACATATATAGATTTGAAAATAATGGAAAGAATTAAATTTGTCAACTGTTAATAAGACAAATATATATGCTTATATTTGAAGTTATATATGATGATAAAATTCTATATATTTATATTACATATTATTCAGCTTATTATTTATTGTAAAATAGGAGATCAATATATATATATATGTATGTATGTATAGAGCAGATTTTGTATAATTTTGGATATGTAGTTTGGTTATGTATTTATAATTTATGAATGTATATTGTTGTCATACAGTAGATTTTTATTACTTTACGTAGTTATTTGGGAATTTTCTTTAGTTCTATTCTGTTTAAGTTTTGCATTTAATTTTATTTAATTTCCTTTGGTTTTCTTATTTTGGGTTAGTTTATAGTAGTAAATAGTAATTAACAATTATTCGACAACAATATAACTTCATAATAGCATTTAGCTTACAGGTTGTTATACATTAGTGACATTAGACTTAAGAAACTAGATTATTATTACAAAAAAATATTGCATTTTTTTTAAATAGACGAAGGGATGTGTGTAACGGTTAGAGATCTAAATCTCTATTCCGTAGTTTAAAAAAAAACGAAAGGTCTCTCGAAAGTCCGGATAATTTGGTTTAGTTTCCTACCCTGTAGTGCTTTCAGCTACTGTCGAGAGGAAGCTTAGTATGGTCCTCCGTATGCTTGATTGTCAGCGCCAACGGTCATTTTTGGAACTACTCGTTCTACGTTTGAATAGCTCCGGGTTGGGCTAAATATAATAGTTCGGAATTGCTAAGGTGCAACATCACCTAATAAGTGAAGTAAAAAAATCGGCGGAGAATATGTCTTTACAATGTTTGAGAATTCTAAGTATAATTAATCGTGAAGTTATTACCAGAATTGTTATATAGAGCAAATCCTAATATGAAGTTAATATATATATATCTTCTTATCGTGAAGTGTGTTTGAGTAAGAAAAAGGATTTCGAAGTAAGTTTCATTACTAGTGACCATTTTGATTGTGATCAACATGTGATAATCGGTTATTTAAGGTGGTGTATTTCGTTGTTGAATTTTTGGAAGATCTCCTATTATTCAATTTATACAGTAAATTGGTAAGTTCTTTAAATATATATATATTTAACGTTAATATTTTTGTATCTATTTTGAAGATTGTTGTAATTCTATTCCTATCAGTTGTATCGAAAAGTCACTTGCTTAGATTTTTGTATTCAACTCTATTTGACCATATATAAATCATACAGTAAGAATTACCTTCTTTTCTTGTTATATAATTAATCACTATATAAACCTTAGTTAGCACATTTGTATTTGACGTTTTGAACTTTAGATGAGTAATTATTTACTTTTTCGATAGGATATAAATTCACGTCATTTTTAAAATAATAATAATAAAAATAATTCTCCCCGATTTTGCTGAGCTAGATTCCTATTCTGAACAATTATCCTGAATTAAAGGACCTGAAGCTAATATTCTATTCTGTGCAACTGTATTTTTGTTTAATTTTTTTTTATTTTCTAATGTGCGTTACAGACGCTAAGTGTTGTCATGATGAAAAGTTCTTGGTTCGGGTCCATCCAAATTGCAGTATGGAGAAGAATTAATGTCCTCTTCTTCTCTTCTTAAAGCTATGGAATCTTCTTGGCTTCAAACAAGCTGCGTACTGTGAGGGTTGAAGGGGTATAATTGTTAAGAATAAGGAGGTTATGGATGTGAGTAGGACCATGAGGGGGTGGAAATTAGAAATGTTAAGATTTAAAATTAGGGTTCATTTGGTACAGGGTGATTGAAATATAACGAGAAAGAGTTATCAAATTATATAGCAGAAGTGTGGTGGGTAAAAAGAGAGAGAAAAACATGAAAATCTAATGGTGGGAAAAAACGAAAAGAAAAATTTCTAAGATGGCGGCAGAGCGTTGATGCCAGAAAACGCAAGGTATTATGGGCTTAAAGATGGCGACGACCATGAAAGTGCAAGGGTAAATACAAGAACCGGTAAACTAATGTAGATAGGATTTAGGAAGGGGGAGGGAGTAGAAAAAGAAGAAAAAACTCGAGCAGATATAAATACACATAAGTAAATAGTAGTATTCATAAATCCAGTTTGGGGCCACTTTCTCAAACCAGGCTTTTTTATATATGAAATCCTCCAGCATAGAATCACATCGAAAATTACAAATCCACTACTAACCATAGTACTTTAACAAAGTAAATTGAGTAATTGCACTGCATATAGGTATTTATGACATTTAAAAATCAAACAAAAATGAACTAAGTATTTTGAATATTTTATATTTAATAAATCATGAAAAAGTGTGTAATTTGTGGAGAATTAAAACAATACCAAGAGTTCTCTAGAAATGGTAATACAAGACGAGATGAGTGTAAAGCATGCCGGAATAAAATGAGCAAACAAAATGATGAAACAGAAAAAATAGGCGCGTTTGCTTATCATGTTGTAAATCCTGAACAATTATCTGAAAAAGAATTTAGAGACTTACAAAACGAATTGAATGGTATCAAACTAATGTTTTTAGAATTTTACATCGACTATAAGAATGGAAAAGCTCAACTTGATGAAAGAGCAAAATATCATCTTAATAAAATACACGAGCTGTGGAATAATGCATTACCCTATAAGAATTTAGACTACTATTTTAGTTTTAAGAGCCATCATATCTTTATTAATCATATTAATAATAAGAAGTGGAGTGATTATATAAGTGCATTTTTGAAATGGAGGGTAAGGATGGTGCCTTATTCAAATTGGGAGAAAAGATAAATAAACTACTGTTTTTATGACATTTAAAATCATAAAAACTTACATCTAAAACTTATAACTTATAGTGCTGTTTTTGATTGAAAAAATACTTTTTGTTTGATTAAAATTGACCTACTAATAGCTGAGTAATAAGAAGATGAACTTAAACTGTATTGAATAAACGCACAGCCACAGTATATATATATATTTTCATTCATCCAACTCACTGATACATGCACACACAATCCAGTTTGCTTGGTGAGAATAAAAAAAAATAAGTTGCATTAAAGCCAAGGTTAACTACTTCCATTGTATATAAGGAAGATTTTCCATGCAAGCTGCGTACGTGACTTCCATATAAACATATGTAAAGGAGAACTTGTTTCTTTTTAAGTCACAAGTTGCATTCCCTAAGGCAGTATATGGAAGTGTAGTAATAACAAAACCAAAACTGTCACGTTATATAGCTAAACTAAGAAGTTTAAAACTTTTTCGATTGTGAAGAGACAAAATTGTAGCTATATAACGTGACAATATAACGTGATGATTTTACCTTCACGTGACAAAACAGGGTTGGAAACTAATTCTTTTTATCATGTTTTTCCAGAATTGTTAAAATTATGAATTAAGCTCTGAAACTTACAAATGAACTAGTACTAAATAAGGTAAACATGATAATTTTTTGGAAACCCTAACATCAATGGCGGCTCATGAGGGAAAATATCTTCAGATCGTTATACCTTCGTTGTTTATTAACCGATTTTCAAAATTCAAACGACAATCGATAGAGAAAAAAATTTGCCATTTTCTGAATGTGTTGTGGGTTGCATACCTCTAAGGATGGTATTCCGAATTTGTTATATCTCCGTTGTTTATTAACCGATTTTCAAAATTCAAACGGCAATCAATAGACAAATAAATTTCCTATCTATTAAATGTCTTATAAATTGCATAACTCTAAGGATATAATTACAAAAAACTCAAATAAATCCCTTATTTATACATGTATCTAAAATTTAAATGACATTGTGTTCTATATATCCAAAGGTTTTAGTTTTTATAGTCTGATACTATAAAAACACTTAAAATTACAAGTTCGGATATTGATAATGAACACTTATACACTTAAAATTACAAGTTTTATTTTTTGGATTCATTTCTAAAGTAAAACTGATGTATTTTATAACCATTATCTAAATCTTTCAGACCCTCATACTTAACAAACAGCTTATACTTTTTCAAATCTTTCAATACTTGCTCAGTTTCATCATTATATCTTTGTGGTAATAACGTCTTATATTTATCATCTAAATGTACTAAAACTCTTTGACCATAACGCTGTGTTTCAATCAATTTCCATAATGTTATCTCGTACGCTTTACCTTTTTCTAACTCATCTATGCGAAGGAATCTCAATGCTTTAACATCATTTTTTTATTCAAATAATTAGCCATAGTTTATTTATTATAAGCAAAATGTTCGTTTTATGAGAAATTCATAAAACCAATCCTCATTTACATACATAAAATTTACATAAAATTTACATACAGAACTCAACAGTTGGATAATTATCTTTTAAACCAGTGTATTTATTCCATCTTTAACGATCTCATCAATCATTTTATCTGTTAAGTGTTTTGTAAATCTAGGTGGAAGAAATACCTTAAACTCTTCACATTCAACTAAAATACTCTTCCCAAACTTAGTTTTAATCTTTTCCATTTTCACAATCTTATATTCTGTATTTAATTCTAATTCTCTTAATCCAATAACCTGTTTTTGTTCAAGACTTCCAAGTTTATTTAAAAGCTCAATATGACTTGACATCGTATTTATTATATAGAAAAACAACGAACACTCTTCACCAAAAAATATTTAATCATTTTTTATCAATTTTGTTTATCGAAAAACTTTAATACATTTAACTATCTAAAACTCTTCTACTACTTTCTCATTCTTAGGGTCATATGTAAAGTTCTTTTGTCCAATTAAAATCGCATAACAAATAGTATTAGCAGCCACAGCTTCTGCAAAGTCTACTACAATCTTTATGTTTGTTCTCTCATTTACCGATACATTCTTCCTCTTACTACAATTAATCACATACATTGGTCTGTTATCTATAAACTCTTTAGGATCATAGTACATTTCGATATTGCCACATGTTATTCTCTTAAATGCAGTATAATCTTCGTACATCTTAAAATAATCCTTGTTAGCAATATCTAAGTTTCTTGATTCTTTTGGAAATACCTCATTCCTTCCATTCTTAAGATAGATATTCTTTACCTTACAATGATCAAACTTACTTGCATCTGCTGTTTGTTTGCCACTTCTATCAGTTTGGAACATTACAACTACAAAATCAGGCATATCAAATTGTCTAGAATTAAATTGAGTAGTAACATCAAACTCCAAGAAAGAACCTACAACAGTCTTTTGAACACATTGATAAGTATGGAATGAAAATATGATTTTAGGTTCTCTAAGAATATTCAACTTTAACTTGTTTTCATAATTAGATTCGTATTCAACAATAGGCATTCTTATCTCCATACTTTTTATTGTTATTTTTCCATCATGAGGAGCTGCTGCACCTGCTCCTGATCCAGTCCATTTATACAAGACATCGTTATTGTTGTTAGCTTTTGTAAATGTTATTCTCAATCCACCTTTCCACATAACCTCTTTATAATCACTTAAAAAGCCAGGAATTAATCTTAATGGATATAAAACACTAAAGTCCTTTCTTAGACCAAGTTTATCATCTGTTTCAAATCCTGCTTGTTTTAGATATTCAACTTCTGGTTTGGAAATCTTTAATGTTCCGATAGCTGTTGATGTTATTCCTGGTAGCTCAACCTTGTCTATAACAACACCATTCTTTCTAACCTCAATTTGAGAAAAGAAGAATGGTAAGAAGTTATCTACAAGTTTTATAGTATCATTTGCACCAAATGTTCCTCCGACTGATGCAACAACAACTTCAAAAGTCATATGACAATCTGCTTTGTGTGGGTGTATAAAGCCATCCCCCACATCGAAATCAAACTCAATATCTTTGTTAGCTTCATTCAAATTATTAAATGTTCTTGTCTTAGCTTTAAAGCTTTGTAACTCGTAACTCTCAACACTATCCATTTATTATAAAGAAAATCTTGAAACAACGCTTTTATGGGATATACCCATAAAAGAATCATACATAATAACAATTAAAAAACTTATAATCCCCATCCTAACTTAACCTTAGCATTCATAGCAGTACCAACCCCAAAAGCAGCTAATCGTTCACCAATTGACGCATCACTACTAAACGCTCTTTTCCATGCTTTACTTTCTAGTTCCTTATCTGCAATATGTCTTGACTCTGTATCTTTATTATCCCTATAGTATATATCATGTTCTTTACAAGCCTCATCTAATGGGTTAATACCTTCATCACCTCTCTCTAACCTTTCTTGTAGCTTCGTAAAAGGTCCGCAAAATCTAAATCCTGGAATATGTAACTCTGGTATTCCCTTCATGTTTAAAATCTTATTCATTAGTCCTTTTCCAAGCTTCTCGTCATTCCAGAATCGTGGTGGTAATGTATTTAAGATCTTAATCAAATAACCTATACCTTTTGGATCATTAGGAATAAATTGTGAAAGCTTATTATTAATCATACTCACTATACCTACTTTCTCATTATAAAAGTTATTATTACCAGCCTTTTCTTCTCCATCTATAACTATTAACCGATCAATTAACTTTCTCACATCATCCATCCATATATATTCTTTAGGTATCTCTGTATATTGTTTAATTCCTTCACCAGTCCTTTTAGGAGTTGGAGGTAAAGATGGTTTAATATAATTATCCCAAATAGGCTTGATAATATTAATGTACTTAGAACCTCTATTAGATGCTACTTTTTATCTCGATTATATGTTTGGAAGGCAGCATCTGATTCTACTATTATTTCCTTGTACTGTTCAAAATCATCATCATCATAATCTTCAATGGTTTTATTAGTATTCATCGTTAACAATTCCCATAGACCTTCTGTTCCCTTATAAGTTTTACCATTAATTATCAAATCATCACCATTCACTTTAACTTCCGAATTTCCTATCTTATTTATTATTTTTCCATCTTCTTCTACAGTTCTTATTCCAAACACACTATCATTTCTTTTACTATAATATTTTGTTGTAATCTTACCAAATGATTGTGCTGTTGTTAAAGGCTCTACTCCTTCAACTTTGTCTTTAATTTGTTTTCTCATTTGTTTTATTTCTCCTGTTATAGGCGTATCACTACTACTTGGGGAACTATCATAAGTTATCTTTTTAGGTGTTTCTAGTAGACTAGGATCTATTGAAACCGTCTTATGTACAACTGGAACAAGTTCAGTTATTAGATTTTTATTTTGTTCTGCTACTTCTTTAATCTCACTTCCTAAGTTTTGAATAGCATCAATTACAGGTTGTTCTTGTGTTTTAAATTTATCATATATACCTGCTCTTTCTTTCTTCCAAGATTTGAAGCCCTTTATCAAGAACTCCTTTAACTTGATATTCTTATTAATATCTTTCTCATCCATTTATTATATAGAAAACGAACAAACGTCAATAAACGTCAAATAACATAAATAAACGTCAAAGAACATAAATAAACGTCAATAAACATCAAACGTTTAAGAAGTGTTTTATCTTGTTCCTATACTTACCATTGTTTACCTTCCTTGTCATATCAATTACTATAAAACCATAATCTTCTTGCCAACATTTTGAACATATCTCTTTAAATTTATCATAAGACATATCTCCTCCAACAAACTCATTATATATATGTTTAAGATTAGTATCATCTTGTCTGAATATGCATAGGAAGTTAACGTTATCTCTTATAAGCTGTTTAGGTACTTTTGAATATGTTTGTGCAAGATAGAAACAGTCTAAATGTCTATGCCTACCTCTTGTAAAGTAATTTCTAACAGTATCTTGATTTTCCAAAATGTAATCGTCAAACACTACCACAGAGTATTTTTCACATTCATCAATAGGTACAATAGAATCATTACCGCTTAAGAACGTTGCAATTTGTTTCTTAAACTTTAGTTCTGCCTTTTCAAATCGATCTTTTAACTGCTCATACTTTGGCTGATTCATGCTTTTAGAATATATATAGAAGTAATTATTGTTTAACCAACCTGGCTGTAATAAAAAATTAAATAACAAAAACGTCTTACCACACCCCGATGAACCTACGATAAGACAACGAATATCATCAGGTATAAGCTCTCCATTTCTTTTCTTAACTGTTGTTTCTTTTATCATCTCTTTTACATCCCAATTAATAGTTTTCTTACTCATTTATTATAGAGAAAATCGACTCTTTTATGATCTTATATCTTTAAGTTGTTCTCTGATCTTAAGCAACGTATCTTTTATATGTTCGTTATCCATTTCACCATTTAATGTTATTATCATCTCTAACTGTTCTTTAAATGAGTTAATACAAGTGACAATGGTTTTATATTCATCTTTTCTTTTGCTTATGTTTAACTTAGAAGACAAACCTGTTTTTATAGCACTTCCAGTTGCAAGAGACGTTGTTAATATTGAGTAAATTGTTACAGGTATAAAAATATTAATAAATCCAGTTGTTGCAGAAAGTATGACTGATAACGTGATCAAAGTGTAGTATGCATATTTAACAATTCGTAGTTTTCTCTTTTTCTTCTTTAAACTGTATTCTAACTTTCGAATGACATCTTCTATTAACTTGATTACTTTCTCTCTTGGAATATCTCTAGGTAAATCAAACTCATTCATTTATTATATAATAAATGGCTAAGGTATTTAAGTTAACGAGTGATACTTCTGTTTTAAAGAAGAAACTCCATTACGAATTAGACAACAGTAGCAACTATTTAAGTATAGGACTAGTTGGGTTTTACAGTACATATCTAACTCCAAACATAACAACAGCAAAAAACAGTTTCTCATATGGTGATAGACAAGTTTTTATACCAGAAGGGCAATATAATTTAAAATCACTTAATGAATATTTAAAATCTCAATCCATCAACATAACATTATCAGAAGATCATTTAAGAAATAGAGTTAAAATTGAAACTGATAATAATGATGTTACAATTGGGAGTATAGGTACTGTCCTCGGGTTTAATGTTTTTGAAGTTTTAGAAAAGAACAAAACACATATTGGAAGTAAGTTGCCAAAGTTTCATCCGTTTGATACTATAAATGTTCACTGTAATATAGCAGATGGCATGTTTGTTAAAGATACAGAATATACACATAGGGAAACAGGAATTTTAGCATCATTCAAAACAGATGCTGAGTTCAAACATAATATTATTTACGAGCCTACTTATCCATTATTTTTCCCTATATCCAAAGACAAGGTTGACAATTTTGAGATAAGGATAAAAGATGAGAATGATTCCTTAATTGATTTTGGTGGAGCAACAACAACTGTATTTTTACAAACTAAGATTTTCTCTTAAATAAATAGGAAGATGTGTTCTATTAAAGGTTGTATGTTTAGTGTTCCTTATAACGAACTAAAGGATTTAAATATTGATCATGTATTAACAAAGAAACAACTTAACGATAAAGCCAAGAAAATTAAAGAAGGTAGAGGAATGGATTTAATTTAACTACTGCACAAATGAAAAAGATTAAGAAAGAGCATATGGGTGGTTTTATCTTTACAATTCCAGCCATTTTAGCAGCTTTAGGAGCAGCCGGTTCATTAGCAGGTGGTGCAGCAGCGATTACTAAAACTGTACTGGATGCTAAGAAGAATAAACAAGAACTTGAAGAACAAAAAAGACACAATATGGCTATGGAAGAAAAGCAAGGAGCAGGTAAACCAAAGAAATCAAAAAACTAAAACCATTGACCAACTTCGATATAGAGAGGTTGGTTAAAGAATTAAAGATAAAACAATTTAGAGGCGTATTTATGAGTGATGAACTTCCACAAAAACCCTATCTAAATGAATGTGGTGTAGTCAACTTTGATAAATCAGAAAACATTGGTACTCATTGGATATGCTATTGGAAAGATAACAACATAAAGTACGTGTTCGATTCTTATGGTGGTGTTCCTCCTAAACAACTAGTACAATATCTTGGTACCGAAAACTTATTTTACAATGACGAACGAATACAAGACTTTAATTCAGTTATATGTGGTCATCTTTGTGTTAAGGTTTTAAATCTTCTAAATCAAGGGTATTCTTTTAGTGATGTTATGTATATGATTAAAAATGATTAAATATTATTAAGTACTTTTATGGCTTATATTCATAAAAGTTTTGTTTTAAGATAAATATGGAAGCTATACACAATAGATTTTTAGATTATTTTGAGAAAAATGAGGATGAACTAGATGCACTAGTTAGATTTAATTTTAATTGGTATTTTCGGGATGTTAGTAAGATAGACTTAAAAGATAGAAACAACGCATACAGTTGTTCAGTTATGGAAAATGTTAATACCTAAATTTTTGTATACGGAAGAAGAGTTGGTAAAGTTATATCCAATAATTACCTTAAAGGAGTTGTTGAAAAATTATAGTTCTAGACCATTAAAATGCAGTAATTGTGGTAGTAAGTCATTAACAAAAGGTAGGGGTACATACATTTGTGATGATTGTTCTGTAGCGAATGGTTTTGTTTACAGTACTTGTGAAGTAATGAGAGCTTGCGTAAGAAAACCATGGTATGATACTATAAAAAGATTTAAGTTACAGTTATCTCGTTTACAAGCTTTACAGTATAGAATTATTCCTGAAGATGTGTTCAAGGTGTTAAATGATGAATTTAGAAATATATCAAAAGATTTAATATCAATAAAAGATGTTCTAAAAGTATTAAAGAAAAACAAATACACAAAATATTATGATGATGTTTATTTAATACACTATCACCTTACCGATCAAAAACCATTAAACTTACAACATATGGAAGAAACATTTATAACGGACTTCGAAAACTTATACAAAACCTTTAAAGAACAGTATCCGAAAAGAATATTGTTTATTAACTTAAAATGTGTATTGTACTATGTGTTGAAAAAGCACGATGTTCATGTTGATATTGATTTTAAACATTAATCTAAACAAATAGAGATGTTAAAGAAATGTTTTGAAAAATTAAGATGGACATTTTCTGTATAGTAAATGAGTATGGATATATTTGGTAATGTTAAAGATAGAAAAGATAATGTTGATATTAGTGAAGAAAAATTAAAATTGTTGGTGAATTTAAATGATGTTGTTAGCGTAAGTCAACTTAGATCAATAGAAACCCAATTAGAGAATGATAGAAAACGATTTGAAGATGCATTAGAAACGTTACAAGACATACATAAAGAAAGAATATTTTCAAAAGATTAGGATGGATACTACTAAATTGATTATGCAGAAAGAAACTGTACCTCTACTATATCGATTAAGAGCTAAAAACGTTAAGGAACCAATCTTTAGAATATTTAATCTCTCTAACGGTTACAAATTTCTCTATAATGGGAAAATAATGCAAATGGAATTAAGTTTGGATAAATACTTTTTAGACATATATTTAGGTGAACTTTGATTGAAAATATACCTTTTGGTTTTAAGAAGAATGATATAATAACGATTAAACCAACTAAAAATTCGGCTATGGAAGAAGGTCAATTATTGTTTGTTGTGATGTACATAGAAAGAGAGCTTTCCTAAAGACGTTTGCTATATAATAAATATGGATATTTTTGGTAATGTATCTAATGCTATTGATAAACAAGATGTTGTAACATTAGAACAGCTTGAATCAGTGTAAAAAGAGTTTAATTTACTTACAAGAAAAGAAATTTTTGAAGTTCCATGTCGATTGGCAGAAGATGATCTTGGGAAACTAGTCTTTTTTGTACATAATTTAGCTGCTGCCTACAAATTTCTTTATAGAGGCAGGTTAATGCATATAGAATCGAGTTTTAATAAACATCTTATAGACTTGTTTTTAAATGACGTTTTAGTTGAAAGTTTTCCATTACACTTTAATATAAATGATCAGTTAGCAATTAGGCCATCTAAAGATTCTGAATTGAAAGAAGGTAAGTTATTATTGATTATTATGTATGTAGAAATAGAAGATGAAAACGAATCAAGTGATGATGATGATAATGTTAAAAGTATAGTATTAGGTAATGATAAATTTTAAATTTTTTTGTTGATTTTCTATACAATAAATAATGATGATGTATTGTGTTAAGTGTAAGAAGTTAACAGATACGGAGAAAGATACTATTAGAATTGAACAAACAAAGAATGGAAGATATCTAAAGAAAGGTATTTGTTCTGTATGTGGTGTTACTAAAACTCAATTCATTAAAAAACCCGATTGACTATATGAAGGTGAAGGTGTTCGAGAAGACATTATAGAAGAAATTCATAAACCATCTAGAAAAAACTTTGACAGATTAAGTGTAGTTATAAAAGGTATTGATGATCTTTGGCAAGCTGATCTTGTTGAAATGGATAGTGGTGTGTTAAAAGGTGTTTCCAAAATCAATAAAGGTTATAAGTATTTGCTAACGATTATAGATGTGTTCTCGAAATATGCGTTTGCTGTTCCTGTTAAAGATAAGAGTGGTAAGAATGTTACAGAAGCATTTGAATCCATATTAAAAACGAGAAAACCTAATAATTTACAAACTGATCAAGGTGAAGAGTTTTATAATAAAGAGTTTAAGAAGTTAATGGAAGAAAATAAGATTAATCATTACTCAACCTATAGTGGTAAGAAAGCTTCTGTTATTGAGAGATTTAATAGAACACTTAAACAAAACATGTGGAAAAGGTTCACAACACAAGGAAATTATAAATGGATAGAGATATTACCAACATTGGTTAGTGAGTATAATAATAGAGTACATAGAACAATTGGTTTAAAGCCTATAGAAGTTAATAAGAAGAATGAGCGAACAATATTGGAAAAAGTGTATAAAAAAGAATATAGGCGTGTTAAACCCAAATACAAATTAGGTGATCATGTTCGTATAAGTAAGTCGAAAGGGTTATTTGAGAAAGGATATACACTTAATTGGTCAACAGAAGTATTTGTTATTAGTGAAGTTATTCCATCTAATCCACCTACATATAGAATTAAAGATTTAGAAGAAGAGGATGTGCAAGGTAGATTTTATGAACCAGAACTATTACAGACGAAACATAAGGATGAATACTTGGTGGAAAAGGTGTTGAGAAAGAAAGGTGATAAAGTATATGTTAAATGGCTAGGTTTTGATGATTCGCACAATAGCTGGATAGATAAGAGTAATGTTGTAGTGTAAAATATAAATGTTTGTCTTTTATGGTTATTATTCCATAAAAGATAATTAAGTTAAAACTTTATCGATAGCTAAAATCATGATGATAAGAATCTATTTGTATGGGTAAAAACTGAAAATGAAGTTAAAAATAAAAATTTTCTATATAATAAATATAAGTACTATGGATAATTCGTATAGTTTAAATGATATTTGCTATGAACAGATTAAAGATGATTACTGGTACGGTCTGTTTGGTGATTTTAAGTTGATTATCGATAAGAAAACTGGTTACTTCAATGCTACTAAACTGTGCCAAGATGGAGGAAAGAAATTTTATAAATGGTTAGAAAATAAACAATCTAAAGAGTTAATTTCTTATATAAAGTCATTGCAACGAATTCGTAGGGATGATTTTAAGATTGTTAAAGGTGGGCAATTAGGTATTATACGAGGAACATATGTTCCGAAAGAGTTAATACTTGATATAGCAAGATGGGTTTCACCAGATTTTTATATTAAATGTAATGAAATTATTATTAATTACTTCACTCAGGAATTTAGACAGTATCAACAAGACAATGAAGAGTTGCAAAAAAGAGTAGAAGAAATGGAACAAACAATGGAGAGATTAAAGATTCAAAACGAGGGCTTAAAAGAAATCGCAGCACCATATACAAACGATAATTCAAAAGATAATTGTCTAATCATATATAAGAAGAATAAACCTAATGATCCTTTCCCTTATTATGCTATTCGTTGTCAGAAGAGAAGCCTATATAAACCTCTTAATGAAGCAGAAGAAAAGTATCCGAATCATGTAATAATATATGAAAAGTTTAGAGATCCTAACAGTATTAAGTTATTTAACCCCATCAGGATGCCGCGGTCGGCAAGAGGGATTGCCGCCGTCGACGGTGGCAGGCCGCCGGTAGGCAGCCGGCACCCGTCCGCGGCGGCACGACGATCTACTTGTTCAAAATTGCCGACCTTTTGCCGAGGCGGCAAGCGGTCGAAAATCGTAAAAAATAATGCCCTTTGCCGACTCTTTGCCGACTGTTGCCGACCGCCAGAGTCGGCAAAACAGTCGGAAAGACCTCTTTCCGACCCTCTGCCGACTCCTTATGCCGGCCTCTTTTCGACGGCGGCGCCGGCGCATTTACTGCACCTTTACGGCTGTTTGCCGACTGCTCGGCAAGGCAACTTTCCGACGGCGGCGCCGGCGCATTTAATGCTCATTTCCGGCTCTTTGCCGACTGCTCGGCAAGTCAACTTCTCGACGGCGGCGCCGGCGCATTTAATGCTAATTACCGGCTGTTTGCCGACTGCTCGGCAAGGCAACTTTCCGACGGCGGCGCCGGCGCATTTAATGCTCATTTCCGGCTGTTTGCCGACTGCTCGGCAAGTCAACTGTTCGACGGCGGCGCCGGCGCATTTTATGCGCCTTTCCGGCTGTTTGCCGACTGCTCGAAAGGACCTCTTTTCGATGTCGGCTTCCCGATTCTCCCACTGGCGGCATCCGACTTCTTGCCGCCGTCGAAAAGTGGCCCTTTGCCGACTGGAAATCAACGCTTCAGGAAGGCAAAATTTTCATCAGCTTTTACATTAGTCTTGCCTAAGTCTTCCTCCATGCTATGATTTCTCGACAAGGAGCACCCTTGGAAGTTCTTGAAGTATAATACTTGCATTTTTTTGTGTGTCCCAGTACAAAATTTGTTCTTTTTTTCTTTTTTGCAGCACTTTCAGCCAAAAAAACAAGAAATTGAATGGGACATGGAAGTATTATATACTTTCAGAACTAGCAATTGTGCCCTTCATGAGAAATCATAGCACGGAGGCAAACTTAGGCAAAGCTACTCTAAAAAGTGGTGAAAATTTTGCCTTCCTGAAGGGTTGATATCCAGTCGGCAAAGGGCTACTTTTCGATTGCGGCAAGAGGTCGAATGCCGCCTGTGGGAGAATTGAGAAGCTGACATCGAAAAGAGGTCCTTTCGAGCAGTCGGCAAACAACCGGAAAGGCGCATAAAATGCGCCAGCGCCGCCGGTGGAAAGTTGCCTTTCCGACCAGTCGACAGACAGCAGAAAAGATGCGTAGCACTGCAATGAAAATCATGGCGGATTCCCACCAGTAATAAAAATGAAATGAAATCTTTAATTTTACGTCCCACGGTTATGCCGGTTAGGCTAAAGGAGACGGTGATGATGAATAATGAATGAAATGGTGGAATGAAGAAAGTGGGAGGAAACGGGAGACCCCCGAGAAAACCCACGCATACGGTGTTTGTCCACCACAAGGTTCACTTGGCGGGAGTAGGGTTTGAACCCGAGACCCCTAACACCAGAGGTGAACGCTCTACCACTGAGCCACCGCGCCCCCCCCCACCAGTAATATTGCACTCGGTACATACGCAGTACATTTCTACAATTCTCAGTACGATTTAAGTGCTATATAGAGGAAAAGTATCTGGGAATGACTTACAAATGCTTAAAAGCGAACTAAAAATAACAACTGAGCAGCTAATAATGAACGTTAAGAATAATTCAATTAACATGTCTGTGCGCCTAATGTGAAAAACTTATAACAGTCAGTACATTTTCCCCCTGAAAGCACATCTTTCACTATGACGACCACTAGGAACAACACTGTTCTATGCAATCAAAATTTGCTAGTTGTAAACGCTTTCTTCGAAAAAAAAAAAAAAAAAAAAGCCGCAGCAATCCGTCGGAAATACGGTCTTTTTAGGTTGTCGTTTTCCCATCAACTATTGGAAAAGGATTTTAAACGTCAATGATTTTCTAAATTTTTTTAAAGTACAGGGGTCACACTCCCAATGGAAAATGAGATTTAAATAAAAATTAATGAAGTAAAAATTATAAATAAAAATACTGTAATAAAAGGTATGTGGTGACGGAGAGATTCAAACCGAGCCTACACGCAAAAAAAAAAAAGGGTTAAAGTAAACAAGAAAAAGGTGGACAGTAACCATGTTAGTTTGTCAATATATGGAAAACAGAGACGTGTATCCAAGCAGCCAAGCCAAAATGTCTCTGCATTTGTTGTAACTTTGGTATAAAAAAAAAAAAAAAAAAAAAGTGGCCGGAGCGATCACTTGTCTGCTTACACCCATGACTATATTCGTAGAAACCAAACACTGAAATGCACTAAACACAAGTTCTAACGACTAAGCTGTCAGTTCTAACTCTATGCCTTAAATATTTATTTAAATACACTTTAAAAGTGGAAATCATATTAAGATAAAATAACAATTAAGTAGGTAACTATTTGTTCATTTAATGCGTTCCTATATGATTTATACATTAATTGTATACAATGAAACAGAAAAATGTGAGAAAATAATTTATATCGTAAATGAAACAGCCACATGTACAGTATACTCATAGTGCATACCCATTATATAGAGAAAAAAGGTTAATGAAGTCATTTACATAAAAAATGAAGTGTTTTAACATAATACTTTGCAAAGATCCTTTGTTTTAAAGGAATTCTTTAAGAGAATAAATGAAGGGAAGATCACAATTTTTTCTGGTCTATATTAGCACTAAAAACACACCAAATTGTATTAACAAAGTACAATGCACTTCGTATTAACTTATATACATTAGCCTATGTAATGAACCTTATCATCATTTAGAAGTTATATGTAATATACCTTCGGATGTACTACTACTTTTTTTTTTTAAACAGAAATTTGTAGCATTCCATAACATTGAGTTTTAACACAGATAGCCTTCATACAGTATGTAAAATCAGAAAAGCAAATATATATGAAGTGATTACAATGTTCAAAAAAGCACTATATTATTCTAAAGAATTCCTGCTATCCATATTTTGTCTTGAATAACTCAGCCATTTTTCTTTTTTAGCCCATTGATATATACGAGGAAATCTTCCTCTGTTTCTTTGAGATTTTAAGGGTTTTACTTTTTATTATTTTTCTTCAGGTCTATTTAAATGTCACTTACTTTGTGGAAATAAAATTCTGTGTTGTATGTTTTTTAATATTCATAAATGACATCTAATTTAAATAATAATATACTTATATATACTAAAAGATCATTTTGACAAAGCAAGGGACATTTAAATAGATATTCAGAAGAAATCAGTAAAATCAGAACATCAAAAATTTTATTCATTTCAAAGAAAAGGAAGAATACTTCCCCTACAAATCAATGGGATAGAAAAGAAAGGAGGCGATGGTACTGAACCTCACCGTTAAGGAGCTTGTACTCTGAGAAATATAATTACACTTTCTCTCTTAACTGATTCCACGCAAAAAAAAAAAAAAAAAAAAAAAAGTGACGAACAATATCAAACAACAGTTGTCTTTATAATTGAAGAAAACTTCAAACCTATGAAATAGTAATGTAGAATTTAAATAGCTCAGAATCAGGATTGTGAGAATATAGAGAGATACAGAAAATTTTACAACACTGCATAGAAAAGATGAAGTAATAATAAAAAAAGAATTTAACGACAAAAACTGGGATAGGGAGACTAAGGTAATATTGGCAAAACAAAAATCAATTTCAAAGCCGTAATTCTCAATATTCGCTTCAAAGGTAAGTGATGACCATAATTCCCGTGTGATTTGAAATAAACCGCATTAAAATGGGAAATGTTTTACAAATGTTATGATTGAATGAAATTCACCCGTTCTAAAAGGAAAAAAAAAAACTGTAGTCCCACATATATCCTATCACTCTTCACAAATATCTTTAAGGATGTTAGTACATATGATTTTTGTCAATACTCTCCGTTAGTGGCGTAGGGAAGGGGGGCCCAGAGAGGCCGGGCCCCCAAAGAGGTCCGACAATGTAGTTTGATGTTTGTAATTTTTTATATATTTTTATGTTTATATATTTTTTGTTTGGAATTGTTCCATATGTACCTATAACAGCACTTGCCCCACCAAACACACATCCTGGCTACGGTACTGCTCTCTGTGGGTCTTCTTCCATTGCAACAGTTCTGTATTTCTTGAGCAACATTTCCCCTTGCTTCCAGAAATAAATGAACTATCTAAAATAGAACAAATACAATGCTTTGTAAAATATACTCTTCAATGTGTACGGCGTTGGCACATCACGTATATTTATTACAATAGAAAATATACTTCATCACACCAAAACCAAACCAAACTACACAGTGTAATAGACCTTGTTGCAATGAACCGGCTTCAACGCTATATGTTAGTCGCTATATGTTACAAGAAAACCTGTAAGAGTAATGAAAACTATAGTCACTGATGAAGAATTCAATTACGTCGAAACAGTTAACTTTTACTTAATCTTTATTACAACAGTACGGTCGCCACCCCAAACGAGAATCAGAAAAGAAAAGAAATCCTGCCGTATATCCAATGGTAGGAATTTGAGTTTCTTGAGAAATCTTTGAAACATTACCTTGAAGCTGCAAGTTAAACAATAAATCCCTAAGTCCCTCACCAGACAAAAAGATGTATTAAAATAGAATATTTTATTTAGTGAAGATAGCATTATATTACTTTGAAATAGAACTTCGATACGCGTCAGGGTTTTGCGACACTATTGTATTGGCAATTGAGAATTTTGTATTCGGCTGAATACAAAATATTACATCTTAAAATAAAACCTTGTTAATGGAACAAATAAAATGCACATATACTTAAATAAACTACAGGTAAAATCGATCAGGTGGGCAAAAATGATAAAAGTTTCAAAACAAATACATTTTATGTTCTCCTAGGAGTCAATTTGAGTAACATATCTAAAACACAAACCATCTGTAATAAGAATTCAATCGAATGAACATAACTTTGAGAAACGCTATAAAAAAAAATCACAAAACTATAACTTTACATTTGTTCGTTTGTCTGCCGAGCTCCTTTATGGCTGAGCGGTTAGTGTACGCGTCTTAGGCGTGGGTGACCCGGGTTTGCTTCCCGGAGAGAGCTCACGTGGTTCGGATTCCACCTTAATCAGTAGGTCCCGTCTTATATAGCCTCGCTGCTGAAAGGGACGTTAAACACAAAATCAACTCAACTTTCGGCCTTTTAAGTTAAAATTTTCAGAGTACAAGCACAAGACACTCTAAATTCCCTGTTTAGATTTTGGCGGCATACCAACGTAATATATCAAAATGGCGGCCATTTTGTCAAATGAACGAGTATCTACGCTACGAAGCGCAATTTTCAGTCTTTTAAGTTGAAATTTTGACGGTAGAAGCACAAGATATGCTAAATTTGCTGTGTAGATTTTCTCGGCGGTCCAATGTAAAAAAAAAAAATAATAATCAAAATGGCGGCCATTTTTTCAAAACGGCAGTGAGTAGAAAATTGTTGCAAGTTGTGACAATGACAATATTGAAATATAAATCACATTTTAACACTTTTACCCCAAAGACATTGAAATATTTCGAAAAAAAAACGATTAAACCCGAAAAAAACCAATTAAACTCGAAAAACACCCGAAAAAATGGGCCCAGGTGGGTTTGGCTTTTTCAAAAAAGCCCGGGATTTTTCAAACCCTCGTTCATGATGAGCTTTTCTCCTCAAAAAAGTTTTAATAGTAGTCGCTAATGGTTTTCTACAGATGTTAATGTTAAATTGTTAAATTTTTTCAAACTTCCGATGTCCAAGTTTTTGTACCTACACATCGTGAAACAGTGTCAGGAGAAAGGGTTAACACTCGGAAAATGAAAATGAAATATTTGAGTTTTACGTCCCACGGTTATGCCGGTTAGGCTAAAGGAGACGGTGATGATGAGAGATGAATGAAAATGGTGGAATGAAGAAAGTGGGAGGAAACAGGAGAATCCCGAGAAAACCCACGCACACGGTGTTCGTCCACCACAAAGTTCACTTGACAGGAGCAGGGTTTGAACCAGGAATCCCATGCACCAGAGATGAACGCTCTACCACTGAGCCACCGCGGCCAGCAAAAAATCAAAATAAGACAGTCTGGTGCAGGTGTAGTTTTGGTGCACTACATTTTGGAAGATTTACAGGTAAAATTCAATACTTTCCATGAAAAGACATGTTTATAAGGAACGAATTTCTACAGGTAACTTAATTACATACAATGTAATACAACTGTATCTTACGTTTACTAATGTTAAACCATTACAAGTGCTTTACGACGAATAAAACAAATGAGTGCATATGAAAAATGGCTCTATTAGATGTTATTTTCCACGGGCGGCTTATTTCTGCGCCGTGTACACCGGCATCATATTTCTGCACAGCGTGCAGAACCTGTATTTTGTTTACAAGTGGGAAACAACAACAAGTGTTGTTGAAACTTGTATTATTCTCAAAACGCACTTCCTTCCATTACCCTCACTTCTCCGCATACACACTATCGCAGACGTGCCTGCTCCCTTCGGACGTATTCCAGCGCGGGCCCACCAGCTTCGCCCTCTGACTCGGTTCGATAGCATTCGTGCTATTTAGTGGCCACCCAGCACAGATTGTTTTGTGCTTTTTTGCGCTGTTTTTATGCTAGACATCTGGAAGCCTTATTTATACGCAAATCGTAAAAGAATTATAATTTTTCAACAATTACTTCTAGAGGTCCCCTTGAATTTTATTTATGCCAAGTAAAATATATTCCGCCCATTTGAAACCGACTAGGGGACAATAAAAAAGAAACTGGTGAAAGAATTATAATTTTTAATTTTTTTTTTTAGTATTGCGCCACAAGTAAACCTGTACACAAGAGCGTTTAACCACTACCTCATTTCTCCTGGATTTTTTTTTTTAAATTGGAAGTTTTCGCTCACATGTGAAACAAGTCCTGCAGTATATAATCTAGTGGATCTTATTAGGTTACTAAAGATACACTAAATACTAGAGAATACTAAAGGAACACAAACCTTGTCATGGCACAAGCATTATGAGAAATTGTCCACGTTTCTCTAAGATAATTTAGCACCAGGTGCTAGTTGGCCACTAAAGAGCACGATTTCTATATAATGAGTCAGAGCAGGGCAACGCTGATGGGCCCGCGCGGTAGCGCGGAGGTGTGACCGAAGGGAACAAGTGCGTCAGCGACGGTGGGTATACGCGTAAGCGAGGGTAGTGAAAACATATGGGCTTTGGTAATCATACATTTTTCAATATCACTTTTTATGGTTTCATACTAGTAACGCTTCAGTTGTAAACATAAAATACAGCTTTCGTACACTGTGCAGAAATACATTGGCGTTGAGTTAGAAGACACTTATCTTAAAAACTAAGACATGTAAACTTTTGCAATTTCAAGAAGAAAATAATGTACTACAGTTTCTTAACTGTCCCTCGTTTTGTAAATAAAAATTAAGTGAAAACTTTAAGTTTTTTGTCCAACGGTAATGCCGGTTAGGCTAAAGAAGACGGTGATGATGAGTAATGAATGAAATGGTGGAATGGAGAAAGTGTAAATAAACGGGAGAACCCCGAGGAAACCCACGCAGACAGTGTTTGTCCATCACAAAGTTCACATGGTGATGGCTGGGATCGAACCCGGGACCCCAAGTACCAGAGGTGAACGTTCTACCACTGAGCCAGCGCGGACCCTACAATTGTAAGCGAGTTCTTGATATACCGGTAACTCTTTACTTTGGGTAAGGCAATGATATCCTGTCAGTACATAGTATTGCCGAACGAGCGTTAGCGAGTGAAGGCGGGTTAGAGCCCCGCAGGGCACTTTGTTTTCTGTCTTTCCTTCTTGGGAACTGTAACTATAATTGCGGGAACCAGTTCAGATGACTTGATTATTGTCACTGCCTTGCCTAAAGTAATGACTTGCCGATATACCTTAGGGGGTTCGTGAAGGTAAGCAGCAAGGCAACAAATAGAATCGAAGTTAATACACAGGTTGGGCTAGGTAGTACCATTTAAATAACTTTCTTTGATACCCCCCCAAAAAATTTTATATGCCAGAAACGCCAGTGCGCGGGAACATACTATAACCGAATCTTTTTCATGCGCAGCAACAATTAACATATGTAACACAACATATAAAATTCATGACAATTTGAAATGTATATACATAATATTAAATTAACTCACCCCATGTATATGCATAATAAGTGCAATAATATATGCAAATGTATATGAATAATATTAAATTAACTCACCACTCTCTCACTTCATGTTTTCGTGGTATTTACTTAACCAGCAACTGCGTACAGTTCCAATGAATGAATATTTTTATGATAAACATTATTTTTCCCATTTGTAAACTTATCTCAACGAATTTTTTTTGAAGGACTTTACCCACACTGCATCACAATGTGACAAATGAAGAACGCGAACCGAACATACAGGCAGCGCAACCAGACTACGATTTCTGCAATCAGGCTCTTCAGCGGCAAAGGCGGCTCGGTGCCTGTCCGAACATCTTTTCAAGGTCGGTCCATCCGCTGTTTGCCGACCTTCTTTCGGCTCCTTTACTTGTCGGCACGCCGCCAACGTTTCGGCGTCTTTCCGACAATATTTGCCGCGGTCGCCGTCCGCTGTTTGCCGTCTCCTTGCAAAATGTTTGTCAAGAATCCTCTCGTACTTGTCATTTATTTTAAGTATTTACTTCTCATATACCCTTTACGTGCAGTCCCTTTACTACATTTCTTTTCATGCATTTACCTTTTTTCGTGGTCGGCACGCCGTCAACGTTTCGACGTCTTTACAACCATCCTTTGACGCTGTCGTTCCGTCCGCTGTATGCCAACTTTCTGCCGACTCCGTTTTCACAAGACATATTTTATGGAATTAGTGCCCACCCACAAGAAAAACCTTCGGACAGTTTCAATTTTTACTTCATCATTAAAGAAGATACAGGCTCTATTCATTTTCCAAAATTCGACTCTTTGCAGCTTGTACGCGTTATTGCAACTTTCGCCGACGTCGTGCCGACGTCGCTTTTCAAGAAATTGCCGGCAGTCTCTTTTTGCAGTCGTCGTCCGACTGTCTGCCGACTGTTTCGAGAAAGCTTTATACGAGGGAAATATAAGCCCTAATTCGTATTTTAAAGCAACAAATTACCTTCTAACTCTCTTTGTTTTCTATTGGTGAACGAATCTCTTTTTGCTCGTCGCGGTCGAAAATCGAGCGGAAAGACGCCGGTGTCCGGCGCCGGCAATCCGACCGCGGCATCTGGTCGGCATGCACAAATTGTCCGACTATAGGCGGCAAGATCCTGATGGGGAATCTAATGCAGCAAGAACTAGATATTCGTAAAGGTAAAGGTAATGAGTTTTGGACGCCACTATCAGAAGAAGAATTGATTAAAGAAATTGATTGTTTATATGATAGGTTATTATCTGATAATTAAGGTTAATATTAAATAATTAAAGTTACAACTTTTATGATATAATAATCATAAAAGATAATTAAGGTTAATATCTAATAATTAAGGTTACGACTTTTATGATATAATAGTTAAACATTAAACAAACCATCTTCTGTAAGATTGAATGCTAAATTCAATATACTACCTAAATCGGGATTATTATGATATTTTCTTATTATAACTCTCCAATCTACGTAATGTCTATATAAATATATAAACTCTATAGAGAGGCGTTGAAAAATTGAAATGTTATGCCAATGAACTCTGTCTTTAAACTCTGCAATAAATCCTTCTGTTAAATTTTGAAACAATGAAATTATTTCCCAATCTACTTTGTCAGCGTAATCTCTTATAAGGTTTTCTGATAATTGTTGAGTTCCAGATAAGCGTCCCCAAGAAACTTTATCTGCATGTTTTCGTATAAAGGCTTCAGAGAGTTTGCTTCCATAAGATATAGCATCAAAATCAACTTTATCTATAAACTCATTAATAAATTCTTCAGATAGTTTTTCGTTATACGATACTTCCTTCCAATCAACTCTATCTGCAAATTCTCTTATAAAGTCTTCTGATAAGTTTTGGCTTCCTGAAATAATCTCCCAATCAACTTTATCAGCTAATTCTCTTATAAACTCTTCCGATAACTTTTTCCATAAACATATTTCGCTCAAATTAACTTTCTGCAGATATTTTAGTATGAAATCTTCTGTAATGTGATCATAGTTATATTCCTCCTCATAATCATCATAACCTATAGATAACCATTATTCATTAGTCAGTGAATCTAATATCTCATCAGACAAATCCATAACGTTTGCATAGAGAATGTTTTGTATAAGAAATGAGTTGTTTTCTTTAGTGGCTTTCTTGAACAAATGATCTAACATACCTATGGATACGCTAAAATTTATTTTATCTTCATCATTATAACCACCAATATCTAAATATTTACACACACAATCAAATACAGGTTTGTAAGATAATATTTCCTTAGCACTAGTCATGTTTGTTTTGTATTCTTAGATTTTTAAATTTATTTCATTTTTGTTGGTTTTCTATATAACAAATATGGATAAAGAATTTGATTTATTACATGATAGACTTAAACTAATTCATCATGATCTTAAACTCTTAGCAACACTACTAGAGAAGCAAATACTGTTAAAGGAAAAAGAGTTATTAGTAATGCAACAAAAAACATCCGATTTGAGTAGTGATGATGAATATAAATATGGTAGTGATGATTATGATTATGATGATGATGATGAGTAAGTTTACAAAAATGATTTAATTTTAATATGTGTATATGTGACTTTGATGGGTCTTCCCATGAAAGTTCTAGACTAACACACAGTTTAAACATATGTAGACACATGCAGATGTTTGAACGATGTGTGTTAAAAAAATGGACGAAAATGAAGTAAAAAATTTTGGTGTAGGTAAAAATTGAGTAGTAGAATTTTCTATATAATAAATAAGATGAGTAATTATAATAGATTTACTGTAGTAGAGTTAAGACAACAATGTAAAGAAAAGGGAATCAAAAGATATTCCCGATTAAGAAAAGGAGAACTAATAAACCTTCTTAAACAACATGACGATGAACAAAGTAGAAGGCAGATTAGAGATGTATTTCCATTTAAAGAAGAAGTATTTGAAGAAGTGAAACCAAAAAGACCTAAGCTAAAAGTTGAATTGAAAGAAACATCATTGAAATATAGATTACAGTCATTTAGAATAGAAAACATTGATGGATATAAAGATCCTTTGAAATTCTTAAGTGCAAGTAGTAGGATTGTTAAAAATAAAACCAAGGACAGTTTTAAACTTTTCAATGCGCTTAAAGTTAATATGTCATTTATTTGTAAATTTAAAAAAGAAAATACGATACAAGAACATAATTTTAAAACTTCAAATGAAATAATACTCGAATTTACAGATTTAGATGACTTTTGTAAAAAAGCTTCATACAAACTCATAAGAGAAATGGAAGAGTTTCAAAGTAAAGGATCTGGATGGATGTTACATTCTATAGACTTTTTAGAATTAAGAATTAATAAGTATGTATCAATGAGAGGTTCCTCTTACATAGAACTTCCATACATGATTAAGAAGAGAAGAGCATGTGTTAATATAAAGAATAATGATCAAAAGTGCTTTCTATACTCAGTCATATCTGCATTATATCCAGTTAAACATGGGCAACATGGAGACAGGGTCTCTACATATAAAAAACATGAAGATAAGTTTAAAGATGTTTTTAAAGATATCCCATTTCCTGTACAAATTACTGATATAGCCAAGTTTGAAAAGAGAACTGATATTTCCATTAGTGTATTTAGTTTTGATAATAACTATTCAATTTTTCCACTTCGAATCACACAAGAAAAGAAAGAAAAACATATTCATCTGTTATATCTTAAAAGTGAAAAGAAAACTCATTATTGTTGGATTAAAGACTTGTGGAAGCTTGTAGGCAATCAAATAACTAAAGATGGTCATAAAAGATTCCTATGTGAAAGATGTTTAGCTAAGCATTTTAAATCAGAAGAGTTATTAAAAGAGCATGAAAAATACTGTGGATTATATTCAGCTGCAAAAAATCGTTTTACCAAAAGAATGGAATAAGATACTTGAATTTATTAATTATAAACGATCTTTGAGAATTCCATTTACAATTATTGCTGACTTTGAATCACTATTAAAGGAAATTATTACATGCCAACCTGATCCAGAAAGATCTTATTCAAACGCATATCAAGAACATAAACCAAACAGTTTCACATACTATGTCAAAAGCACTTTAGATTCTTATAAAAGCAAACCAGTAGAATATATAGGAGATAATGTATCAGATGTATTTGTAGAAAAATTAAAAGAAGAAGCTATTAAAATTGCAAAGATTTATGATACTTATAAACCTATGAATCGCCTTACAGAAGAAGAAAGAAATACATATGAATCATCTGAAAAATGTCATATTTGTGAAAGAACTTTTGAAGAACTTCCACGTTTATTAGAAAAGAAAATAGAGAGGTTAAATATTTTAACTAGTTATTTAAAAAAGAAAATCGAAGAAGGTTATAAACATCTAGAAGAGGAATTGTATATGAAAAAAGATGATGATGATATTGATGATATAGATGACATATTAATAGATATAAAAGAGCAAAAGGAAAATATAGAAGTTATACTTGATGAATGTACTAAAGAATTGAAAAAGACTATAAACAATATAAAATCATGTATAACCAAAGTTGCTGATCATGATCATTTAACTGGAAAATTTAGAGGAGCTGTTCATTCTTATTGTAACATAAAATATACAAACCCAAGATTTATTCCTGTGTTCATTCATAACTTATCTGGATACGATACACATCTATTTATAAAAAGTTTAGGAGGTGGAGAATTAGAAGAAAAGATAACTATAATACCTAACACAGAAGAAAAGTATATTACATTCTCAAAAACGATAA
This sequence comes from Thermobia domestica, assembly GCF_964235325.1. NCBI lineage: Eukaryota > Metazoa > Arthropoda > Insecta > Zygentoma > Lepismatidae > Thermobia > Thermobia domestica. Next base: position 154,120,761 of record NC_137471.1, read on the forward strand.
AATACAAGAATAAAGAAAATAAAGAACGATCAATCCAATTAAGATTTGTAGATTCGTTTAGATTTTTATCAAGAAGTCTAGCTGAATTAGCAAAAAATTTAAAACCAGAACAATTTAGAGAAACATTAAAATTCTTTCCTAAAAATGTAATTGATTTAGTAAAAAGAAAAGGTATCTATCCATATGATTATGCTGATTCACCTGAAAAACTAGATGAACCTGTTCCACTATCTAGAGACAAGTTTAAGAATAGATTAACAGGAGAAGATATAAGTGACGAGGATTATAACCATCATCTATTAATCTGTAAGATATTCAATTTAAAAACCTTAAGAGAATATACTCAATTCTACAACAAAACAGATGTACTTCAATTAACAGACATTATTGAAAACTTCAGAGATACAGCTCTTAATACATATAAATTAGATCCTGCATGGTATTTCACAAGTCCAGGCTTCTTCTGGGATGCAATGTTAAAGATGACACAACAAAAATTAGAATTGTTAACTGATTATGATAAACTGCTCTTTATAGAAAAAGGTATAAGAGGTGGAATTTCTCAATGTTCAAATAGATATGCAGTAGCTAATAATAAGTATCTAGAAAATTATAATCCTAAAGAGAAAAGTTCTTACATAATGTACATGGATGCAAATAACGAATATGGATGGGCTATGAATCATCATATGCCTTATGGAGAATTCGAATGGAAAAAGGTTATTAATGGTGTAAATGATAAATACTGGATAAATAAAATATTAGAGACAGACGATGAGTCTAATACTGGATATATACTAGAAGTCGATTTAGAGTATCCAAAAGAACTTCATAATAAACATTCAGATTTGCCATTAGCTCCTGAAAATTATATAAACAACAAGAAACTTCCAAAATTATTAACAACACTTTACGATAAAGAAAACTATATATTGCATTATCAAAATTTAAAATTCTATGTGTCACAAGGTCTCAAAATTAAAAAGATACATAAAATATTAGAATTTAAACAATCAGGCTGGTTAAAGGAATATATAGAATTAAATACAGAACTTAGGTCGCATGCAAGGAATGATTTTGAAAAAGACTTCTATAAACTAGCGAATAATGCAGTATTTGGAAAGACTATGGAAAACATAAGAAAGACAGTAGATATAAGACTAGCACATAATGTAGAATTAGCAGAGAAACTAATAGCTAAACCTACTTTTAAAGATAGAACTATATTTTCCGAAGATCTAGCTGCTATTCATATGTATAAGACAAAAATTACTTTTAACAAGCCTATCTATGTTGGGATGTCTGTTCTGGATATATCTAAAATTTGTCTATATGATTTCTATTACAATGTGTTGAAGAATAAATATGGAGATAAAGTCAAACTATTAATGAGTGACACAGACTCCGTTATAGCACATATAGAAACAGATGATGTATATGAGGATATGAAAGCTATGTATGAGCATCTAGATACATCTGATTACAAAGATAATAACAAATATGGGATAAAACAAGTTAACAAGAAAGTATTAGGAAAATTTAAAGATGAACTGAAAGGTGAAATCATAGGAAAAGTCGTAGGTCTCAAATCAAAGATGTATTCAATACAGGCACCTCAAATAGACCTCGAAGATAAAGACTTTAAAAGTAAATTTGATAAAGACAAATGTTGTAAAAAGGCAAAAGGAATAAAATCGAATATTGTTAAATCAGAAATAACTTTCAAAGATTACGAAGATTGTGTTTTAAAAGATTATGAATTATATAAAATGCAAAATACTATTAGGAGTAAAAGACATAATGTATATTCAGTAGAAGAAAACAAGCTAGCATTAAGCTCTTACGATGATAAAAGATACATATTAGAAGATGGGATACATACTCTAGCTTGGGGTCATTATTCGATAGATTTAAGGAAAGAAGATTTACTAACAAAGCTAAAAGAACTAATGGATAGCTATATCAAAGGAAGACAAGAAAAAGAAAAGCGAAGAATAGAAAGTTTAAGAAATGTTTAGATGTAAGTTTAGGTGTAAAATTCTTTTATGGTTATATATCATAAAAGTAAATTGAAGATGTATGGGGGAAGATGTAATTTTCGATGTGATTCTATGCTGGAGGATTTTATATATAAAAAAGCCTGGTTTGAGGAAGTGGCCCCAAACTGGTTTTATGAATACTACTGTAAATCGATAAACGTAGTGCCCAAACTCTTGAATCATACAACTTTTTATAATAATGACAAAACTCTAATTTTGGGGGGGGGGCTCATTATTTCCAACATAAACCTAACCCATTTCCTGATTAGGTTGGGAACTTAAGGTAACTAGAGGTTGGATTGGGTTTTATCGCCCAATACTCGATTGTGTTAGTAAAATTATGTTGGAAATAAAAGTTGGGGGGAAAGAAGGTCTCTAAATTCACAAAAATAGGTATCTCCGGTAATGATTCTCAATTTTATATGGTCGTGCGTATATACGTACTAATATGTTCTTCTAGATGCTGTTTCACAAAATGCGTGAATTGCTCGACATCTCAGGTTCCGTATCCACTTTTAAGAATACACTATATAGTTGGAAATGTACGAAGATTTTACGTTAGAATTCGTTAATTCCAAGACGGTAGAAGGCGGCACTATAATCTCTGTACCAAAACTTCCGTCACTAACTATCAATTCTTCCGGAGGAGGAGGTAAACTTAATTCTGAAACTGAATGTGCATCCTCATTTCTGTTCGCAGTGGTGAACTTTTCCGGGGGTCACTTCAGGTTCTTGATCTCTTTCTTCAGACCTCTCGTTACATTTATTCTCAAAACTCTTCGTCTGCAGCGGCGTATCATCACCAATTTTTTTTCATTAAGCTTTTCATTACTCTATAGTTCAAAATTAGACTTACAATTGCAATAACGGTTTGCACAATGTCTAAAAAGTAGCTCAATTCTTGCAAAGAAAATTCCGTAGACGCACTACATTTTCTACAAAACCATATAAAATTGAAAATCCCATGTTCCCTTAGCAAATAAATAAGAGGAAGAGTGATGATGATATTCCAATTAATAATAATTCCTGGTATAAAATACTCATGCTTATAGATAGGCATCTTAATGGGCGTCTGGTCAATTATCGTAAATGCTGATATATTCATATGTCGGATCGAAGAACTCCAAATATCGTTAAGTAAGGATGAAACATTAAAAAATTCATTCCCTTTATACGTAGATCGTAATAGCATCAGATCATTAGAGACTAGCTGGCTCGGAAAAAGATGTAAAAATACAGGTTCTGTAAGATCATTGTCGAGACACGGAAAATCCGATCTGACGAAAAGATTTCTCTCCACAATTAATTTAGTATTGCATGGTATTCGAATTTTAAGGGCTCCGTATAATCTGGCTTCTTCTGGAACTCGAATAATTGACACATTTTCTCTAGTCTTCAAAGTTAGAAATTATGGCGGGTGTGTTAAAACAAACTCATGCGATCCAATGTCTATAATCTGTGCCTCTTTCGGTCACAATTGTGTAATATTTCCCTGACTGTACTGGCAACGAAAGCTGCGTGATCACAGTTTATTAAACGAGATCGTGTCACAGTGTGTGTAGGTATCTTACATAACTTTGATTGGCTATAATGACAAGCAAGTAGGTATTGGTATAAGATCTTTTTTATCTTGAACTACCATAACTAAAGGTTGGATATCAACGGTACAAGTTTGGTTGTATACAGCAAACGGAAGTGGCTGCACATCATATAACTCAAACGAAGGCTGTATTTCAACGATCGGAATTTTCATCTGTAGGTAAATGTACGTATCGGTGATTGAACAAGTCAAAACATTAATTGAATAATACATCTCCAATAACGACTTATCTATGGCTAACTTATATCCATTTTTCAAAATATTCTCAAATTCAGATAAATGTGCGTGCAACACTTTATAAGGAATTATATTATGGTTCAGCCTAGCATCTGTACACATCTGAATTGTCAGATCATATTTAAAAATTTGTAGAAACTGTACAAACTGCGTTGAAATCGAATAAAACTCTTGAATGAACGAAATGACCTCTTTATGGACTCGATTTGCAAGCTTATTAAGATGATCTCCCAGATCATGTTCTTGATCCAATATCTTTGCCGAAAAGCTTCTAATTTTATGAAAATTATCCTGTATCTGATCTTGAAAACTTAAAAATTCTGAAGTTGTGTTCTGAATATATAAATTGTTTTTCAACAATTGTTTTTGCAAACCCAGTACTGTCTGTTCCAAATGAAATTCCTCCTTGTTTATCGAATCACTAGATGAACTGTCAGCTACGTCACAACACCAATTCAATGCTTTCCCAATGAACCCTAGCAGTGCACGTGGAGATCTGGTTGATAATCGATGAAATCGTGGATTTGGAGGCTTTAAAAAATAATCGTTAATATGGACTTGCAGATTATGAAGGTCTTTCGCCGCTTCGCAGACATCTGGAGCTAGAGTGTCATTTTCGTTGCAAAGCAAAGATTCAAGAAGAGAAGAAACCTTAACATCATGCGGAAAGGAAAATGTCAAATTAAAAGATATCGGTAAAGAGTGTTGGTACAAAATAACATTAGGGAGTTTACGGAAAAATAAACCAGATGTTATTTGGAACTCGGTGTTATTAGAAGTCACATGTGGGAAAGAGAAAGATAGGATAATGCAGCTTAAAACAAAATAGGTTATCAGAAACACAAATTAAATATAATGAGAAATTTAGAATTTTCACATGTTCTATTGATTATTATCTCTGCTAGCCTAAGTATATATGTTCTTGTTAAATTGCGTTACTTATTTCAATGTTTCTTTTTTTCTAGGTAAGTGGAAAGTCTGAAATTTCTAAAATAAAGTCGTCCCAAAAAATGATAATAGGAGACGGATATGATGACGAGAGCAAAAGAAAACTGCATAGCACTGATGATGAATAACTATATCCTTTCCCATATTCTAAATATATTGCTAGCGTTGAGATAGCTTGAAGTCAATTAACCAGTAACATACTATAACTTTTTTCTTTCAGCTATTTTATATAGGAAAATAGAGGTGCATAAGTTGTTCATAGATCTTTTGGTTCTCTTTGTCATACTGCACGAACACTATTCTTTCGATAGAGTCAAGATGTTGTTCCAGAAAAAGACGTACTGTTTGTAACGCAACGCGACAAGCATCTTCTTTAGGAAAACCAAAATCTCCTGTAGAGATATTGGGGAACGCAATGGATGTTATATCGTTGTCTACTGCTAAATGCAACGTTTTTTCGTAACACATTTTTAACTTTTTAGTATTTCGATCATCATGTACGCTAACATGAATAACAAAATCCACGGGTAGATTGTAACCCCGTGTAATGCATACGTTACCCTGGGAAAGGTGGGGTATTTTACGACACTCGTCTTGCATTTCTTCTCCTGCAAGACTTTGAATTGCTTTGTCCATGCCTCCTCGTGGCTCTAGAAAGGAATTGGACGAGTTTACTATACAATCACCAGCTAACGTCGTGATTGAACCGTAATAAAGCGCAACTTTCTTATTAATGTCGTGGTTGACGGCAAACTTTGGTCTCTCCAAACCTTCCACTGAACTTGTTTTCGGACCCACCTGATCCCAAGATGGTAGATCAGACATGAAAACAACTTTCCTTATAAACAACGATTCTAATTGCGTTTAGTTATCTGGGTCTTGGAATTCCATTAAGAAGGAATTTACCTTATCCACTTCCTGGAGATTTTTATCCGGTACTCGCTCTCCTACTACATCAATCTCAGATGTTTCTAATTTACGCAGATTTTAGGCAGTCCTTCTGGAGGAGGAAAATACTCTTTTAACCTGTCGATGGCTATAGAATCAATCTTCATCTGACCTCGAGGAATTCGGTATTGCATTGACGTAAACGACTGTAGGTCAAAGGATCTTAAGTCACCTACGAACGTTCGCTGTCCGTTGGGTTTCTTCACCAAAATAATCCTTCTCTTCCATGGAAACGTTCCTTCCGGATAGGACGTTTTGTTGACAGGCGTACTGTTGGAAAATCGATTTTCGTGCTCAAAACCACGGGCAGGTCCCACATCGTCTTCCGACCAACTCCAAACATCGGCAAACTGGTAAATTAGGTCCTAAAAACGCACCCGATCTTTTGGAGACAAATCTGGGTTGACATCTACTCTTTGCAGGTCAGATATCCTTCTAGACTGTTCCAACTTCTCTGGAGACGGTAAAGATTCTTCTGACGCTGTTAATGTCCTTTCTTCTGGATCATCGGGTACCTCCTCGAATTCCTCTGCATCGCCTATCTTCGTTCCTTGGTGCAACTTCACGGTGTTGACGGTGGGATTCGTTACAAACACCACTGGGGACTCACAATCTACTATTACCCTTGGGATAAAAATTCCCAACATTTCCTCTATACGCTGAGATGGTAACAGTAACGCCTTTTCCCCGTAATGTCCCAACAGGAACGTAACTTCACTAAAGTGTGCGAACGAGGTGGTAAAACAGTATTTTCTAAGACTCTAAAAATAGCTCTCGATTACCAAGCGATTCTCGCTGTTAATACTTCAGATAAGTTGACCTCTAAATTCCATTGTTGTTTTTATTATTGTTGTTATTATTGTTTCTACGGTTTTGACGATTATCACTTCTTTCGTTATTACCCTGACCTACATTCCTTTGCTGACTATTCTTATTTTGTGCACAATCGCTACCTTGATTGTCATAATTTGAGGTTAACGCGGATATCTGAAGAGTCATTTTAGCTAATTGCTGTTGCAAGTCATTCATTTAATCACTAATTGCCTTAGTCTGTTCTTTCTGAGCTGTAGCTGACTGAACAAAATTCTCTTGCCTGTACAGCGGACTTTGGACTGCTGACTCCGCACTTCTACATAACTGACTATCAACTTGGCTTGGCGGAAGCACTGACGAATGCAAGACCGCAGAATTCTTTTTAAAGAATTTTTCCAACTCTTTTCTCTTGAGTAACAGCCGAGTCTTTTCTTCCACTACTAAATCACCCAATAACGCAGCTACGGTATTATATTCTTTACGAATGACGACCTTGAAAAAGTCGGGCAATAGCCCTTCGATGATCAGTTATATTTGTTTTCTCTCAGGCGCGTTAGGATCTGCTCTCAGAATGAGATCCTGTTTTGCATATACGTAATCAACGACTGACTCATCATCCCCCTGTTCCCGTCCTCGCATTTGGGCCTCTGTCAACTGGGGAACCAAATTATCCTTAAACGCTGTTATTAACGCCCGCTTAAATTGCTCATAAGACAGCTGAGCAAAATCCGGCTTTCTCTCCATAGATGTAAACCATGATTCTGCTGGACCCCTAAGCAAATTCCCAAGTACAAGCTTCCGTCTCATCCCATCCCAACCATTGATGTCAGCAATAGATTCATATTTACGCACAAAACGTTCCACGTCTTCCCCTAACCTAGCATAGAAAGGTTCTGGTCTTACTATGGTATTAAAAATAGGCAACGGTTGGTTATCGCCTTCTGACGCCATGTCTAAACTGGGCTCCTCGACTGTAACTTCTAAAGAATCGGGTGTAATATCGGATAAGACCTCAAAAAATTCTAACTTTTTCCGAAGCTGGTCTAAATAATTTCTGGTAAACTTAGCCGATTACAACAAGACGTCGCAACATATACACAAAAAATGAACTAAAATTGGCACTAGTTTAACGAAATACACAGTGTACATATATAACTACTTAAGTCTAAGTAACACATGCAAAAACTTAGAGGGAGGAAGAGAGATAACAGAATGTCTTAAAGCACAAGAGGTATTTGGGGTTTCTCCACCACTCTTCAAAGGATTGAAGAGAAAAGAAAACAAATCTTGCGAATAAGAAAAAAATAAACTAATAGCGTTTCAGAAGCGTAATACAGAGAGGGTGGGGGAGGGGTAGCGGTGGTGAAAATGATTAGAAAAAAACTTCATTGAAAAGTTGTAAAGAAGAAACCAGTATATCAACCAATTTACGAGGGGGATAAAGGAACAATTACTGATAAAATATCAGCATCTCCGCCATTTTACGTGGGGAAGAGAATAAAGTAGAAATTACAAAGAAAAACCAGCATCTCCATCATTTTACGGGTGCTTAATTTGAAAGGAATTTTCAAAGAAAGCTGTGTCGTCAAAGCGAGATTCTTGGGATTTTTCTCAAGGGTAGAACGAGTCCTGGGACCGGACGACACCCGTCTTATTTAAAAAAAATAAAAATGTGAATTTTAACTTTTTTTTGGAAAGAAAGAGAGTGTGGGTAGGTAAGAGGTGAGGAAGAGAAAGGAAGAAATCTGACGTCACAGTACCTGTAGCTTCATCTTCTCTGCTGGGCTTCCTCCTGTTGTTCGTCTGGTGTTCAATATGTCGAAAACCGAATTTTAGACTCTTCGATTCGTTTTGTAAGCTGCTCTCGGAGTGCCCTATTGACTGCCGTGCACTCCCCGTAACGACTCCCGACAAGCTCTAGAGTCTAACCTTGATAACCGATTCCAAAGTCTCTAAGCGGCTCCAATGGCTTCGTGCGACTCCCTGTTTCCGGGATGGAGGGAGAATTTAAAGACAAAGATCTTCTGGTAATTCTGCTGACTCCAGACACGTGTAGATGAGATGTTTTCGTCCCAACAGGTACTCATAACGTCAGAGATGGACAGATAGTTGGGAAAGGAGCTCTCTCAGCTTTATTACATAAAATACACATTGACATAATACATTATATAACATAAACAAACACTTTCGCGATTTAACTACGAATGCACAAAATTACGGAAGAGAAACGTTGACTAAATTCTCAGACACACATGAATTTCATTAGACATCCGAATAATTAGCTTTCTTCGGCACACAAGAAATAGTTTTATGTAATTAGGAAGGAAAAAAGAATAGTCTCACAACACCGAAGATAAGTCTTAAAGAATAAATGGTTTTGTGGGAGATCAACGAAAGTCAATAAATAATTAATATTTGTCTCTTCACAAGAGTTGGTACGGGCCGGAGGGAGGGTGGTTGCCACGAATATTGAATTTATATATTTTTTTTGTAAAATATTATTTTCAAACTTGAAATTATGTAAAGCAAAGAGATAGTGATAATCGGTAAACATTAAAAGCTTGTAAGATATGTCTGTCAATATGTGTGCCTGTAAGGTAAAGATCTGTATGTCATAAAGAATGAGTACAATTTTAAAATAATTGATGAAATTTATAGTATGCATATTTCTGTATTCCTCATGTATGGCTCTTTATAATATACCTAGATACTAAGATACCGTAAGATGGGCTTGCTTTGCACAAAATATGAAAGAGTTTCAGTCCTCTGTTGGCTAAACCATGAACAGTAAAGAGGAAGTTTCAACTGCCACCGTAAGATAGAACATCTAACTGTATTTTGGCTTTAACAATGGTGGTTAACATTAGTTCTAATTAAAGGGAGAATTCGTTGTTTTAGAGGCGTGGAAAGCAGTCACTGTAAAGGCCAACAAAATTTGAAAGGTATCACGTACAAGATTTTCCGTCAAAGTTAAATCATATTTGTAGAATACTAGTGTGTATAATGAGACTTTAATGCAACAGTTGAAATTGCAATGTGAAACGTTTTATGTCGTAAAAAGAGTAAAACTGGAAGAAGGCGGTTTCAGGCTTTAATCCGGGTTACTTTGCACACGTCAAAAGTACATCTTATACTGCTTGTAGACGATTCAAGAAAGCTTGAACAGGAGCCTTGTTCAAGACTATTTGATGAAAAAAACGTCAGCACTGACGTAATTTTTGTCTTGAATTGAATAGTTTCGTTCAAGTGATTTCGTGTCAGTCCTGTTCTAAACAATCCATTTCAAGAGCATTCTAAAGTCAATCAGCGCTCGAATTGATTGCAGGAAAATACACAATTATGATGGCGTAGTGAGGCATACCGGCAAGTGTTCAATAAATATATTTTTATTACTCTTTTCCATAATTATCTGATGTTCAAAAGTGTGTTTATGATCATAAAGAAAGGCTAATATCTGGGCTGGAAGATATTGTTAGTACTTTTCTTCATAATATATACGATTTATGTAGCTACAGTGCTTGCATGCCCATAATTATTGATAAATTTTGAGGCAATGATAGGTATAAGTATTAATTTTAGGACTTAATATACCCCTACAAAAATATCGGGTGTAGATTAAGAAGGAAGAGTTCATTAAATAAAAATAAATATATTCTAATTTTCTTGCTTTAATAAGACGTTTTCTAGAGTTATTAATCTGGGATAATAAAAAATAATTCCGTACAGATTGATGTTATGCTTGCAGACTAGTACCCTGGAAACTATTACATGTTGTCCTATTATAAAACATGCAATTATTTTATTACGGGATTCACACATAGTATTTCATAAGTTATTTCTTAAAGTAGGAGTTCCCTTCATGCGTGCAGGTTAATTTTACGATGACTTTCCCGTAAGTTACAATGGGTATTCAGACACATGCCGCATATACGAAGTTAAAAATAAAATTAGAATCGAGAATGCTAGTTTACAGTGTCAGGGCAGGATCATAGAAAGGTGCCCACGCGAGAGTCCGTCTCTCGGGAGCAGGCGCGTCATCGACGGAGGTTATAGTGCAAGAAACTTAAGAATACGAGTAATCCAACAAACGTTTTGAGATCGTATTCACACATTTGAACTCAACTATAGTCCTTGTAATGTTTTGATGCTGTTAACATTAAACTTCCAAACATAAAATACTTGTTTCCTACATTATACAGGCATGTTCCGTCAGTGGAAATTATTATCCCAAACAGTCCTCTTTCATACGCACTCACATATTTTGACAGTAAAATTACTACTTGCTTGACTAGTTATTCTTAACCAGTGCTAAATATGGGATAGATTTGTGAATGTGCCTGATGCAGATATGGGTGGTAAGTCCATTGGCTGAAAAATAATATATTATCATTGCTTCGTTTGGTTTCCTACGTGTTCAGCCTTTTTTTTAAAAAAAAAACAGTCTTAGATGCCGTAGCATAAATAAAATCAAAAGTTTGTCATTGCCTCGTGATACAATTTTGGGAAACAGTTCGATTTTTCTTTTTGAGTGTGATTCTGCCATGAGTAGGCCATTTGAAGAATCAGATTTTTGAAAAGCTTAGTACAGGGACATTAAATCTAACAGCACTTTACTCATTTAACTTAATCTAACCTAAATCGCATTTAATGTAAAAGGCGCAAAATATTTCGAGAAAGTTCGAAAGGGATCATAATCATAATCATAATTATAATTTATTGCATCCGTTCATCGTCATACACCGAAATTGGACATATCATTTATATATGTACCAGTATACATAAACATACATATTATTATTACATATAGATTCTTATGGTTTCACTAATTTACTTACTATACATTTAATTTTACGTATACGAATTATTTTCTACATATTCTTCAACCGAGTAAAAGCAATGTTCTATCAAGTACCTTTTAAGTATGGATCTAAAGCTATTGACAGAGACCTAATTTTTTATACATGATGGAAGTGGATTGTGTAATAGAGTACTTTTGTGCGTAACTGATTTATTGTATATATTTGTCCTATGTGCATGCAAGGAATGTCGTCTTTACTTCTTGTGTTATAACTGTGAATGTCTTTGTTAACAATAAATTCACTACTATGTTTTTTCAAATACATTAATATTTCAAACAAATACATTGAGGGAAGAGTCATTATTCCAAGTTCTTTAAAAATAATTCTGCAAGAAGAATCCATTTTACTCCGGCTCGTTCGGACTACGTCGCGCTGCGCAAAATGCATCAACAGACTTGCGCGGTGGAATGACTGTATCTATGTTAGCCTCTGGCGTATTTAAACTTAGAAATAAGTAAAATAAGAAGGTTTTAACGTAAATAATTTGCAGTTTGAGTAAGCCATTTCAGTACTTCATGATATTTTTTATTCCTATATCACAGGAGAATGACTCATTCCCTTCATTACATTGAGTGACCACCCATGGCTGAACTATTAGAATGTAGTTCCTGTGGAGGTACCAGAAAATACATAATTATCTTCACAAATATTGGTAATTTTGTAACTGTTCCAAATTTATGCCTAATATTATTTTTTATTTGAGCGCAAATATTGCATTAATGTGCATTTGTGACGTTCATCTGAACTCGTAGGGTTCACTTTTTGTGTGCATTGTGGTGATTGTGCTACCACCTAGTAGTAGTGTAAGAAAAAGGACTAGAAGAAAAGGAAGTGAAGAATTAGGAGAAATGTGTGTGAAGAAACTAAGATTCTTGCCTATGTGTTTGTGTCAGCCGAGAGAAAGTCAAATGGAACCCTAATAATATTAAATTTAATTCAGATTTTGTTCAACTGAAATTCTTTGTCGCTAGTGTCGCTCTCTCTTGTTTCAGAAGGTATCCATCCATCTTTATCGTTTTAGTGAGAATAGCAAATCCTGTGTACCTGTATGTAACTGCGATTTGGTTGACTGTCGAACTCCCGTTTCGTATGCTAATGTTATTTAATACAAGTGCTATTATTGCTTCGAATGCTACTTTTGATTATGACTTGTGCAGTGATTTAAGATATTTAGTGCGGAAATTTAATATCTGAATACAATTTTTCTACTTCAGAACAATAACTGGTCGCGGCTTTTTTGTGTATGTGCAGTGGCGAAGGGCGGTAAGAGGCCCTGAGTCCCGGCCAACTCATTTATTTTCAGAAATTATAATTTATAATTAATTCATTTTCCCTGCACAGAATGCATGATATTTTCTAAGTTGAAAAAAAAATCGACAAAAAAACGTGGTTGGCACCACTGCTAGGAGGCGGCAGTAGAACTACAGCCAAGCTACTCAGAAAATCCCGCGAGAGAACGGTTGGAAATGACGTTTTCTTCACCAGCGTATAACCGGGTCTAGGTCAAAACCGCCACAGCCAAAACCCCCACACTCAAGAAATGTCAAAACACCCACACAAACGGTCATAACCCCCACACAAATGGACAAATCTCCCAAACGCACAAACGGTCAAAACCCCCACACTCAAGAAATGTCAAAACGCCCACACAATCGGTCATAACCCCCACACAAATGGACATCTCCCAAACGCACGAACGGTCAAAACCCCCACAGCCAAAACCCCCACACTCAAGAAATGTCAAAACGCCCACACAATCGGTCATAACCCCCACACAAATGGACAAAACAGCCACACATAGCAACGGTCATAATCCCCACATAAATGGACAAAACTCCCACAAAATCGGACAAATCCCCCACATTCTGAAATGATCGTCATTTCACGTCTTTGTTGCGGCTCTTTATGACGCCCAAGAAGAATAGTTGCAACATCAGTGTAAGTGGAATAAAAAATGTTATTAAAAAGTACAAGGGCAATACATGAGTATGGGGGTTTTGTCAATTTGTATGGCAGTTGTGACTAGTGATGGGTAAATTCCCGGGAAGATATTTTTCGGGAATATTCCCGGGAAGATTCCCAAAATGGGAATTTATCCGGGAATTTATGTTCAATCAGAAAGAAAATTGCATTCTATTACTATATTATGATTTCAAAGTTGAATTAATTTTTATATCACAGCATATTATTACTGTTGTCCACAGAGGATTCTTTAAAATGTATATTCTGAACGGTACTATGTTACTTTATTAACACTTTATTATATTTAGAAATTACACATAAATGTATATTTATTTAGAATATATCTATCTATATCTGTTCTATCAATTAAATATTTGTGAAAAAAATATATAGTAACAAATTAATTTTATATGTAAGTGGATTTGCTCAACTTGACTCTAAATACATTAAATTTATAAATATTATAAACTAATTAGATTGGGTAAATGCTAGAAGATACATGTCTCACCAATTTATCAACTTTTGCGCATACATATGTTCACAAAATTTGCAAGATACTTACTTATATTTATATTTTAGCACGTAATATTGCCATACACGACCTTTCATTCTACCTATTTCTCGAAATTCCATACGTTAATTCACATGTAAAAGAAGTCCGAGTACTTCTTCAGAAATTCGAGTCAGAGAGAGGAGACAGATCGACGTCTATTACTAATGGTGGTTCAGGGTTTATTAATAGTACTTCATCTCTATTTCTACATAATTCTAAATTACTTTACAAAATGATTCCTTTTCATCATTTGTAAATTAGTACTTTGCTAATTTTGGCTGTTCTTTAGCATTGGGGGCCACGTTTTGCACCTACTTCTTTGCGATATTCTATTTCGATACGTTTGTTTTATGGTTTTATACGTTAAATTACGTTACCAACATTAAATTCAGGCAGCGTTGCAGAGCGAGCGTTAGCGAATGAAGGCGGGTTAGAGCCCCACATGGCACGTTGTTTTCTATCTTCGTTACCAACAATTCACTTTCTTTTATCACATAAATCACTTCCCCTACCTTTCCGTTTTGTATACTACTTGAACGTTACTATCAACTCATTTCTTCCGTAAATCATCCTACTTTTTGCTAGTTTTGGCCTCCCGATTCTAGACAATTACCTTACTTTTTAGTGCAAATGAAAATGGAACAAAAAATATATTATTAATTATATAAAGTTTAGTCAAAGAATTTTAAATTTTTTAACCTCCAAATTCTTTAAAACCTAGAATTCAAACATAATATATTATAATAAAGTAATTAGTCATATGGTTCTTATAATTTGGAAGATAAAGTAAAGAAATGGAAATAAATTCCTTCCCGGGAATTTATAGGCCAGGGAAAAAACCCGGGAATATTCCCATTTTTTAAATTCCTTCCCACTGGGAACATTCCCACTGCCCATCACTAGTTGTGACTATTTCTGCATGTGGGTGTTTTGCCCATTTGTGTGGGGGTTTTGTCCATTTATGTGGGGATTGGGACCGTTGCTATGTGTGGCTGTTTTGTCCATTTGTCTGGGAGTTATGACCGTTGGAGGTTATGACCGTCTATCAGTGTGGGGGTTTTGGCTGTGGGGGTTATGACCGTTCGTGTATTTGGGAGATTTGTCCATTTGTGTGGGGGTTATGACCGATCGTGTGGGCGTTTTGACATTTCTTGAGTGTGGGGGTTTTGACCGTTCGTGCGTTTGGGAGATTTGTCCATTTGTGTGGGGGTTATGACCGTTTGTGTGGGCGTTTTGACATTTCTTGAGTGTGGGGGTTTTGGCTGTGGGGGTTTTGACCGGTTCCCGTATAACCTGCGAAAGAGACCGGCCTCAGCGCTTATCGACTTTCGTTTCTACCTACTAGTTTCTCTCGAGACCTTCGATTTCGATTCGATATATCAAACAAATAAAAGAGCAAGATAACGTGGGCTTCATTCCATTCCAACTTTGTTTAATTTTGCGGACTCTAACGCAACGCAAATACTGGAACAAGAAATTCTAAAGGTTCTACGCCTATTATCGCAAACTAATGCCCCTTTATTCCGTTGCGTTGGCGCAAACCTGTACGAAATCAGACTCGTTGAATTCATTAAAAAGAGTGTATGTTTTTCAGATATTGTGAGTGATTTTTTTCTTACATTTGCAAAAGTGAATGAGAGAAAATGTCATGGAGAATATAAATATACGTAATATAATTCCTATTAAAGAACCTTCTATGTCAGTGGTCTTTTGAAAATTAATGTATTATTAAGGAACGAAGACTAACGCCTGTGTTGAAAATAGAACAAACAGAGGACAAGAGAGTTCTGCGTGCATTGGTACCAATATTTATATTTGTAGTTGTTGAAATAAAGAGCTAAGTCTGATTCTGTTTTCAAAGGGGAATTAAGTGACACAAAATATTTTGATTCAATGCTTGTCATGTGTTTTGAACAATATAATTAAAGACAAAATTTTACAAGCAGAGTTTCTTTCAATACATGTAGACTAAACAACATATGTTTCTTGTGAAACACAGATAATGTGATAGTCCATCTTCCTCACCCGATCATGCCAATTAAAACAATTAAATTGCATTATGACGATTTAAGATCATCTATGAGTCACATACGTCAATTTCATTATGAAAATTGAGATCCGGATCGAATAAGTGCTGTCGATGAACTACAGTTGCATTAAATTTATATGAATTCGTCTTCTTGTATTCTTGTAGTAAAATATTTATGTCTAATCTGTTTCATTTTACTATTATTAATATTATTATTATTATTATCATTATTATCGTTATTATTATTAGTAGTAGTAGTAGAACATTGGGCCTACCCTCTTGAAACTATCACCCTTCGCCACTGTATATGTGTAAGCGTCTCGTGGAACTTATTGTATTTTATAATAAGTCAAAGCGCTGCGCAAGGCTTTTTTATTTATTTTTTATTTATTTCATTTTCCGTCGTAAGAGCTTCGTAAGAAGCGTTCATGGCTTCGTCAAGAGATACAGTTACTATTACAATTAATAATAATAATAATAATTACAAGAGAAACGCTACAATTAATAATACAATTATTAAAAAAATAACATATAATACAATATATATAATACTAAATATATACGTAACAATAAAACTTAAGGTAAAAGTGTATTTTTAGAGAAAATATAAATTTTACCTTATTTTATATATTTCAAAATTCAAATAAATCTTAATATTTACATTAGAAAGAAAGATCACACTGAAGATATTAATCTAAACCATAGAAAAGATGTTTAAGTAACAGTAACTTGAGGTGTCTTTTAAACTGCAAGCTTGGCATTCGTTTGATACGATCTGGTAATTTATTATAAAGTTTTATTCCTATGTTGTGTAACGAATTTTGAGTTCTTGTTAGACGGAAATTTTGTATATGAATATAATTCGTTGTTCTTGTGTTGTATTGGTGTAGGTCCGAATTGAGTTGAAAGTTTCTTTTATTCATATGTATGAATGAAGTTGTTTCGAGAATGTATATACACGGCAATGGTAATATTTTAAGTTTCTGAAACAGTGGTCTACTTGGTGTATGAATCGGAACTGATAACATTATTCGTAACATTTTCTTCTGCATTGTAAATACTTTCATCGCATGACAGGTATTACCCCAGAAAATGATTCCATACAATAGAATTGACTGGATCAAGCCGAAAATTTTTTTTTAATGTTTCTGAAGTTAGAATCTTACTAAGTTTACGTATAAGATATATTTTCGCGCTTAGTTTCCTCAACAAATCATTCACGTGATCATCCCATGTTAACTTAGATTCTAATATTAACCCTAAAAATTTACAAGTGTCATATATCTGCATGAGTTCCCCGTCTATACGTATTTGATGTATATTTAGAGAGCTCAGTTTTCCTTCATTGAAACTCATTATAGATGTTTTCGCTGTATTTAAGTGAAGTTGGTTTGCTTTTATCCATTCTGCAATTTTATCTGTCGTGTTCTTAAATACGAATTCCTCGGAGCAAATGGTATTTGGAATTTCAACTAAAATGTTTGTATCATCTGCAAATGTACGCTTTTGTTTGGAACTATATAATCGGGAAGATCGTTAATGTATATAAGGAAAATTATAAGACCTAATATTGATCCTTGTGGAACTCCGTGCCTAATGTGTCTTACCTCTGACTTGGTTGGACCTATTTCTACATATTGCATGCGGTTAGTCAAATAGGATTGGAACCATAAATTAGCATGACCTCTAATACCATAACTACGCAATTTATTCAATAAAATTTTGTGATTAACAAGGTCAAAGCTTTTATGAGACCCAGGAAAATTCCATATGAAGGGTGCAGGGGAAGAAACAACTGAGTCAAAAAATTCAAAAAATGAGGTTATTTTGGCAACAGGTAGTGCATAGCTTATATTTTAACATGCCGAAACATGCAGGCAAACAAACAACTCTGCCAAGAGATATAGCAGTCGAAAGAAATGTCATGCAAGGGATGAAACAACTACGTCAAGTTGGTACAGGCTAAGAGACAACTCAGTCCGCTAAATGCAGACGACTAACGCATGTGCGAACTTGAGAGGTCTCCCATTTTGAGGTTATGTTCTGCACTGTGCTGTGTTGTGAGCTTACTATGTGTTTTGTTACTGCCCAGACAGCAATTTAAACTTGCTGCAAGTTGCCACAAACTTGCAGTCGCAAGGTCAATTAGCTTGCCGCAAGCTATACTATGCAAGCCAATAAGCTTGCTGCAAGCTTGTGGCAAGCTAGTTAGTTACATCTGGGCAAGGCTTGGGCAAGCTTGTCTTCACAAGTTAAACACAAGTCAAATTATCTCAAACGCAAGCCAATTATAAGCGTATTCTCATCAATGGCAAGCTTTAATAAGCTTATTGCAAGCGAAACACACGCCAAACAAGTTATATGGAAGCTTGCAGTAAGCGAATTTAGATAAAACAGTATGAAATCAGCATAATTTAATCGTGTGACTAAATTTATGCTACAATATATTGTCCCCTCAACTTCCCAATTATTGAAGCAAATGCAAACCGTGAAAACACCCAAGTCTCCGATCCGCTTCTGCAAAACATCAAAATAAGCATAATTATTACGTTTTAGTTGTGACAAGCAACTCAGCTCAGCTCAGCTCAGCTTGAAAGTGTAGTTTTGTGTCGAGTATCGGACAAAAGTCCCTGACTCGATGACAGCTGTAGAAAACAAAATGATTAGACCTTTGGGGGGTGAGTTAGAACATGAGATACGACGACGTCATGTGGCCTTCAGCTGCAACTGTCGCAGTGAGGGGGAGAGTGTGGGTAAAGAGTTATGCTACAAACGTGGCGTCCTGTAAGTTCGTCGGTGTGTATGCGCTGTGCCAATGGCTGCAATAGCGGGGTTGACGTGGCGGGGGAGGTTGGCCCAAAAACGAGTATGGTGTTGACGTAACACGTCCCGGATAGGATATGTGTTTAAGTCCTCTAGAAGTTGACGATTACGCGTATATCGGTCATGGCCTGTTATGATACGAGCTGCCCTGGTTTGCACACTCTCGACAGTGCGCAAGTGACTGAGTGCCGCATGTTGCCATGCTGGACATGCGTAGGTGATTGTGGACAAAATTACCATTTTAAAGACGTGGAGTCTTGTTTCATGACTTAAGGCACTGCAACGCAGAATAGTATAGAGGGCAGACAATTTTCGAAGGGCTCGGTGTTTAATGTCCCTGATATGAAGACCAAAAGTAAGGCCTCGATCTAAGATAACTCCCAAGTATTTAGCATGCAGACGGTGTGGAACTTCAATGTTGTCATAATATAAACGATGGATGGTTCTGCTGCGTCTTTTGCTATAACAGACTGCAACGCTCTTATCCGCGTTGATTTTTAGGCGCCAGGTGGTAGCCCAACGTTGAAAAACATTGAGTTGCCGCTGCATGTAGTGGTAGGAAAGACGAAGATTGCTGCTGTTCGTGAAGAAAGCAGTGTCATCGGCGTATGTTGCAGGAAAGCAGTGTGGCACAATGGGTAAGTCTGCGGTGTATAAGGTGTAAAGCAGAGGCGAAAGAACCGCGCCTTGAGGCACACCAGCTTGAATTGGTTTGGGAGCAGACTTGGTCTGTCCCACAGAGACATGGAAAAAGCGATGAAAGAGGTATGAAGTGAGGAGTTTGAGATAAGGTAAAGATAAACCTTGTAAGTGAAGTTTATAAATGAGGCCTGGTAACCACACTTTATCAAACGCCTTTGAGATATCAAGGTATACACCTACAACATATTGCCGTCGATTAAAAGAGGTAGTCAGATGGTCGACTACCCTCACTAATTGGCTTGTTGTGCTGTGGTTAGCACGAAAACCAAATTGATGTTGGG